>NC_134537.1:91858585-92163897 GCF_050624435.1 Tenrec ecaudatus
TACACAACTGAATTGCCAACAGATAGATGATCAAAGGGTCACTGCATCCATTGGGCAACGATGTCAGACAACAATTGGGGTAGGGCAGTTTGGCAAGAGACAGCACAGAGAACTCAACACCTCAGAGACTTTAGGGACTCGGGAGATCTATCATGGTTAGGCACAGGCAGATAGAAAGGCCAGGAGGCTGAATCCAGGGCCTATGAAGATGACCGGCATGGTCCATCTTAGACAAGAATGTATATAAATCCTGTCATGTTTCATAGTGGATGAATATGGATTCTTTAGATGAGCACTACTCTGGCCAATCATCTTCAAGGAGGGAGATGGTGAGAAAGCTTGTCATTTTCAAGAATTGTTCCATCCTTGTTTACTTTTTCAATCTGGCCACGTGACCCTAGCTAATAATGGAGGTCAATATAAGGGAGATAGACCATTTCTAGAGGCTCCTCCCTGCCCATTCTGGTCACATCCTGTCTGGACATCCCATGGCTTTCAACATGCTGAGATTATTTTCTCACATTTCCTATTATATTTACCTTATGTTATTTATATTTATAGTGCACTTCCCAATCATTTTAACTCAAGCGTTTAGTGCTAAAAGTTAAAGAGGTTATTCAGTTTCTCATCCTCTGTACCATCCAGAAGCATATTCTCCTGCCCTCCTTTCCAGTCATCAAAGAATTATTATTTTCATCATCATTATTATTATTATTACTAAAACAGATGGCTCTCTGGGCTTTAGATTATATCTAATACAGTCTTGATTCAACATGTGGCGCACATTAACCTACTGGATCTAGTTAGTGTTTCTGGCTTATATAAAATATGCTGTGATAGGGTAGATGGGAGTTTTCAGTGGTTATTCCAAGAGTAGGGTAAGATTTAGAATCTGCCGTCCTACCTTTCTTGTGCAGTGTCAGTTCAACTTCACCATATTAGGCTGCAACTAGTGCTGTGAACACCCCAAATCACGGCACCTCAGAACTTGACCTTAGAGAAACTACCATCCAATCCTTTCATTTAATGGTAAAGAATTGGCGGACCAGGAAAGGAAAAGCTATCTGCTGCTTAAGAGTCTTAACCAAGTCCCACAGGGAGTTAAAAAAAAACACAACAACATTTTTGAAAAAAAATAAAATTGAGTAATGGGTGACATATCAACTTGGAGCTTAGGCTCTGGAAGCAGGCGGATAAGTTTTGGCTTCCACCTCAGACACTTAGTAGCCTTAGGCAACTTAGACACAACTGCTCTAACCTGGGATTTCCCATCTGTAAAATGGAGAGAAAATGGCATTTTCCTTACAGGTTATGGAGATGTTTAAATAAGATATTATTTTTAAATTCTCACAGCAGTGACTGTCATCTTAACACATAGGGTGACCAGGTGAGCATGATGAGGACAGTAATGAGGCTGAAAGCAGGTCTTAAAAATAAGAGTGTGTTTGTTTCTTTTGAATTTGTGGAAATTTATTCTCAAAATACAATATAAAAGGAACGGGTTCATTTCTGAAGCATTTCGAGATGATCCTGTGTAAAAGGCTTGAAGTTTTTTTCTTGGCCACAGAGGTCAGAACTAGTAACACGCAGCTTTGACCACATTGGATTCAATTTCAAAAACCTTCAAGAACTCTTGGTGACCTGGCAGGTCTAGGGGTTACGTGTTGCACTGTGATCCCAAAGGTCAGCAGTTCAAAACCACCAGCCACTCTATGAAAGAAAAACAGGACTTTCTACTCCTGCAAAGGTTTACAGTTTCTGAAACACACAGGATTGATTCTACACTGTCCTATAGGATCACCGTGAGTCTCCATGGTCTGGATGGCAGTGAGCACAGGATCAAATCCAGCAAATCCCCCATGATTCTTCTGATTAGCCCTTACAATACTTTCCAATTGTTAATTCATGTCATTTCCTTTCATGAACTCTGTGCACGAGCCAACAGAACCAGTTATTAATGCTTTCCTCATTAATGGTTTCTCCACAGTTGTCCTATTATCTCTTCACTGTGATCATTCATTTACCAAAGGTCTTCCCTCCTACCAAGACTCTGAAAGACAAAACCAGAAACAAGTCTCACATTCCACGGACTCCCTAAGGTGTTCATGCATAGATGATTCTCGGACCTTTACACCTTGCATTACATTAACTGCAGGTTTCCCTCACCAGTTCTTACGTGGTGTAAGGACAGGCCTTCGGAGTCCCTGCCTGGCATAGTGTTCTAGGAGCCGTTCAAGTTCACTGTGTCAGATTGCATTCTCATCAGGAGTCTTCCACTTACAAACTTTGACCTGGGAACTTTCCCCTGGCCTCTCTAGCCCCATCCCTTCTTTGTGACATGGGAGTAATGGACCCATCTCTGAGATTTGATATGGCTCCAGCCACTGAAACCTTGCCTTATTGCTCATGGTGCCCCTGTTTGGTCCTGGAACTCTCTCTCTATGCCTAGTTAAAACCGTGCCCAAATATTTCCCTACTCTGCCACCCTGGTAAGCTGAGAAGACCATTTACTAATTTTATGGATACCCACCTGCCCTTTCTTCTCCCTTACAGTATATAATACAGTTATATGTGACTAGGTTAATCATGCCTGGTCCCTTTGCACCAAGTACCTCAAAAACTATACAAGATTTAAATTAAGAAGAAGTAAGGGGGAAATTTGGTCTTTCTTGACAGTGATATACCTTTCTGTTGTTGTTGGGCCCCTGAAATAGATGTTGACTCATAGCACCCCAAAGTGACAGAGTAGAACTCTCCCATAGTATTTTCTAGTCTGTAATCTTAACAGTAGAAGATTACTGGATCTTTCTTCTGTTGAGATGCTGGCTGAATTCAAGCTGCTTAACAATGATGTCACCAGGGCTTCTTCCCTTTCTCAATAAAGATCTAATTCCATGTCCTTCACACACATTGGTACAGGGACCCTCCATTGAGACAGAGAATCTGATTTGGGGCTTCTGTATCACAGGGTGAGGAAATAATGGGGAGGGCACATCCTCCTGTAACTACACAAAGGAGAAGGAGAATTCAATTACACATGTCTCTGGCATAAATGAAATAGTAACTAATGAATGAAAATAAGCAAGAGACAACGATTGAAGTCATATAAAGGTAGATTCAACAGAATAGTGGTAGGTCTTCCAAACAACATGAAATGCTCCCAGATACAGAGGATGTAATGCATTGGAGGCATTTAGGAAGAAACTAGGTTACTACCTGTCAGCAATGCTATTGCCCAACAATATATTGTAGGACTGACATTGGATTGATGACCCACTTCTGGGGTTCTTTGATTTCCCAGGATCACAGTTCATCCCACAAAATTCCTTAGAGCACATTTGGATATTCTTTCCATGCAACAATCTCTATTTCCTGATCCTCCTATTTAACGCCAGCCAAATCGAATCTATCTCATACTAGCTGATTGTACATGTTGATTCTGTATGATTTCCACTACTTGATATGGCCAGGCTGCTCTTTTTCACCAATCTTAACCTTACACATTATTGAAGCTCCAGCTAAAGGTCAATGTCTTATGTGAAGCCTTCTCAAATTATATATCCTTAAGCCACTCACTGGACTAGAAAATCCTATCATGTTGTAATCTTCAGAATACATCCATTACCTGTCCCCTCCTACCAAGTCCATAGAGATGTCTGCTTCATGGCAATGAGTGAGAGAGCAAGCAACCAAAGTTAGAACACCGAAAAGGAAGAACACACTCAGCACACCTTAAACCAGGGAGGGGGGGAGGGGGAGCAAGCCTTGAGTTGTAATACTGAAAAATTCTAGGGTCAAAATATTGTACCAAGCAGGAACTATCTAAATAAGATGGAAAGAATACACAGAGTCACTCTACCATATTTGGTATTCAATCATTTCAAGAAGTAGCATATGATCAAGAGCCAGTAGTACTGAAAGAACAAGTCCAAGTTACACCGGAGGCATTAGGTAAAAGCAAGGCTCCTGGAATTGATGGACTACCAATGGAAATGTTTCAACAAGCTGGTGAAGCACTAGAAGCACTCAATTGTCTATGCTGAGAAATTTGCAAGACAGGCAACTGGCCAGCTGACTGGAAAAGATCATATTTATACCCTGTACAAAGAAACATGGTTACAGAGAATGAGAAGGTTCTAGAACAATATCATTAATATAACATGAAAGTAAAATTTTGCTCAACATCATTGAAGATCAATAGTTTCAGAAGTACCTTGACAGGAGGCTGCCAGAAGTTCAGACTAGATTCTGAGGAAGACTTGGAAGAAGGCATATCATTACTAGTATCAGAAGAATCATGGCTGAAAACAGAGAATACCAAAAAAATGTTTATCTGTGATTTATTGGCTATTGAAAAGCATGGACTGAAGTTGTCAAGGATTTCATCTTGCTGGCATCCACAATCAATACTCATGAAGGCAACAGTCAAGAGAGTAAATGATGCATTGCATTGGGGGGAGGGAGATGCTCAGCATTTCTGCTGCACAAGAACTCTCTAAAGTGTTGAAAAGCAGATATTACTTTTAGGAGTAAGATTCACCTAACTTAAGCCATAGTCTTGCCAATTACCTCGTGTGCATGTAAAAGTTGACCATTAAGAAAAATTGATGCATCTGAATTATAGTGCTAACAAAGAATATTGAAAGTACTATGGCCTGCCAAAGAACAAACAAATCTGTCGTGCAAGAAGTACAGTCAGAATGCTTTTTGGAAACAAGGATAGTGAAACTTTGTCTCACTTACTTTGGACAAGTTATTAGGAGAGGCCGATGCCTGGAAATGGTCGTGATGCTTGGTAGAGGGTTAGCAAACAGAGGAAGACCCTCTGCAGGATGGATGGACACAGTGGCTGCAACATCAAGTGGGGTCAAAAGAACAGTGGTGAGGATGGTACAGGAACAGCATGCGTGTCCTTCTGCTTTGCATAGGGTTGCTATGAGTCAGAATCTGTTCAATGGCATGCAACTGCATTACCTTTTACATATGTTTGAACTGAATATGAATTCAATAAGCTGTAATGTTAAAGGGATCCCACACAAGAAAAACAATTGTTTGGGGTGGCCCACTTAAGCAGAAAAATCTCATTCTTTGAGAACTTTACTCACTCACTCACTCACTCACTCACTCACTCACTCACTCACTCACTGCCATTGAGTTAATTTATACTCTTTTTTAAAAATCTTTTTTTTATTAAATACTTTTATTGGGGGCTTTAATGGCTCTTATCACAGTCCATATATTTATTCATTGTGTCAAGCACATTTGTACATATGTTGCCATCATCATTTTCAAAGAATTTTCTTTCTACTTGAGCCCTTGATATCAGCTCCTCATTTTTTCCTCCCTCCCCCACCCTCCCTTTTCATGAACCCTTGATAAATTATGAATTATTATTTTTATATCTTACATTGTCCACTGTCTCCCTTCACCCACTTTTCTGTTGTGTATCTCCTTGGGAGGGGGTTATATGTTGATGCTTGTGATTGATTCCCCCTTTCTCCCCTCACCTTCCCCTTACCCTCCTGATATCTCTATTCTCATTACTGGTCATGAGGGGTTGATCTTTCCTGGATTCCCTGTGTTGCAGGCTCTTATCTGTAGCAGTGTAGATGTTCTGGTCTAGTCAGATTTGTAAGGTAGAATTCAGGTCAAGACACTAGGACAAAGTAGAACTGTCCCTGTGAGTTCCAAAATTGTAACCCTTGAGGGGAGGGAAAAGGCGCATCTTTTGCCCAGAGAGCAGCTGGGGGATTCCAACTGCTGGCCTGATCATTAGCAGCCCCTGTGGAACCCAGTACATACCCCACTGGAAAGAAATGCCATTCTAGTTGGTCCATATTTATTAAGCAATAACTGCCAACAGTATTGTGTCCCAGGCTTTGGAATAAAACTTTATAGATGCTACTCCTACCTTCTTATGGCAAAGGGAAGCCATGTCAATAATTCAGGTTATCCAGGGCTTTAGGTTTTCTTTTGCCAGAATTACCCAGAAGAGTATGAATGTATTACCTCCGCAATCCAGGAAAAGGTGACTGTGGGGGAGGCATGCAAAATTTCCAAACTGTTACTTTCAGATAACTGTACACGTTTTGAAGGCTTTTGAAATCTAAAACCAAATGTGCTTTCCTGAGACCTGTTTAGTGAATTTCAGTTCTGTGGAGGCTATTAGAGAAAAGAAACCAAAAAATAAATAAAATGAATATTTCTACCTGTGGAAGCAGGAAGGGAAACACAGCTACTGGAGGCAACAAGACTAATTCTAAATCTGAGAGAGAAAAAGCAATCGATCTCACTGGATGGAGCCCTGTGCGGACTTTGCCTGCCAAGCCAGCAATTCCCTGATGATGTTTCTTACCCCTGGGTGTCCTCGGACCCCAGAGGGACCTCTCTACACAGTGTGGCTCTTTTTTCTTTTTAACCATCAAATTTGCATTTCTGTGCCCTGCAGAGTCCTGCATCTCAAATCAGCCTGCTGTCACCACAGAAGGGATTTGGTTTCTGACCTGGGGGAGAATACAACTGTTGGATGAACTATTTCCATTGTGCAGGGGGGTTGTTTATGTGGCATTATTAATACATGTTAATAATATGCATTTATCAAGCACAAACAGAACAGGTGACACAGGCAGGCATGTGGCAGAAATAAAGGAGGTTTCAGTCTGATCCCTGGTGAGCTTTCCAGCCCCGTTGCTCTGTCTGCAAAGCTGCTGTTGGCTGCAAAGAGCACACAATGCGATTTGAAGACCAATGGCTGTAAGACTCTAATGGGAGCTGTCAATTGGCTCTTTCACTCTGGTTAATTGGCTCTAAGTCTATTGACCTCTCTGGGCGTTGACATTTCTAAACACTATATTTCAATAGCTGGCATCTAGATAAAATAAAATGAAATCTCCAAATATATGTATGAAAGTTTTAGAATGAAGCTCATCTGGTTTTAGCAGGAAGGGAAGCCCCGTGCTTTGCTAGGTGACCCCTGGATCCCTTACCCTGGGGCTTACATCCTTTGCCCTCCTCCCTGTCCAAGTTCAGTCTTCCTAGAGCTTTTTCCCAGCTCTGTGGTCCTGTCTTCTCAGTTGCCAAGCACCAGGTCTGGAAATCCTGAATTGCCACATATCCTGCCTGGCAGTCATGATTTCTCCCACAGCACATTCCGTATCACTCTATTGTAAAATGTATCGTTTTGTGTTATTCTTGTTTCCTTATTTGTTTGTCTTACCCACTAGACTGTGAGATACTCAAGGACAGAGACTATGTTTTATTCATCTTTGTTTTTCTTACAGCACACCTCACGAGGACTGGCCAGAAGAGGTCTCAATAAATGTCGGTTGAATGAATGCCCCTCTGAAAATTCCCTGCAGTCAGCCTTGTGGGGGACTTCTGAGTTCATCCTCCTTTTTCTTAGCTTTTATGCTCCAGTCCTGGGTTGAAGCAGAAAGGATAAGGTTTGCACAAAAGCAGCAAAGTGCTTCAATCAACGACTCAGATGGTGGGCGCAGAAGAAATGCCTGCTGATGAATGGATGTCTAAAAGGAGCCTTCGCAGCCCATTCCTTTCTAGTGCAGCTACTCCTGACCTCTTTCCCTGCTTAGTGCTGCCTCCTACCATTCCTACTCATTACCCCCTTGGCAGACAGCTGCAGGCTAAGTTCTTTTGCCATGAAAGCACCACTCCTTTGCCAAGACCACCTGATTCATAAAGGTGACCCAATGACCGTTTCATGTCCTGAAACATCTAGTGTTCTGAACTACCCTAATAATCCATGGGATAAAAACATTGGCCAGAGAAGAAGAGCATCCAGAGTCCATTAGGTAGCTGTTGATTTTCTGCCAAGTGGACTACAGACCTAGCTACAGTGGACCAATGGGCCCAAGGCCTTCCTTTAGCTCACATCACGTTCTTTCTCCAACCTTCATTCGATAAAAACATGCTTTCTGTGTCCTTGTATTTCTTAACCGTTAAAACCAACTTTCCACTATTCATTCTCAATCCTTTATCACAGACCTTTACATGATCCCTCCCCCCTCTCATTTACAGAGAAGAGTGAGAAGAGTATGAACTACAAATTGGTCAAAGTAGGGTTGTAGAAAAAAAGAGGAAACAAAATAAAAATATTCTATAACTTGTATAATTGGACTTAAAGTGAGTTCTTAAAAAAACCTTGCATAGAAGTGGTTTTGAAACAACCCAAATTTCCATCAGCAGATGAATGGATTAAAAGCTGTGGTACATCCATTCAATGGAGTACTACACATCCCTAAAAAGCAAAAGCACATCACTGCATGGGAAGAACTGGAGGAAATTATGCTAAGGGAAGTAAGCCAAGCAAAAAAGGAAAAGTACAACTTGAGTTCACTGAGGTAAGCTTAAACATGCAATATGGGCATAGGGGAAAAGTATGCATACATTCCTGGGGTGAGGTTCAAGTAGTATGGCAGGGGCCAGACCAAATCCAGGGATACATATGGTAGCCAACTAAAAATGAGGAAGGAAAAAAAAAGGCATGCATAGTGGGGTGACAGGGCACTAACCCACCCAAGGGGAGGGTATTGTTTATATCTCCATAGGGAAAGAGGGACCAGACTTCAACCTGGTGCTCTAAGACATGAATGCAACATACCAGAATGAACCCAGGAATCAATAGAGATGTGTGAGGGGCCGGCCCCAATCCCAACTACATGGACAGCCTCCCCTCCCCACAGAAGAATTCACTCCAAAGGACAGCACCGAAGCTACAGCTCAGGGAGAGGGACATGTCTAAACAGAGCACACAGGAGCAAATGAAGGTGGAGGAAGAGAGAGTAGAGCACATCCTGGCCCACCAATCCCTGAGAATGATATTCCTGATGAGAGCAACCAATGTACAGAAAGGATCATAGGGCCAGCCCCACAATACAAGATGTCCCTCACTGACCCATAACACTATGGGGGACAACACTGGAGACAAAATGTGGGAATTGTACCCAATCTGACCCCACTACATTGAGGCAAAACACTAAGGGAATGCAACAGAACAGCAAGGGGAGCAGAGTAACGAAGTCCCCAGGGAATACCAAAAATAGACTTTAGGGCCAGGGCATGGCATCCCATCAGACTTGACTGGAAAATACTCCTAAAGGTCACGCACAGTCCTTGAACTATTTTTGCCGTTGGTTTATGTTGTTTTCATTTCTTTGTTTTGCTATGTCTTGTGTTTTTGTGTGTATATTATTATCTCTACAGGTATATCTAGATAAGATAGGCTGGATAAAAAAACAGGAGGAGAAAACAACGGGACCAACAGTTCTGGGGAGATATGGGAGAGGGGGAAGCGGGGTGGAAGGCCATGGGTGTTAACAAACTCAGGGACAAGGGAACAACAAGTGATCTAAAATAGATGGTGAAGAGGGGATAGGAGGCCTGGTAGGGCTTAATCGAGGGCAACGTAACCAAGAGGAATTACTGAAACCCAAAGGGAGGCTGAGCATAATAGTGAGACAAGAGGAAAGTAAAAGGAAATAGAGGAAAGAACTAGGAGGCGAAGGACATTTATAGAGGTCTAAATACAAACATATACATATGTAAATATATTTATATATGACACTGGGGAAATAGATCTATGTGCATATATTTATAGGTTCAGTAGTAAGGTAGCAGTTGGACATTGGGTCTCTTCCCAAGTACTCCCTCAATGCAAGAACACTTTGTTCTATTAAACTGGCATTACATGATGCTCACCTTCCTGACACAATCACTGAAGACAAAGTGGGCACATTCGCAAATGTGGTAAAGAAAGCTGATGGTGCATGGCTATCAAAAGATGTAACATCTGGAGTCCTAAATGCTTGAAGATAAAAAAGCGGCCTTCTAGCTGCGAAGCAACAAAGTCCACATGGAAGAAGCACACTAGCCTGTGTGATCATGAGGTGTTGATAGGATCAGGTATCAGGCATCAAAGAACAAAAAATCACATCATTGTGAATGAGGGGAGTGCAGAGTGGAGACCCAAAACTCATCTGTAGACAATTGGACATCCCCTTACAGAAGGATCACGGGTAGGAGATGAGCCAGTCAGGATAGAGTACAGCACTGATGAAACATAGAACTTTCCTCTAGTTCTTTAATGTTTCCTCACCCCCACTATCGTGATCCCAATTCTACAGATCCGGCTAGACCAGGGCATGTACAGTGGTACAGATCAGAGCTGGAAGCACTAAGGTCCAATAACGAAAGTAGTCATACCAGGAGTATAAGGGAAAGGTGGGGCAGAAAGGGGGAACAGATCACAATGATCTACATATAACCCCCTCCCTGGGGGATGGACAACAGAAAAGTGGGTGAAGGGAGACATCAGACAGTGTAAGACATGAAAAAACAATAATTTATAAGTTATCAAGGTTTCCTGAGGGAAGGATGGTGGGGGAAGGAGGGGAAATAAATGAGGAGCTGATACAAGGGCTCAAGTATAAAGAAAATGTTTTGAAAATGATGATGGCAACAAATGTGCTTGACACAATGGATGGATGGTGTGTGACAAGAGGTGTATGAGCCCCCAATAAAACGATTTTTAAAATATATATATATATTTTTTAAAACCTTACATAACACTCTTAAGTGTTATGTTTTTATAATGAACTGGGCCTTGTAGTTTAAAACATCAGACCCAGTTGATTACAACGCATCACAACCCCAAGGGTGTCACAGTATAACTGTGCGTTGTTGTTGTCAATTACTTACTGATTTTTTAGAAATAGACCACCAGGTTTTTCTTCTGAGGTATCTCTGAGTGGATTCAAACTTCCAATGTTTTGGTTCGTAGCTGAGTGCATTAGCCATTGTGTCATCCAAGGGCTTTGCTTTAAAGATTGCGTCCTATTTAATACATTGAATAGCATCCCAGAGGGAGTCGGTGATTTTATTTTTATTTGGCAGATGAAGAAACCAGTCTTTAGAGACTCTCAGTTTATGAAAACTAAACAGCTGATATAAAGCTGATACTCATTCATTGGCTTCTCAATTGCCAATTATGTCCAAAGGACTCAGTCTCTTCTCACACTTGCTCTTCTTTCTGGATCATGGTGAGGACCCCTTTCTGCCTCTGCAAAGGCTCGCTTTACGCCTAGAAGGATGACAAACCGAACCATTCCTCATTTAGGATTTCATAAATCTTATTTGTATGGTCCCTAGCCCCTACAAGGGTACTGCCCCTTATTCACATTATCAGCAAATTGTCCAGTTCCCTAGGTGGGCCACAAACACCTCCCATCAGAGTAGTTCTGCCAAGTCAGTTAGTGGGCGCTACAAAGCCTCCAGCTAAAAATGCCAAGTAATTCACAGCATTGCAGTGCTCGATTGCTTCCTGGTTCCACAAGCACCTGCTCTTAGTTGGGTTAATTCCATATTTAACGGGAAAGCTTTTATTTTATAAACTACCATCTTTTCAGTGAAAACTCATGTTAAAATTTCTGCTCAACTTTCCCCAGAATTCTCTGTTATATTCCCCCAAAATGCATGTCAGCGGCAGAGTCAAGACATGCCTTATACCCAGTGGCAGTTCCGGTGACTGCTCTTTTCTGTGTAGAAAACTCTAAGTGATTTGTTTTCTCAATTCTAAATGCTCTCTTTGATGATTGGCCAATCAAATGTAACATTTTCAAATAAGTTGCTGAAAAGTTTTCAGTCACTGTGTTTTGCTAGTGATAACAGCAACAACAACAACAAAACACCCCACTCAATCCATTGCCATAGAATTGATTTTGATTCATAATGGTCCTCAAGGACAAAGGAAGACTACCCCATAGGGTTTCTCTGGTGGTGATTGTTATGAAAGCAGACTGCCACACCTTTCTCCTGCAGACCAGCAGATGGGTTCAAACTGTCAACCTTTCAGTGAGCGGACAAAAACTTAATGTCACCAGGCTGCCCTCAGGGTTCCTTCGGCTAAGAGTATTAGATCTAAATCCTAAAATTGGTGGTAGGCCTTTTGAGTATTGTTAATGAGTCTCTCAACACTTCTACATCTGCCCAACAAGTTTGAACAAGTGTACTTTCCATATCACATATATTTGAAAAAGACAAAATGAAGCAAAAAATGAAAAAGATGGGTGGGGCTGGGGGGATAAAGGAGGGAAGATTTGTTTGGGTAAGTTTTTTTCCTTCTTCCTCTTGTAGGAAAACAGTAATCTGAATTTCTCATTACATGGGCCTCTTATTTTCATCCGCAAAGCAGTTCTATCCTATTTTTTCTGGAGTGGAAAAAGACGCTGTAAAACCACACACCCTGCCAGCCTGGGATGCAGAAATGATAGGGGACTCTGGTGGCCGCACAGCAGGAGGAGTGCGTGTCAGCGGAATGCAATCAGCCAACGTCAAGTCAGTGAGGAAAACTCGAGTTAACAACACCCCTCTGCTTGTGAAAATTGTAGTGGCCGAAAGGGAAAAAGGTATCTGAGCATATAGCCAGTAATAAAGTTCCTTGAAAGGGAGGCAAGTTATGAAAAGAGAGACATTGGAAGCTAGATAATAGGGTTTTACGTCCAAGGGCTTCTCTGACAGAGACGGAGAAAATCAAGGTGGAATTGTCAGAGGGAGCTGCCGTGGCATAATGAAAGGGAACGGGCTAGGATAGACCTGTGGGTAAATGTGGGCCCCGCCACGCTGCAACAGGGCTGAGGGAGTGAGGGGCAGAAGGTGGGCACCGAGAACATTTAACTGGTAGCGGACTCAAATGATGGGTCTATAAACTCGTGACAATAATATTTATTGTGGAGCACTGCTTGGTGATAAAATGAGGTGATATCTGAACAGTTTCTGGTAAATATTAGTGTGTAATAAGTGTACATTTTTCCCTTTAAGGCAAGTCTATGTGTTCCTTTCACCACCCTCTGGCATGTTTTTGTACTGTGACAGCTTGTATGTTGTCATGAAGTTAGAAGTATATTAGTACTACGTGCCAATTACAAGCATGATCACAATGGGCGTAAGAAGTGTCCACCTGTCATGGAGAATCTTCTGCAAACACCACCACTTACCTCAGCCTACATAACAGTGCCCGATACTCCAGACAGGCTTCTGCAGAGCTTATATACTAAGCCAGACTAGGAACAAAGAGCCAGTAATCTACTTCTATAAACCACCCGATAAAAACCCTGTGGATTGAACTCGAATAGTGTCCAATGTAGTACTTCTATAGGTCAAGAAGGTGAACTCCTCAGTTGGAGGGCATCCAAACCCACAGCGGACTCAAATACACCAGTGACTGCAGAAAAGGCAGGGCCAGGCAACACTTCGTTCTGCTCTACAGTAGGTCACCATGAGCTGGCCCGACTCAATGTAGAGATAGAATGAGTTGGAATTGAAGAAAACCGGTAAGATATTTAATTCCACCCCATCATTTTAACATATCAGAAACTAAGCAAGGCCCAAAGTGGTAAAGAGTTACCCTTGAGGGTTCATAGAGAGGGGCAGGCCGACGTCCTGTACTCGAACAGAAAGCCATGCCCACGGTGCACAGCCCCTTCTTCATTCTCTAGACAGGGCACTGCAGTTCCATTGGGACTGCCATTGTCATCACAGAGATCCTGGCTTCGCTGTAAACGTATTCAGTGTGGCTGCTAGCACGGGCCACTTGGTTGTTGAATGATAAGAGTCACATACAAGATAAAGGTGGCCTTGGGAACTGGTGTACTCTTAATCCTTTGTGATTTCAAGGTACCAGGTTAGTGGTTCTGGGTAAGCCCTGATTTGGGACTTGATAGGCTATGAGACCTTAAACAATTTAGTTGACTACATTGCATCTGCTCATCAGTTTGGTAACAATTAAATTGTTAACCTCACCAGGCAGATTTTAGGATCAAAGGAGATCAAACTTGTGTGAAGCTTATGGCTGATTTCAGGACATCTCAAAAACTTTGTAAGCCATAACTCACTGCCATCGAGTCAGGGCAGATGGAACTGTTTCTGCAGGTTTCCAAGACTGCAGCTCTTTACCAAAGGAGAACGCCTCATCTTTCCCCTGCAGAGTGACTGCTGGTTTTGAACCATTGCACCACCAGGGCTCCCTGTGAGCAATCAAGGGCAGTGCAAATAGAGGTTGCATGTGTATTTAGTGTGCGCCAAATTCTGAGTGTCCACCTGCAGACTTACATATGATTATGGTTTTGGTGTCGGCTCAATGAGTGAAATGCTCATAAATTGAAAAGAGACTGGGGGTAGGGGACGGTGGGGGGGCACAAAACAATGCAATTTCTTTTATGCCCTTTAAGAATCCTATCTTACTTCCTGAAGTACATTGAAGCGTCCTTCAGCTTGCTTCCATGTTCCTAACCCAGTCACACATCCCTAATTGGGAGGTGCATGTGGGACAGATGGCAACTCCTAGGCTATTGCTCTGGCTGCCTCACCAGCTGCTGCCCTAGCTCCCTTTTCACCCAAGGAAGCCCAGGTAGAAGCCAGGCACCTGCTGCTGGGTCCCAAGTAGCCTGGGCTCTTCTGTGAGCCCCATTGACCAGACTTTTGCCCCACACTGAATCCCCCAGGCCACAAGGATCTGCATGGAAGGTCGCCCTTCTTGGGAAGGAGATGACAACAGTAACAGGTGTTAATAAAAGCAGATCATGGCAAGTGGCCAGTAAGGAGCATTTTATTAGGCAATAATATATTTTCATTAGTGATGGTGATGAAGCACTTAGGTTTTTATGGGGTGTTTTAATGTTTCATTTTGCCACCATACTTTATTATCGCGCCAGCCTACTGCCTGCTGGTACAGGGCTGGTCTGCTTCTTTTTCCTGTGCAGAAGGCCATCCAAACATTGCCTTTCCCTAAGCTTCAGCCATAAGATTACTTCCCATCTGCTTAAGGAGGCAGCAGGGCCATTAAAGGCCATGAAGTCAATGACAAATCCAGCCCATGATTTTTATGCCCTTGTTATAACCTGACACCCTCTGGGATGTTATCATCAGGTTAATGACTTAAGTGAAACACGAACAATCAGACAGCCTCACCGTGGACACCTGGCCCTTAGTTTGTGGCGTCTATGGGAAATGTTTGTAGAATATGACAGGCAACTTCTTTCTGCTACTGTTAGGAAGGGAGGGTGGAACTTGTATGTTAGGAATACCCCTTGTTACCATTGTTGCTATTAGCCAATGTCTAGTCAGTCTCTAACACATGGAATTCCCCAGACATGGTGAAACATAATACTGTCTGGCTCTGTACCATCTCATAGTCAGTTGTGGATCTGATCATTGACCTCCATAGGATTTTCACTGGCTATTATTTGGAATTAGATCACCAGGCCTTTCTTCCTAGTTTGTCTTATTCTGGAACATCCACTGCATCATAGCAACATGCAAGACTTTACTGGGAGGTCAGTGGAGTCATACTTGAGAAAGACTGGCTTGGAATCAAACCTCGATCTTCCACAGGGAGGGTGAGGATTCTACCCCCGAACCACCAGAGCCCTCATAGCGGTTTTCAGAGGCCACCTGAACACGTCTACACCCCTCGTTTCACAGATGACGGGCTGGGGTCCATAGGGGGAGAATGACTTGGACAAGAGGCATGGAAACTCAAACTCAGATTCCCAGACTAGAGTCTGTCCATTTGTCTATGGTGTCTTTCCATTGGTCTAATATGTCGTCTTCACTGCCAGGCAGGACCCAACCTTTCATTTTAAGAAGACTCAAGATAAGTGGTCTCTATGAAAGGATCATAGAAGACTGCTGATTTAGAGGAGACCGAGATCAACCAACTCACCCACCTCCTAATCTTGCAGGTGAGGAAATTGAAAAGGTAAAAAGAGAGAGAAATAATTCCCCAGAGGTAATTTTCAGGGCTTTGAAGAGTTCATTTTGGTTCAACACCTAGCTGGTTACTTGCCTTGCCAACCCAGATATCCTGGGTTAGAATCTTCATTTTAGTAAGATCACCATACCAATCAATGAGGTACATCCTTCCTCTAAGAAGCTGGCTGGTGGTCCCTTGGGGGCATGGCAAGGGAGCAGGGATGGCGAACTAAAAATGAAGGAAATGTTCTTAAACTGATTGTGGTGATGATTATACAGCCCTTCTTGATGTGATTGAACTATTGAGTTACATGATACATGGATTATATGCCAATAAATTTGTTTAGAAATGAAAAAGGATCCATGAGGCATGTTAAAATATAGATTCTGATTCAGTATATCTGGGGTGAGAAGGCCAATTCTCAGCTGGAAGTTGAACCAGAATAAACCAGGCCATAGTTCTAGTAATATGTCACAAAGAGTCCCTGGTTGATGAGACATTTAAGGATTGATAACCAAAAGGTAGGAAGTTTGAATCCATTCAAGGGTGCAAAAAAGGCTTGATTATCTAATTCCCAAAAAAAAAAAAACAGCCAGGGAAAATTCTATGGGACATACCAATGACCACTACCACCAACTCTGTTAAGCTTCCCATTAGAAAGTCCTGGGCAGAGTGGGAGGAAAATGTGGAACAAAGCCAGGTTGACTGGTCAGACAGAAACTGACAGAACCCTGAAGGCTGTGACCCTTAGTCACCTGTCAGGTCTGCAACTGAACTCACTCTCAGGTGAGACTAATCAACCATTTACGATAAAAATGGGCAGAGTTTACCTAAGAACAAAGTGCAGAGAGTGAGGAGCAAAGGAGCGGTGGACACAGGAAACACATCGAAGAAGTGAGATAAATGATGGTATATTGAGGTGATTGCAATGAATAGATTTACATCAAATGTATGAAGTGTTGAATGTAAAACTGATGGTCAGCTCAGAAGCCCTTCATCTAATCCACCATGAAAAGTTTTTTCTAAAAAAACATGCAATATCAGACATGCAAAAAAAATTAAAAAATTGATTCTGGCGCATAGGAGGTTTCCATGAGTCAGTAACAAATCCAGTATCACATGGCCCTATAAGCAAGATAAGAATGGATGTATTTGTGCTTACAAACCTGCAGTGACCAGTTTTGTATTTTTCAGTACATCAAAGATTCTGCTTTCTAGTGATGACTGGCATCTTTCTCCCAAGCGCAGTGTACCTTCCTAAGGAACCAAAGCCCCTTTTCAAAGTTACAATCCATGACAGGGATGGAACACCAAGTAAGCCAGGCAAGCACACATTACCCTGTGCTTACTTATAACCCGAAGTCATGGGTTTCTCGCCACATCATAAGGTCCATGTGGAATTGGTCATTATAGATTAGTAACTAAGCACAAGTAAAGGCATGCTGGCCTTGATTACCGAGTCAGCCACCCCCAAGTTTGGTAAATTGAGTCTCATGCAATCAAAAGAGCAAGAGTTCAAATCCAGACCGACCCTGTGCTAGCTGAATGATCTTGAGTTTTACTTTCCTAATTTGTAAAGTGGAGATAAAATCACCCACCTAAAATTGCTGTCGAGGGAATTCTTCAGGCAATATGTAAATGCTTTTCCACTAGCATTAAAGCTATGGATTACATGGAAGTTACTGTTATTATAATTACAGATATGGAGGAAAAAATACCAGGATGTATTATGAACAATATACACATGAGTTTAAATCCTCTTCCTAATCAATGGTTTCTTTAATTCTTAAATGCCTATAAGTAACTATATTGGACATAAAAAAGGTTGTAAGAGCCCTTTGTCATCTCTGTAGTTATACAAGGCGATAAGCCCCCAAAGTATAAACATTTTTTTTCAAGCTATGGGTTTAAAATTCTTTTTAAAAACAACCTTATCATCTTCAAAGTATTTCTATTACATTTAATACATTTGTCAAATCTGTGATTCCATTCTTGGAAACATTTTTCAAACTCATCTGTTTGGATGGCTGACAGCACCTCCCTCATTTTTATCTTCACCTCTTCTATGTCATCGAATCACTGTCCTTTCTTGTCCCTCCTCCCACAAAGTTAGGTCAGATGAGTAAGATTCATGGGGCAAGAGAGTCATGCTGTTTTTTGCCCAAAACTGGCACACTGAGATGGTTGCTTGAGCAGGTGCATTGTCATGGTGGTAAAACCAGTTCCCCATCTGCCACATATCAGGACTATTTTTTGTCGCACACTGTTATGCAATCTTTCCAGAACCTCTAAATAGAAAGCTTCATTGGTGTCCATCCCTTTGGGATGGGGTTATAGGTAGGTCATGGTGATTAGTTTCCCTTTTCTCCCCGCACCTTCCCCTCGCCTTCCTGGTATGGCGACTCTCAATATTGGTCCTGAGGTGTTTATCTGTCCTATATTGCCTGTGTTCCCAGCTCTTATCTGTAACCATGACATGCTCTGGTCTAGCCAGATTTGTAAGGTAGAATTAGGGTCATGTTGGTGGGGGTGAGAAAACATTAAAGAACCAGAGGAAAGGTGTATGTTTCATCGTGCTATACTGCACCCTGACTGACCTGTCTTCTCCCGCAACCCGTCTGTAAGGGATGTCCAATTGCCTACAGATTGGCTTTGGGCCTCCACTCCACACTCCCTGCCCCCCATCCCCCACTGCCAATTCACATTTTTTGTTCTGGGCCTTTTATGTCTGATACTTGTCCAGGGGGGCAGACATCAGATAAGGGGGTAAAGGGAGACATCGGACAGTGCAAGTCGTGAAAAATAATAATTTATAAATCATTAAGGGTTTATGAGGGAGGGGAAGAGAAGGGGAAAATAGGAAGCTGTTACCAAGGGCTCAAGTAGTAAGAAAATGTTTTGAAAGTGATGATGGCAACAAATGTGCTTGACACAATGGATGGATGTGTGGATTGTGATAAGAGTTATACAAGACCCCAATGACTTTTTTAATTCTAAAAAAATTAATAAATAAGAAAGCTTCATTAACTGTCTGACCTGGTAGAGTAAACTCCAAATCTACTATAAATCAACATTTTCATCCATTTAGGAAGTTGACGGTTGACTAAAACGAGGTTTGTTATTAATAAACATTTGACCTTTTTTGAAACAAAAAATCCACTCCACTAGTACACTTGAGTTTTTCCCATAGCATTGTCTTTGTAAGCATGTTCAACATCACAAATTTTGAGCAAAAAAACAAAATTTCATAGCCATACACTGTTCTCTTAAATTAGCCATTACAAAAATGAGGTGTGAGTAAAATTGCGTTTATGAAAAATTCACTGTGGTCAGAGAGAACCTTCCTTGGTGACACTGCTCGGTGCACTCAGAGTGAGTTGCGTGATGCTTGCCTAGAGGGGAAAATCCGTACTAGAAAAGCTTCTCTCTGCCCAGAACAATTCCAGTTTGTATGTGGGGTACACCCTCTAGATACACATATTAATGAAAAGTAAAGGGGATAAAAATAATTCAGGGAAGGTGATTTATTAGAGGGAAACAAGGTAATGAAGTTTTATTTTCAGAAAAAGATCCAAGATAGATGCTCAAAAGGTAAAAAGGGAAAGAAGAAGGTAAGGAGAAGGAGGAAGTGGAAAAGGGTGGGAACAAAAGGAAGAGGGAAGAAAAAGGAGAAAAATGGTTCCTGGGTGAAATTCTTTTGCTTTCTTAAATGCTTTATCCTATGTTGGCCACATAGTTGGTAACAGATGAATGTCTGTGAAACACTGCAGGAAGCAGACTGGAGACCAGGGCACATACTCCACTCCTCTAAGAAGGGGGATGGAGAAAGTGGGCATGGGAGGACTCAATGAGAAGATCCATGTTTCCCTCTAAATCTAAGACCCCAGTTCCTAAATGGATTTATGCATAATTAGTACTACTTCAACTTATAGAACTTACCTTTGTGCAATCTTACTCTAATATCTATGAAGATGTTTTACAATATCCTTTTTTCATTACACATGGGAACTCCTGGGATACAGGATAAGAAATCTTGATACAAACTGATGATGATTGGTTAACAGATAATACCTTTTACAACTACCTCCATGACATGAAAAAGGAGATTGCCTCGAGGCCCAGAGAAGTCTTGAGAGACTTAGTCTGTAGACCCAATCACCTTACTTATACACTAAGCTTTTTCACTAAGTGATCGTGTGAGACCTTGTAGCACACATGAACTGCTAATCAGAAGGTCAGCAGTACTACCCTGTCCTATAACTTTGATATGAGTGAGAATTGAATCAATGGCAGTGAATTTGTTTCTCTATTTTGTATTGGTATGGTGCACAGTACTCCATTACACATCTTTGACCTTGAAACTTCCACTCCATCTGCTCTTAGCCTTTCCTCTGCCTTCCCTTTACTTGGAATTCCATTTCCTCTAAGGAAGCACTAGTTTCTATAGCTAGGATCCCTCACTTGCTGCCAACTGAGGAGCTACATCACAGGTCAGGAGGCTGAAAGGTGTCCACTCCCATATTGCTAAGAATCAACACTTAAAACTCTTGTTTCTGATAAATCCATCGAATCTCTCCTCTGCATCAGAGAATGGTTGATATTCTCTAGTCAGTCCTAACATCTTTGCTTTTCCGTCTTCCAATAAGCCTGTTTCATCATCTGATTGTTATTGCTATTAGGTGTCATTGAATCAGTTCCAAATAATAGCTACCCTAAGCACAACAGAACCAAAGACTGTCCAGTCCTCTGTCATCCTCATACTTGTTATTATATTTGAGCCCATTGTTACAACCACTGTGTCAGACTATCTCATTGAGGGCCTTTCTCTTTTCCACTGACCCTCTACTTTACCAAACATGATGTCCTTCTCCAGGGACTGGCCTCTCTAGATCACATGTCCACAGTACATGAGACCATCTTATCATCCTCAGTCCTAAGGAACAATCTGACTGTCCTTTTTCCAAGAAACATGTGTTTGTTCTGGCAGTTCATAGCACTTCAATATTATTTACCAACACCAGAATGAAAATGCATCAATTATTCACTCGTCCTTATTCATTGTCCAACTTTCAGATGCATATGAGGCCTTTGAAAATACATTAGTTTCTGCCAGACACACCTTAGTTTTCAAAGTGATATCCTTGCTCTTCTACACTTAAAAGATGTCTTATGCAACAGATTTAACCAATGCAATATGTCAGTTGATTTCTTTCAAGATGTTTCAATGAGTGTTGATTGTGGATCCAAGCAAAATGAAATCCTTTACAACTTCAATGTTTTCACCATTTATTATAATGTTGTCTATTGATCCAAATGTGAGGATTTGGGTTTTCTTTACATCAAATATGAATCCATGTTGAAGGCTTCAGTCTCTGATCTTCATCAGCAAGTGCTGCAAGTCCTCCGTGCTTTCGGTAAGCAAAGTTGTGCCATCTGCATGTCCTAGATTGCTTACAAGTCATCTCCCATACCTGATGCCACATTCTTCAGCTAATCCAATTTCTAGATGATTTACTCAGAATATAGATTTTTAAAAGATTTTTGAAAAATACAGCCATGTCACACACTATGCTTCATTTTAAACCCTTGTTCGATGTGAATGATTCCCTCTTGGTCCAAGTATAGTTTCTTCATGAGTACAGTGAAGTGGTCTGGAATTCTCATTCTTCTCAACGTTATCCACAGTTTGTTAAGATACACGCAGTCAGCGCAGGAGGCAAGATGGCACCCCGGTAAGCAGTCCATACTGGGAGCTCTGTGCTAATCAGTGAGCCTGGTGTCCAGGAGGACAAGTGGGAGAATTCTGGTAAGGGAAAATATCACAAAAACCTGGAGTGCTTTATCTCTCTGGAAAGTGACCTTTCCCCACATTTGCCTTGCTCCAGAGCCCCGGAGACCTGTGACCTGATGCAGGGATCCCCAGCCTGTGCCAGCCATGCTTCTTTCTGCATGTCACCATGGCCAGCACTCCACATGCCAGGAGCTAGATGACTGCTCTGCTGAGTCCCCACAGCTGCAGCTGGGCCACCACACAGAAGCTGTTGATCCCGCTAACAAGCTCTGATTCCTCCCACCATCCACCCTGGGCCCCAAGGACCAACCTGCGCTCCACCTGCAGTAAGTTGGTCACCTGCAGCTGCAGGGGCTCTCCACCCCATTGCCGGAGCCCAACCAGGCTGCAGCTGCTTCTGCGGTGCCCAAGGCGAGCAGCCCTTGCCACCTCCTCAGCAGTGCAGCTCAGCATTGCCCCAGCCTCTCCTGGCTTGCAGCTTGGAGAGTTCCTTTTTGGCCCGGAAAGCATCCTTCCATCACATCTAGCCTAGTTCCTGAACCCAGGGGATCATCCACGTGGTCCCTGGGCCTCCCTGGCCCATGCCCATCATCTTACCTCAGATCCCAACATGGCCACCACCTGACTAGGACCTCCTTAGCCTTATCACTGCACCTGGAGCTCCTTACCTCTAACCAACCACAACAGTAGCAGCCTGTCCCATGCCCATGCAGTGTACTCTACCCATGAAGTGACAGCTGCCCCCACTGGTGCCTGGAACCTCCACCCTATGGAGGATTTCCCCCCAGCACCTGCACCAGCACCAGTGGCAGTGGGGTTGTTCCTGCCTTCACTCAACACCCCCTCTCATGGCAGCAAGGCCTCCCCCAGTGTTATCTTCTATTAGTTAACTTCAAAAAATTTTTGTAAAAGCTGAAAATCATGGATGACAACCCAGACTAACTCGGCCCAGACCATACATATAGTCACCAGCCTCACCCCAGTCTCTGAGGCCCATCACTACTATTGGCCACTGAGTCATTGAGGTACCTTGTCTACACAGCAATCTAACCTACCACCATAGTAGGCCACAGGCAGCCCTCTAAAAACCCTTACCAGCCACACAGAAAAAGAGCTCAGGGCCTTTTGGTCTCTCAGAAACATGGCACCCATCTCTACTAAATTGCCACCTAAACAGAAGCATGCTGCAACACTCTCAACAAGAAAACAAGAAAGATAAAACACATCAGCAGAGCTAATGATGCTCATAGAAGAATCAGATATGGATCTGCCACTAAAAGAAATTTTCAGAAGGCTGCTTGGAGTCATACAGGAGATGAGGGCAGCAAAGCAGAATAAGCACACAATGATAGAGGATATGAAGTCCAAGATAGAGGGGAAGAAGTCCACAATAGAAGGGATGAAGGCCACATACCAAAGGGAAATGCAGGAGCTAATGAATGCTGTAACAGAAGCTACACACAAGATCATGGATCTCACAAAGAGACTCCGGGAGGCAGAGAATAGTACCAGTAATCTCAAAGACAATCAGGCAGACTTCAGCAAATAAGAAAGACAAACAAGATGATAAAATAGGCGGAAGAAAACCTGAGATCCATGACAG
Source organism: Tenrec ecaudatus (assembly GCF_050624435.1). Classification (NCBI taxonomy): domain Eukaryota; kingdom Metazoa; phylum Chordata; class Mammalia; order Afrosoricida; family Tenrecidae; genus Tenrec; species Tenrec ecaudatus. The sequence goes on from NC_134537.1 coordinate 91,881,743, forward strand.
ATGCTATGAATAGGAACAATATTCTAATAATAGGTCTACTAGAACAAGACACAATGAAGAAGTCAACAGTTAAATTAGCGAGGGAATTTCAGGAAGCAAACATCCCCACCTTAATGAACGAGAATCAGACACTCATACAGGAAGCAGAGGATTATACTAGACCCCAGGAAGAACTCACCAAGACATATAATAGTTAAATTATCCAACTTTGAGGAAAAAGAGAACATTTTAAGAGCAGAAGGAGCAAGAAGGTGGTCACATAAAATAGTGTTCAGGTAAGAATATGCTCAGACTTATCAGCAGAAACCATAAAGGGGAGGAGAGAGTGGAGTAACATCTTCCAACAAGAAGTTGAGCCTGAGTAAATTCAAACACATAGAGATTACTCAGATGTCCTTCTCAGAGCAGCATGCCATAAAGCTGGAGATTAATAAAAGGATGACCAGAAAAGGGCACACAGTGGGAGGATGAACAACAAATCTTCTGAGACTTGAATGGGTATTGGCCCAGATTAGAGAGGAAGTTTCTAGAGACTAATGATAATGAGAGTACAACATGTCAAAATTTATGGAATATTGCAAAATCAGTTATCAAAGGTAGCTCAATAGCAATAAATGCACGTATGAAAAAGGAAGAGAGACTTATGACTGATATACTATGACAAAACCTCCAACAAGTAGAACATAGGCAACGGAACAACCCCTGCCATAGCAAAAGAAAAGAAATAATAAAAATCAGGGCAGAGCTAAAACAGTAGGAAGCCAAAAGAACAATGCAAAAGATTAATGCAGCCAAAAGCTGGTTATTTGAAAGGATCAGCAATATCAATAGACAGCTGGCAAACTTAACCAAGTAAAGGAAGGAGCAAAAATCAATAGCCAGAATGAGGGATGAAATGGGAAAGCACAACAGATCCAATGAGATTAAAAGGATAATCACAAAATCCTATGAGAGTCTGTATTCTAATGAATTCAACAATGTGGAAGATATGAAAAAATACTTGGAAAAAACAAGTCCTCCCTAGACTATCCCAGATAGAGGTCAAGAACCCCAACATACCCATAGCAAAAGAAGAAATAGATATGATTATCAAGAAGCTACCATCAAAAAAGCACCCGGACCAGACAGCTTCATAGGAGAATTCTACAAAACATTCAGGAAAGAGCTGACCTAGATCCTCCACAAATTATTTCAGAGTGTAGAAAAGGATGGCAAAATCCCAAACTCATTTCACAAAGCCAGTATAAGTTCGATACCCAAAGGATCCCAAAGGAATAGAAACCTACAGATCAATATCTCTAGTGAACATAGATGTAAAAAATCCTTAATATGATATTGGTCAATAGAATACAAAGTATACAAAACGTAGCATCCACCAGGATCAGGTAGAATTCATCCCAGGGATGAAGGGATGGTTCAACATCTGAAAATCCATCAATAGTATACACCACATTGATAAGAAAAAGTATAAGAATCACACCATAATATCGATAGATGGAGAAAAAGCACTTGACAATATCCAACACCTATTCCTAATTAAGATGCTCAAGATGATAGGAATAGAAGGTCAGGTCTTCAAATTAATACATGCTCTCTATGAAAAGCCGACATCCAACATCATAGTCAAGGGAGACAATATGAAGTCAATCCTACTGAAGAAGGGGACCAGCAAGGATGCCCCTTATCCATACCTCTATTTAATATTGTACTGGCGGTCCTAGTTAACAACATAAGACAGTGGAAGAACATTAGAGGTATCAAAATGGGAGAGGAGGAGGCGAAACGATTGCTGTTTGCAGATGACATGGCTCTGTACATTGAAAATCTCCACAACCGGGTACTCACAGTGATAGAGGAATATGGAAGTGTGGCAGGATACAAGATCAACAAACAAAAGTCAATTGGTTTGCTACATACATTGGACAAGTCCATGGAAGAGGAGATCAAGACGGCAGTACCCTTCACAATAGTCAGGAACAAATTGAAATATCTAGGGATTTATTTGACCAAAGCAACAAAAGACCTATACAAGGAAAACTACAAGACCCTACTACAGGAAACCAAAAATGACCTCTACAAATGGATGAATATCCCATGCTTGTGGACTGGAAGACTCAATACAGTAAAGATGTCAATCCTACACAAGGCATTTTATAAGTTTAATGCTATCCTGATTCAAACACCAATAGCCTTCTCCAAAGAATTGGAAAAACTGAACACTAATTTCACACAGAGAGAGAAAAAGCTGAGAATTTTCACAGAATTCCTCAAAAAGGACAAAGTGGGAGGGCTTGCTTTACCTGACTTCAACACCTACTACACAAACATAATGGACCAAACAGCATGGTATTGGCATAATCACAGATACTCAGACCAATGGAAATGAACAGAAAACCCAGAAATAAGACTACCAACATATAGACAACTGATCGTTGACAAGAATCCCAAAAGCATCAAGTGGGATGCTTTTTAGCAAGCATCTTTAACAAGTGGCACTTGAAATAATGAACATCCACATGTAGAAAAATGAAACAAGATGTATACCTCACTCCATGCACAAGAATAAAGTCAAGGTGGATCACAGATCTAGAAGTAAAACCCCGAACTATCAAGACCATCAACAAAGGAATCAAGACACACCTAAGAATCTTGGCCCAGGCTAACCACAATAGGAAACGGTACACACACAGGTGGAACTGAAATTGACAAGTGGGATTTACTAAGGATAAAACACCCATGTGTCTTAAACTCTTTCACCAAGAAGGTATCAAGGCAAACCATCCACTGGAACAGGATTTTTAGCAATGACCCAACAGACAAAGGGCTTGTTACTAAATCTATCATCCTCTCCTTGCCTGAAAAAAGAGGAAAATAGCTAATACCCTGAAGAAATGGGCAAAAGAACTGAAAAGAAGTTTCACAAGGGAGGAGACCCATATGGCCAATAAACATATGAGAAAATGTTCCTTATCGTTAATCATCAGAGAAATGTACTAAACATGCTGAAGTAGGGCAAGCATGATGGTGGGGCAGGACAAAGGTAAATGGAAACAGAGGAATGACCTAGGAATCAAAGCAATGTTAGAGGAAGAAGCATAGGTGTGTACATATGTAAACACATTAATTCATAAAAATAGAGTTGGAAACAACCTAAATTTGCATCAATAGATGAATGGATTAGTAAACTGTCACATACACACAATGAAGTACTATGTATCACTAAAAAGCATTGATGGTCACATGAAACACGGAGTTTCATGGGAAAAGTTGGAGGAAATTATGCTAAGCAAAGTCGGTCAATCACAAAAGGACAAGTACAAGATGAGCCCCCTGAGGTCAGTATAATCAGCACAGTAGTATAGAAGAAAATCCACATATTTCACAATATACGATTTGAGGTACAGGCAGTCGGGTGGAGTTGAGACCAAACCCAAGGAGGTACATGTTAATGCAGCACAAAGAAGGGGAAAGGGGGGAAGGGAAAGGAAGAAAAGATGGGGGCTGGCATGAAAGTGAGATGATGGCATGAGGGAAGCAGGGAGCTAACCTACCCAGTGGGAGAGTTTGGTTATGTCTCCACAGAATTGGGAGTGTGCATACAGACCCCACCACAGTGCACCAAACAACGAGGGCAAAGTAACCACATGGAGGAAGGCATGAAATGATTGGGCCTCAGGGACAGCCACAACCAGAGCCAAATGGGTCCCTTCCCTAGAAGTATGTGCAACAGAGAACAACACTAAACCTAGAGGTTTGGAAGAGGGCTGGCATAACACCTGCGCACGGAAGCGAACCAAGAATCAAAAAGAGAAAGGGACGGTTGGTCTAGACTCCATATTGGCACACCAACCCCAGAGGACAACATCTCTGCATGGAGTTGGTAAGGCACAGTGAGAACGGTAGGACTGCAAACAGGTCGTGACATGTTGTCCCCATACTGGAGCATACTGCAACAGAGCACAATACTACGGACACACGGTGGGGAAGGTAGTGCAATCTGGAACCCACCCCCCACCCCCACAGTGGGGTTGTGTTAGTCTGGGTACATTAGAGAAACAAATCCACAGAAACTCATATGTATAAGATAGAGTTTTATATAAAGGGTAAGTGCACATCAAGAAAACATCCAACATTAACCCATATGTCCAACACCAATCCACAAATCCCTCTTCCATCTCAAAAAATGCATGCAATGGCCTGGACTTCAGGAGGAAAGCTGAATCAGTGAGCATGTAAGAATCTCAGTGCTGTCATGGGTCTCCACACGGCTGCTCCAGCACCCAGGGCTGCATCGGGGTAGGTCCATGTGGCTTCTCCTCAGGGATGTCTTGCAGGAAGTAAACCTTGCCAGCTGAAGCAGGGAACTAGCTAAAGCAGCTGCACCCTGATCTGTCCATCAGAAAGCAAGAGACCCGAGAACTAGAAAGGCAAAGCTCACCGAGCCATTTATCTGTCAGTCCTTCAATTAACCCCACATGTGTTTACTGGCCATGTTGGCACAATAAACTTTAACTATCTCAGGGGTGAGCCAAGAAGGGAAAAGAACAGATCAGCAACTGGAGCAAAGACAAGCCACAACACCCCTAAAGAGTTCCCAAAAGTAGACTCCAGACTCTGAGGGGCAGCTCCTGCAATTGCCCAGGACCAGTGGGGAGATAATCATAAAGGTCAGTGAACAGACCTGGAATTATGTATGTTTTTTTTATCTTTTTCTATTTCATTTTCTTTTTTCAATCAATTGTTTTCTTTTTGTTTGCTCAATCTCACTGTTGGTTTGCCTACTTATATATGACAGGCATGGGAAGCAAGCTCGAGGAGAAAGCAACGGGATTGATGGTCTGGGAGGGACATGGGGTAGAAGGTGGCAGGGGAAGGGTGCAGTGGTCAAACAACGCCATAGAAAGGGGAACAACTATGGAGTTAAAATCAACCATAAAGAGGATGTAGAGATCCTGGGGGTGTGGAGCAATAGCAATCTAGTTAAGATGCTGAAGTAGGGCAAGCATGACGGTGGGGCAGGACGAAGATAAAAGGAAACAGAGGAATGATCTAGGAAGCACAGCAATGTTAGAGGAAGAAGCATAGGTGTGTACATATGTAAACACATTAATCCATAAAAATAGAGGTATTAGCCTATGTACATATATTTATATGGCAATACAATGAGGTAATAGACAGACTTCGGGTCTCTGCTAATACTCTCCTCAATACAAGAACACTTTGTTCTAAAAACTGGTATTCTGTGATGCTCACCTGGCACAATCACTGAAGACAAAATGGGTGCATAAGCAAAGGTGGTGAAGAAAGCAATGCTGCCCAGCTATTAAAAGATATAGTGTCTGTGGTCCTAAAGGCTTGAAGTGAAACAAGCGGCCATTTAGCAGAGAAGCAACAAGCCCACATGGAAGAAGCACACCACCCGATGTAATCATGAGGTGTCATCAGGACCAGGTAAAAGCCATCAGAAGACCCATAATAATCAAACAAACAAGCAAAAATATATCATTGAGGATGAGGGGGATTTAAGTAGCCCATCTGTAGACAGTGGGACATCATCCCACAGAGAAGTCACAGGGAAGGGAAGAGTCAATCAGGGTGCAGTAAAGTGCCAATGAAACACACACTATTCCTGTGGTTCCTTGAGGCTTCCTCACCCCCCACTACCATGACCCCAGTGCTACTTCTCACATTGGACTAGACTGGAGCATGTACACAGATACAGCTAAGAGGTAAACTCAGGACACACTGAATCCAGGAACAGAAATGGGAATAGTAATACCAGAAGAGTAGGGGGGCAGGAGAAGCAGTGGGGAAGAAGGGTGAACCAATCACAATGATGGACACATAACCTCACACACCCCTTCAGGGGGAAGAACAGAAACCATGGGGTGAGGCAGATAGCAGTCGGTGTGATATATGAAAATAATAATAAATCATAATCTATCAAGGGGTCATAAGGTGGGGAGGGAGGGAAAAAAGAGGAGCTGATACCAAGGGCTCAATAAAAAGTAGAAAAGAATGATGGCAACATATGCACAAATATGCCTGATACAATTGATGTATGGATCGTAATAAGATTTGTAAAAAAAACCCAATAAAATGATCTTTTAATTATAAAAAAAGATACACACAGTCAATTGTATTTGCATAGACAATAAAACACAAGTAAACATCTTTCTGGTATTCTCTGCTTTCAGCCAAGATTACATAAATAATACATTTTGGTACCTGACAGGACACTCTATCACGTTGCCTCATCAATTTAGGATATTTCAAGGTTGAACTTTTAAGGTTGGCAAACAGGAGAATAGCCAGGTTCTCAGATGTATTGGTTGCATGTTCGCCTCAGTGATCTTACATGTCATCATTCTAATAGTCCCAGTGAAATGATCTTGTTTATGCCACAATCTGTAGAGAGGTTTATCAGATAGGGCCATCCATGCTGGTGTAACTTTCAATAAGCATAGTTTTCAATATGGCTTTATTGTCTTCTCTTTTGGACATTGTTGTGACGTAGGTCCGCCAAAAACATAGGTAGCAAATCCTATGTCTGAACCATTGGTGATAAACTCATTGGGAATGGCTTATCTTTGCTAAATTAACAAAGCAGAATTACTTAAGATGTTCCTTAAATCAATCTCCTTTTAAAAAGCAAAAAAACTTATTGTGAATTGTGTCCTACTGTTTAAAATCAGGAAAGGTCTCTGTCAGGGCTTTATACTCTCCCCATACTTATTTAATCTGCATGCTGAGTAAATAATCAGAGAAGTTAAATTATATGAAGAAGAACGTGGCATCAGGATCAGAGGTAGGCTTGTCATCCTTCATCTGCAAATAAGACATCTTTGATTATTGAAAGTGAGGAGGACTTGAGGCACTTGCTGATTAAGATCAAGGATAACAGCCTTCAATATAGATTACAACTCAATGTAAAGAAGACCAAAATCCACACAACTGGACCAATTGGCAACATCAATGATCAATGGAGAAAAGATTGAAGTTTTCAAGGATTTCATCTTTCTTGGCTCCACAATCAATGTTCATGGAAGCAACAGTCAAATGTTCGAAAGATGTGTTGCACTGGGTAAGCCTGACGCGCAGAATTTCTTGAGGACTATGGTGCACCTGACCAAAGCCATGATAGTGTAAATGGGATCATAGTCATGTGAAAGTTGGGCATTGTTGAATAAGGAAGACTAAAGAGAAATTGATACATTTGAATTGTGGTTCTATAAAAGAATATTGAAAGTACCATGGAAAAACCTATTTGTCTTACAAGAAATAGGTCAGAATGCTCCTTAGAGGCAAGGACGGTGAGACTTTGTCTTACAAGCTTTGAATGTGTTGTCAGGAGAGACCAATCTCTGGAGAAGGGCCTCAGGCTTGGTAACGTAGAGGGGCAGCGAAAGACAGGAAGAGCCTCAAGAAGCTGAACTGACACAGTCACTGCACCAATGGGCTCCACATAGGAAACACTGTAAGGATGGTTCAGGGCCAGGCAGTTTCGTTCTGCTGTGCATGAGGTCCCTGTGAGCTGGAACAGACTTGATGGCATGTAACAACATGCTTCATGAATGCATAGATAACTGAGAAGCTTACATACTTTTGAGAACATCGTACTAGTAGTGAAGACGTGTTTGTGAGCAATTATTATCTAATTTTCATCATCAAAGGGACCTCCGACAACAGAGCCACCCAGAAAAGCCGGTAAGTTTCCAAAATCAAATGAAAACACAAAGGAAAAGGAATATACTGGTTTGATAAATATTTTCTTATATGACACACTCATCACACACTGTCTAAGAGTCAGCCACGCTAGCTAGGTCAAGGTTATCAAAGTGATGTTTCAATATCTGTAGAAGCCTCTTTGCCTTAGCTCAGCTTTTCCTGATGGTGAAGTCACCCCAAGTCCCCAGACCTGTGCATTGGCTGCTTCTTCACATCTATGTATTCTTTATGCCCTTGACCCCCACGCTAAAGATGTAGACATTTTTATTTCCTTTTTTCTGAGTGTTCTTTCTCAGAGCTTGATCACCTTTTCCTTTCATTGTCCTATACTCCCTTTACCTAGGGCTGAAACTTCTTTTTCGTCTCTAACTAGACTTCTTAACTTTCTTTAACATAAAGATGCAGGCAGTTGCTTTGTTCAATAGTTATACTTTACCACGAAAATCATGCTTCCCCAAAGCCCGTAAGTGCTATCCAAATCATGTAACTTAGTAAAGTAAGATGATAAAGAATACATATATGCCAGCATATCCCTGGGAAAGGTACGCAGTATCTAAAGTCATTCCAAATTGGTTTTGCTAACATTATGCAGCCTGTGATGGTTAAAGTTGCCTGTCAATTAGGTTAGGCCATGAGTCTCAGTAGCGTAGGAGTTATTATCTCGCTGGTCATTTATGCAATGTTGTATTAATTAGTTACATCTAATGTGATTAAACCTTTATGATCTGATCTGATATGAAAAACCAATCAGTTAAAAGGGAGTGTCCACGGAGTGTAGCTTCCATCCACTGCATGTAAACATTATGACAAAGCTCTCTGGCCTTTTGGTAAATCTATATCCTTCCTCCAGCTCATCATTATCTGACCTCTGGTACTTTAAACGAGCCAGATTGCCTTCAAATACTGGGATTTTTCAGTCTGCACAACCTGTGAGCCAGAACTTTGATATCTGACCTCCCGGTATTGGATTTGTCAGTTCCACAAATATGTGAGTTGGGAGAAGCCTCTCTGTAGATATTTCCTTGAGATAAATTTCTTTGTATATGTAAGAGTGCTTCAAAAATTCATAGAAAAATTCTATTATCTTTTCATTCCATTTGCCGGGAACTTTTGGAAGCCCTCTCCTACAAGCTTCACCGTTTTCCTTCTCTAGAGAACGCAGCCTAAAACACAGCCTCTCTCCCAAAAAACAAAACCAAGCCACTGTGCTGGTTGATACAGGCTATATGTTTGTGACTCACAGCATCAACTCCCTGCAAGTAACTCAATTCCAAGACATGGTGACCCGATAGGACAGGGCGGGACTGTGCCTGTACGTTTCTAAGACTGTAACTCCTTCTAGGAGTAGAGAGCCTCGTCTTTCTCCCTCGAAGTCGCTGGTGATTTCAAACTGCTAACCTTTCAGATAGCATAATCGCTGTGTTACCAGACCTCCCAGGGCTAAGTAAAGGGAATAATTAAGCTACACTCCTATTTGTAATCAAGATCGGGGTCCCTTAGGTAGCAAAACTCTGTAAACATGACTATGCATTTTAAAAGTTAGAAGGAAATCCTTGTTCATGTTCAAAGACTCAGAGAAAGGAGTGAATTACTCTAGTAAAGATCAGGCAAAATTTGCCACCAGAGCATGACTAAAGCGTACAGAGGCTTATGGCATTAAGTCAACTTCTAAAGATGTTCAGTGGTCGACATGTAACGAAGTTTTTGATTCATCTTTCTGCTCATCTTCTAGGTATATGTGTATGTAGATGATGTTGACCTTAGACTTTGTCAACGGTTTAGAGAGAATTATAAATGCTGATAGTTACATTTAGAGACAGAGCTCTAACGATCTCACATATCAGCAATTGTTTCTCAATAATACATTGACATTTAGACACGGTTTTCAAGTTTCAGCCATGGTATTTCACCAGTGCTATCTTTTTATCAACATGGCAATTAATACAGTCACAATAGAGATCACCCAAGCAACCAGTGGTCCCCATCACTCAAGAATATATTGATAAACAATTTTTATTTACTTCTGTAATTATCTGATAAACCTTCTAAGTGTGACTACCAAAAACCTTCATCCGAACCAAGCCAGACTCATCGTCATCGAATCAATGCGAACTCATAGTGACCCTATGAGACAGGGGAGAACTGCCCCCTTTGAGTTTCTGAGACTGTAACTCTCTACAGGAGTAGAGAGCCCCATCTTTCTTCTTAGGATTGGCTGATAGTTTCCAGCTGCTGGCCTTGCAGTTCCAACGCATAATCACTACCTTTTATCTTTAGGTGCCATCCAGTCAGCCAACCCATAGTGACTTTATCCCAACTGATCTGTCCTCACAATTGTGTCCTCTATAGTTGGAGCCACTGTTGAAGCCACTGTGTTGGTCAATCCCCTTGAGGACCTTCCACTGGTTCACTGCCTCTGTACTTTACTATGCCTGGTGTCTTTCTCCAGGATCTGGTCTCTCTTGACACCATGCCCAAAGTATGTATGATGAAGTCTGACGACCTTGCCTCTAAGGAGCACTCTCGGCATATTTCCTCCAAGAGAGATGTGTTTGTTCTTTTGGAAGCCCATTGTACTTTCCACATTCTCAGCCAAGAACACATTTCAAGTGTATTGATACTTCTTTGGTCTTCCTTACTCAATATCCAACTTTCACATGCAAATAAAGCTATTGAAAACACTAGTGCTTGAGGCAGGTGCACCTGACTCAAAAAACAAAGTAACATCCTTGCTTTTCAATACTCGAAAGCATTCTCGTGCAGCAGAGTTAACTAATGCAGCACATCATTTGATCTCTTGACTGCTGCTTCCATGAGCATTGATTGTAGATCCAAGCAAGACAAAATTCTCGACAACTTCTCTCTTTTCTCTGTTTATCATGATGTTACCTATTGGTCCAGTTGTGAGGATTTGGGTCTTCTTTACATTGAATTGCAATCCATACTGAAGGCGGACATCCTTGGTCTTGGGTCATAGTAGAGTTCATGTTTTCCATACTCTTATGGTGAGTTTTTCAATATTCTAGTTAAAATCTGTCATAATCTTGAAGTGCTTCTAATTTTTCTTAACAATATTCAATCTATCCCCCAAAGAGTCAATCTAAGAGAGACACAGAATACAACCATCAAGAATCTTGTACTTTCTAACCTGGGAATATAACTACCCTTGTATCACAGAATCATAAGCGATCCAGCAATACAATCACTTTGACTGACAATGTGTCCCTCTAAATAACCCAGTTTGTTTCCATGGAACTTTGCCTACCTTTAATTAAGCTAAATGTACATTGGATTTACACCTGTTGTTTAGACTAAATAAGTAAGATGAATCTCAGAGTACCAGAATATGATACGTTGGCACCTCTCTGAATTGTTGTATGCTAGCCAATCAATGTTCTACTCATAGTGTCCTCAGTTGACGCAATAGTACTACCCCTGGGCTATACTCTTCCCAGGAGAACACTACCAAATCTTTCTCCTATGGAGCTGCTGGTGGAGTGTAAACTGGAAATCTTTTGATTAATACTTCACTGCTGGGTCACTAAGGCTTTTGAATGTAATGCAAGCACAAATACCAGTGCATCCCTGAGTGTTTACTACACAAAATAGAGAATTTAGACTACTAATAACTACCATTTTTACAGTGCTTCATTATTCACTGTTCTCCAAAGAAACACTTTAGGTATGTGGATCAACATATCTAATTCTCTTGATAATTCTGTGAGATAGCAATTATTATCTAAACCTCAGAAATGGACATTGAAGCTCCATAGTGTTAGGAAATGTGCCTATCTCTAAAGCCTGATCTTGCCCTTTCAGATTTCATTTTCTTTTCCAGACTCAAAGAACATTTTTAAAAACATTATTTGGATGTCTCCCTCTTGGATACCCGACTTGTCACTTTGATGTTTTGCGATGGTGTATATCGAAGAGTGCAGAATTCTTTGAGGAGGGAATAGAGAGAAGAAAACATGACCTTCAGAAGCATATCAACTGAGATAGGGGATATGCTGAGGGAAAAAAACCTTCATCTTTTTAATATTTTATTTAATAGAGAGTTCTATAAATTTTTAGCAATACATATTACTTCCCTTATAGACCATTCACAGCTACTACAAATCCTCATTCATGCTCTTCCTGGTCACTGATTCTTTCCCCCCAAAAGAAAACACTATCTGCACTTCTACCACATTGGATTTCCTTTTCCTTTTTTAATGTAACATAAAAACAGAGTATGTTCAAGGGCCCTTTAAGACTTTTATGAAAAAATTGAATTATATGGTAAACAAGCAGCCATCTAGCTCAGAAGCAACAAAGCCCATATGGAAGAAGCAAACCAGCCTGTGCAATCATAAGGTGTGAAAGGAATCAGGTTTCAGGCATCAAAGAACAAAAAAATCAAATCATTGTGAGGGAGGGAGAGGGCAGATTGGGGACCCAAAACCCATCTATAGGCAACTGGACATCCCCTTACAGAAGGGTTGTGGGGAGGAGATGAACCAGTCAGAGTGCAGTAAAGCAATAATGAAACATACAACTTTCCTCTAGTTCCTAAAAGCTTCCTCCACCACCAGCCCTCCCCCACCCCCGACTATCATGATCCCAATTCTACCTTACAAATCTGGCTAGGCCAGAAGATATACACTGGTACAGATAGGAACTGGAAACACAGGGAATCCAGGACAGATGTTCTTGTCAGGACCAGTGCTGAGAGTGGCGATACCGGGAGGGTAAAGGGAGGGTGGGGTGGGAAGGGGGAACCAATTACAAGGATCTACATATAGCCTCCTCCCTGGGGGATGGACAACAGAAAAGTGGGTGAAGGGAGATGTCAGACAGTGTAAGATATGACAAAATAATGATAATTTATAAATTATCAAGGGTTCATGAGAGAGGGGGGAGCAAGGAGGGAGGGGAAAATGAGGCGCTGATACCAAGGGCTCAAGTAGAAAGCAAATGTTTTGAGAATGATGAGGGCAACAAATGTACAAATGTGCTTGACACAATGGATGGATGGATGGATTGTGATAAGAGTTGTACAATCCCCTAATAGAATGATTAAAATTAAAAAATAGAATTATAAGATAATAAATTTATTACATAAACTCTTTGAAGTCCCCTTGAATTACTTAGTAAATTCTTTACTTTTTTTGTTCACTTTATGCTTGTAAATTCATCTGTTGTCTATTGGAATAGTTTTGTTTTTATTACAGTATGGTGTTTCATTATGTTCTTCGCAAAATGTATCCATTTCACTGTGAATGTTTTGATTATTTGCAGTGTTAGGTTGTTACAGATTTTAATGATTCATTCTTTTTATTGATGAATCATACATATTCTGCTATATGGATATAGCATGATTTTTAATCCATGCACCTGCTAATGGACATTTTGTCTGTTTTCCATTTGGGATATTATAAATAAGAATGCTGTAAATATTTGGTACCTGTGTTTTAATTTCTCTTGAATGGATAACTTCTAGTGAAATTGGTGAGTTATATACTAAGTATATGGTTAATGTTTAAAAAGTCTGCCAAAGTGTTTCTAATGTGGTTGTGCTATTATACAGTTTAATAAGCAGAATATGAGAGTCCCAAGAGTTCCACATCCTTATCTATACCTGCTTTGGACCACTTTTGAATTTTAGCCCTTCCTGTAGGTATATACTGGTACCTCATTATCATTTTATTTTTTCAATTATCTAAGGACAAAGACATTGGGAAATTTTTCATTTGCTTAGTTGACATCTATATATGTTTGGGGTTTTTTTTGGCAGGCTCAGCTTTTTAGTAGATTTGTTTTATTGTTAAGTTTAAGAGGCCTTTATATACACTGAACCAAAATCCTTGGTTGGATGAATGATGGGCAAATAGTTTCTTTTTGAAAAGTTATGGACAAAAGATGTTTAAATCCTGAGCTAATGCAGTAATTCTAAGAAGTGATGATTTCTCTGGTCAATTCAAGTAGTTTGTCTAAAGATAATTTTTGATTCCTTAATGTACATAATTATGAATCATTGCAATACTACTTCTTCCCTCTGACACTATATCTTTTGTTCTTTTCTTTCTACCTAATAACTGGCTGGTAAACTTTTAAAACATTAAATAGAAGTGGAGATAGTTGACCTAATTTTCTCATTACTTATTTCAGATGGAAAGTGTTATTGTTTGAGTTGTGTGTATCCAAAATGATATTGAAATCCTAATCCCTGTCCCTGTAATTATGACTCTGTTTGAAAGTTGTTTCCCTTGTTAAGTTAATCTGAGTGGTGTCATAAAAAAGAAAAACAAGGCAAGGAGATACTCTCACACAGAAATTGATGCCATGCGGAGAGAAATGTTTGGTCAACACAGCCACAAGCCCAAGGAGGCCAAGGAATTGACTTGATGGCACCGAGCAACAGCCTCCTGAATTGTAACAAAATAAATTTCTCCTTTTAAAACCATGCACTTTTGGTATTTTTTGTTATGCCAACACTAAGCAAGTGTTAGAGATTGAATTGTGCCCCCCCACAAGTACAAGAAGGTTTCAAAAATTCATCCCAAAATTCCTTTTTTTTTTTCATTCCAATCTCCAAGAAATTTCTGAAGACCCTTCACATCTGGTACAAATCCCAACCCCTATACTTGTAGCTCTAATCCCATTTAATGATGAGGTTTCTTGGTTTTGCGAATGAAACTGCATCAGTGTAGTGGATGCTTTAAATGGTCCACCTTTGAAATATACGGCAATCAGATAGGCATAGAGACGCCACCAGAGATTCAGGAAGATAACTGCCATGCCATGTGAAGATCAAGAAAGAGCCAAAGGATAGACGTTAACAAGACACAAGGGCCTTGCCCCAGAGTCAACACTTGCAGTAATTCTGTTATAACAGCAATAGATAATTAAGCCACTGTCTGCCTTTATGCACCCAATTTTGGCTATCCAATCTCTATAGTGTCCATTTACATTAACACAGTGCTCTGATGAGACAATCATATTCTTTGATGTGAATAATCTTCATTCCAGTTGGAACCTTGTGAGTCTGCATCCCTAAGCAAAGTCAAGTCAGGACAGGCTGTCCATAAAGTCAGCAGCAATATGCAGCAGTTCACCAGGGTGCCTATTGGTCACCTTGCCTTTAGACCATGTGCCCCACCACAAATTCTCAACAATTCTAGCGCCCTTGTGTTAAGTTGGGAACTTCAGATCAGTCGACCCGTTCTCATCTTCTCTTCCAGTCCCTGTGAAGCAGTCCAGGGGTGTCAGTAGCCAGGCTCATCCTGTCTATTTATTGCTGCATTTCTCTAACTTCCACGCAATAAATGGATCGAGGTGGTCACCTAGCAAGCAATTCAGGTTGCCTGCAGGCTCCCTTTAACATTCAGTCATAGAGAGGAGAGTTTCTTTATGGCTCCAAAATTTTTTCCAGCTTCTGACAAAAACCACTAGTTCAAAATTTAAAAAAAAACCAATCACAGGGTTCCTTTTTTTCCTCCTCTCCTCCTCTTAATCTGTCAACAGCCCCCTAGGTAAGTCTCCTCACCTTTGAATGTCCTGAGCATGCAAGACACTGGGTGGGGCTTAGCTTTTCAGAACCTTCTTTGCAGGCATGTCCTAACCCATTTAAAGATTCAAATTAATGGCTGAAGGAAAGTGGGTTTAAAAGCTCTCTATTTTTATACTCCCCAATAATCATTTCTATCAATCCTTATATCGATAATAATCAGCAGAAGAAAACAGTATAATCCTAGTACAGCTAGATCCTACACTCAATTTTTTAAAACAGTCAAGTTCAATCCTTATCTATCTTATCTTAATTCTTCTATTGATACAAAATATGGCCTTAGGCCTCTAACTAAATCAAGCCTGGGCTAGGCTTCTGTCAGCCATTTGGACATTCTGTCAGTCATTTTCACTAAGCAGCATGGTCTTTGAGGAAAAAGTTCAAGGGGCGATTCCTCTCCCTGAGTTCAAAACATACACTAGTCATATTTATTTTCTCCATTACAAAGAAGAATAACCAAAGACAACAACCAAAAAAAATCATTAAAACTTTAATTTCCCACATTCTTTCTAGAAAACAACCCAGTAAATTGCACGCCCATATCTGACCTCTGGCCAGCCAAAGAAGAACTACCATGAGGCAGGGTCAAAAGAACATCCACTCTCCATCTTTATGATTTTAGTACCTCACTCCTGCTACCATATGTACTGGTTGACTAGTACTGGTTGACTAGAGAAATAAATCCAGAGACACTCATATATGTGTAAGAGAGAACTTTGTATCAAACAGTAATTATATATTGAGGAAATATCCCAGCCCAGATCAAGTCCATAAGTTTGATATTAGCCCATCTGTCCAATACTAGTCCATAAATTCCCCTTTAGACTCACACAGCACATGCAATGATGTTGAATGCATGAATATCGCAGGCCAGTGGGTAGAAAGTCTTGTGGGTCCACTGTCAGTGAAGCATCTCAACTTTGGTGCAGGTCTCCTCCCCAGTCTCCTCCAGCTCTCTGTCTCAATAGCAGAAAGGGGAGGCAGAGAGAGTGTGTCCTGCCTCCAGGGAGGAAGAATCCTCAGGAGAAGGCCAGGCCTATCCAGAGGCCTCATTGACTATGACCTGATTGGCAGACTAGACTCCACCCCTTCACTCAAATTAAGAGGAGATCATGTAACTGCCACAAACAATAACTAAGAAAGAAATCTTTTGATATTTCACTGTCAAGTTCAAGATTTCCTATACATTTTATAGACCATTCTGTACTTGATTAAGGAAGATCCCTTCTATTCCTAGTTAAATGAGACCTATTATGAATGCATTTTAAACTTGGTCAATTACTTTTTTTCTCTATATACAAAGATGACCATACAACTACACAGAGGCATAGTAGAATTTTGGAGATTGAGAGGGTGGGGAACTGTTCCATATCATGATTGTTAAGATGTTTGTGTGACTCTATTCACTTTTTAAGATCCATAAACAACATGTAACAAAAATTAAAATTTACTGCATGTAAAGAGATCATGATAAAAATAAGAGAAAAATGGTGCAATAGAGATCCTAACCGCAAGCATTGTTATTTTTCTATTTCTTTGTAAATGTGTCTATGTGAGATCTGATATCCCCAAACTTCACCAGTCTATGGGCTCAAGTGTCACCCACTAAAAAAATAGTTCAAATTTCACTGGCTCTTGCCGTATAGTGATCATTTTACCAGTTGGGCCCCAGCAAAGTTATCAGTGGCCTTTTACCAGCACTATTTCTCAGAAATAGTTTGAGACATTTCTGGATCAGTGATAGAATTCCATATGAGAAAACAAGGTTCAATTCTTGTCCAATGAACCTCATGCCTCGCCAACACCTGTCTGTCAGTAAATACATGTGTATTTCTCTGATGTTGAACAAGTCTTGACATTCTACTTCCAAAATCCAGCCAATGAAAGTCTATGGATCACAATGATCTGATCCTCAGCTTGGGGATGATGCAAAACTGGACAATATTTGTCCCATTGTATATACCATGAATCGGGGACTGATAAGATAGCAGATATGAACACTAATAATAAGGTACTTTGTGATTTTTCATAGTAAAAATTTTATAGTAGGATTGCAAGATATAGAAGATAAAAACAAGAATTCTGCTAAATTTACACTTCAGATACATCACATGCTTACACTGTATTTTATTTGGCGACCTTACTTAGTGCTGTCTAGATTGGTGGTACTGAGGAGTGAACATTTTTCTGTATTCCTTTTGGCTCTAAGGGAACGGAAACTTGTGCTTGTGGGTTATATCGGGGTTTCAGTATAGCAGAGTTTGCTCCATTATATCACCATCCTGAACTGTCTTCCAGGTATGAGCTATAATGAGGTCGCGGGTCAGAACGGAGGGGATAATAACCACCTTTTTTACATCATTATACTTCTTTTAATGATGGCGGCTTTGCTAACAGAAAAAAAATGACCCTCTGGTATGTTTTCTTTCCTCTCTATGGATCTGCTCAACTAAACACACCCACCCATGTCAGAAAACTTCACATATGCACAGAGACATGCAGACATAGGTTAAAAGGTACCCAATGTGTTCTGTGTTTGTGTTAATTGTGAAGTCTTCACAATAGAGCACCACAGATGCAAATGCTGGAAGACAGTTAACTCTGGAAAAGGCAGCTCAGTCAAATGCATTCCACACGGACTCCCAGCTTTTTGTAGGATAGCTTCCAGTGGCTCGGCGAAAGCTAGGACATGAAAAGGGGCTTTCGGTGGGACCTTCAGACTGAGTGCAAGCCAAACTTTATAGATAGGACAGATGTCGGCCCTCTCCAGAGTTGGGAAGACAAGGGTTTTCCTGTCCTTATCAATTTTACCTCTTTGCTCTGTTGATGGTTTCTATGGGTCAGCCTGATGCCTGGCAACCCCTCCTTCATGTGGCTTTACACTCAACATCTCAGAGGAGTTGTGTACCTTTTCCCTATATGGACCACTGACTGCAGGAGGCAATATCTCAGATAATTACAGTCGACGATATTTGCCCTGCCCAGTTTTCAGATGCTTCCTGTGACCAAAAAAACCTCTTGAAATTTGGTTGTCATTGTGTCAGCCCCACAAATGGTCCCAGTTGGAACTATATAAGGAGTTTTGGTGGTGCAGTCCATTAAGCATCAAGCTACTAACTGAAAAGTTAGCAGTTAAAACTTACTAGTCACTCAGAGATATTAAAAAAAAGTGGGGCATGGGGGGGGGGGGTTCCGGCAAGATGACAACTGAGTCCCCACACACCAAGGAACTCTGCAGAAATCAGCACAGGAAAGTCACTGAAGGAAATTCCACACTGCCAGCCAGGTTACAGGCCGAGCATCATAAAGATAAGTATGCACAGATCCACTGGGTTTTGAGTAACTTTTGGCTTTTGGCTTACCACGATGGAGGTCGACAAAGGCTTAGCCTTACCCCTGCCACAATCTCGGCCAGAGTCGGGCTCCTTTGGCCAGTCCACAGCTTCATCTCAACAAAGCCACAGCTTGCTGCTGCCTCAGGACAAGGTTTAAAAACCCTTCTAGTCCCGTGGTCAGGAGATCGGGGCTCAACTATATTGTTACATTTATTTCTCTCTCTTCTATCTTTCCCCCCCACAGTCTCAGCGGGCCTAGTTTTGTTTTGGGTTTCTTTTTCTCCACTTCTTCTGCTTGCCCTCCATCCAGCCTGGGAACTCCACCCTCTGTGGAGCAACACGAACCTGGGGAATCCCGCTGCAGGGGAACGCACGCCTACTCTCCAAGTCATTCTAAGCTGCTGGGAGAAGTCCTGCCCACACTTTGGGTTGCTCCACGGCTGGGATAGCACTTGCCTTTCCTCTACAGTCCCATGTGGCTGAGGGAACTTCCTCCCGCCTGCTGTAGTGCCTGGCACAGCCTAAGGCAGCTCTGACAAACTCTCCAGCGATCCACGCTGGAGCCTCTGCCTGACATATGTGGCCATCTAGCCGACTAGTGCAATTCAGTCCACCATCCGTGGTGCTCCACCCTAAAGCAGGCACACCCACCTGCCTTCCACAGCACTCCGGTTGCTGCAGGCACCCCCAAACGCCCTCTGAGGCACCCCAAGCCACCATGGACCACACCACCACAGCTTCCTGTGAGATCATCCAGTGCAGCGCCATCTTCACAGGTCCACAACCATCCAACCAGCATCCCCTGAGAGGACCATCCGACTTGCCTTCCAAATAACAGAATACTGACTGACTAGGAAAAGAGTGAGACCACAGGAGGATAAGGTGGTAGCCCAGCCCCCACAGTGCAATTAGCTTCAGGCAATTTGAAGAAGCATTCCTATGACTCTATCAAAGAGAGAGCCCAGTGCCCTTTGACTCTCTGGAGAATGGCGCCGGGCTTCTCTAAAACAACACAATGCAACAGCAATCAGCCCCAAGAACCTCACCAAAAAAAACAGGAGAAACAAAAGTCAATGTTGGAAGAAGTCCTGATGTGCATAGAAGAAGCAGGCATAAATCTGCCACAGAAAGAAACCTTCAGAATGCTGCATGGAGTCATACAAGACATGAGGGAAATGATATAGAAAAGGGATGAAATGATAGAAGAGATAAAGGCCAGGCACCAAAGGGAAATGCATGACCTAAGGGATGAAAACACAAATCCAGTTGCAAATTAACACCAATTCTACATAAACTCTTCAAGAACATAGAAAAAGATGGCATACTCCCAAACTCTTTTTATGAGGCTAGTATAACTCTGATACCTAAACTGGACAAGGATCCCACAAGAATTGAGAACTACAGATCAACATTTGTAATGACCACTGATGCAAAAATCCTTAACAAAATATTGGCCAAAAGAATATAAAACTATATAAAACAAATAATTCACCATGACCAAGTGGGTTTCATACCAAGGATGCAGGATAGTTCAACATAACAAGGACCATTTGTATTATTGTATTATTTACATGAAAAATTATAAGAACCACAGGATAATATGGATAGATGTGGAAAAAATCATATGACAACATCCCATACCAATTTCTGTTTAAAATACTCAAGAAGATAGGAATTGAAGGAAAATTCCTCAAGGTAACGCAAGCTATATATGAAAAAGCAACAGCCAATGGTAATCAATGGAGAAAAGACTAACATAATCCCAATGAAAAAGGGGACCCCCCCCCCATTCACAATGCTGATTATTTATTTATTTATTGGTCTTTGATACCTATTACCTAATCCCTTTGACGCCTTGTGATCTCATGGGCTGTTGTGCTTCTTCCATGTTGGCTTTGTTGTTTCTCAGTTAGATGGCCACTTGTTTATTTTCCAGCCTATCGGACCCCAGACTCTATCCACATATTTTGATAGCTGGGCACCATCTGCTTTCTTCACCACATTTGCTTATGCACCCACTTTGTCTTCAGCAATCATGTCAGGATAGGCTGGTGTGCTTCTTCCATGTGGACTTTGTTGTTTATCAGCTAGATGGAGTATGGAGTGGGGACACAGGGCCCATCTGTGGGGAATTGGACATCCCCTTGCAGAAGGGCCACAGGGAGGAGAAAAACCAGTCAGGGTGCAGTGTAGCAATGATGAAAGATACAACCCAGAGGAGAAAACAACAGGACCAATGGTTCCGGGGCCGGTGGGTGGGAGGGTGGTGAGGGTCATGGCAGAGGAGAGGTGGGGAACGGAAGTGGATGTTAACAAACTCAAAGACAAGGGAACAATAAGTGATCTAAAATCGATGGCAAGGAGCATGTATGTAGGATTCCTGGTAGGGCTTGATTAAGAGCAATGTAACTGAGAGGAATTATTGAAACTCAATAAGCTCAAGTAGAAAGAAAATGTTTTGAAAATGGTGATGGCAGCAAATGTACAAATGTGCTTGAAACAAAGGGTGTGTGTATGTGTTTTCATAAGGGCTATTTGAACCCCCAATAAAGTGATTTTTTTTAAATGGCTACTCGATCCCATCAAGATCAACAATCTCAGAAACCCAATGGAACAGTTCTACTCTGTCTTACAGGGGTCACACTAGTGGATATTTTGTTTATTTTTGGTTTTGGATCCCCAGGTCACTTTTCCCCATACAGGAAACTGCACTTTTATACAAAGTAGGAAATTAGTCTTGAATCATCATACCTCAGACTTCAAATACATAGAATTTTCACAATACATAGAGCTTGCAGTGTACTCTCCCACCTATCTTTCATATCACCTGATTTAATCCTCACAACAACCCTGGAAGGAGACTAGGTTCATCATAAAGTAAATTACCTCCTCCCTGGGGGATAGACAAAAGAAAAGGGTGTGAAGGGAGGCATCAAACAGAGCAAGATATGACAAAATAATAATTTATAAATTATCAAGGGCTATGAGGGAGGGGTGAGTGGGGAGGGAGCGGAAAAGAAAGTGGACCTGATGCAAAGAGCTTAGGTGGAGAGCAAATGCTTTGAAAATGATGAGGGCAATGAATGTACAGATGTTCTTTACACAGTTGATGTATGTATGGATTGTGATAAGAGTTGTATGAGCCCCTAATAAAATGTTTAAAATTAGAACCATAGAAAATTGAAATGAAAAAAAAAGTGGGATTTTTTTTTCATGAACTATTGTAGCCCCTTTGTATTTGGTTGTGTATGCTATATATATATATAGTCATATATATGGTAAAGCTTATAAAAGGCACAGTTCTGGAGACTGTCTGGAAATAGTCTCTTTTGGGGCTGGTTTATTGGGCCAAAGGGCATGAGATCGTAGGCTTATAGAACAACTCAGCCATTTAGGATAAGTTAGCCCATAAAGCTGATGTACATCCTAGTGTGGTGAATTCTTTTAGGTCTTAAAAGCATTTCAACAGTCGTCTCATATACAAGTACTGGTCTCGTCCCATCTGGAGCAAAAGAGAATGAAATAAAAACTCTAAGAGGAATCTAGTTCATAGGACAAATAGCCCACATGTAACAGTTTCATCTAGCCTGAGATAAAAATCATATAATGCCTACCCTTCTGACCAGAAACACAAAAGAAGGTTCTAGATAGAATGGGAGAAAAATTAATAACCAGACTTACTGAACTGATAAAGCCTACAGGAAGCTTCAAGAATCTCACACTAAGATGCCCTGTCAACTTGGAGCTCCAAAGGCTACTTCCAGACATACAATAGCTTGGTTTATAAAATAAAACAATACTCCCTATGAGAATTGTGCTCCCCGAAACAACCAAGAAAGCAAGACCCAAAAGTCAACATTTACCCAGAAGTAAAGAAGAGAAGGCAAGGAAGGGCAGGGAAGTTAGATAAATGAAAACAAAACAAATAGACTGGAAATAATAAGAATACTAACACATTACAACATGAAAGTTGGATATTGAATAAGGAAGACCAAAGAAGAATGGATATATTTGAATTCTGTGTTGGCTAAGAGCATTGAAGATATAATAGACTGCCAAAAGCACAAACAAAGCTGTCTTGGAAGAAGTTTAGCCAGCATGCTTCTTAGAGGCAAAAATGATAAGACTTTTGTCTTACCTACTTGTGGACATGTTACCAAGAGGGACCAGGCCATGGAGAAGGACATCATGCTTGGTAGAGGGCAGCAAAATAAGACAACGGCCCTCTAAAATATGAATTGACACAGCAGCTACAAGGAGAAGGAGACAAAGAGCAACTGTGAAGGTCGCACAGGACCAGGTAATATTTTTTCTGTTCTATATAGGGTTGATATAAGTCAGAATTGACTTAACCTCCCCTGTCGACATCAGAAAATATCATAAAATTGTAACCAATGTGATGGATCAATTTGTATAATAATTTTTAATTAGAAACCAAATTTTTTAGGTAAATTTTTACCTAAAACAAGGCAAAACATTTTTAAAAAGATAATCATCCCATGATGCACCATTTTACTCTGCAATAAGGGATGACTATGAACCAAAATAAACTTGAAGCTATTGTTTACTCTGGGGTTTTAGAAGTACCTGGGTAATTAGCATGTTCAGCTGCTAACTGACAGGTTTGAGTTTGCCGAGAGACTCCTCAGAGAAAAGGTTAGCAAGTATGTTTTTTAAGAATCAGCCATTGCTGATGGTGCCCTGCTATCGAGAGATATAGCATCTGAGGTCTTAAAGGCCTGAAGGTAAACAAGCAGTCATCTAGCCCAGAAGCAACAAAGTCCACATGGAAAAAGCACACCACCCCATGTTGTCACAAGGGGTCAAAGGGACCAGGTATCAAGCACCAAAGAAAAGAAAATCCTATCATCGTGAATGAGGGAGAGTGCAGGGTGGGGACCCAACACACATCTATAGGCAATTGGACATCCCCTTACAGAAGGGTAGTGGGGAGGAGACGAGTCACTCAGGGCGCAGTGTAGCTTCTATGAAACACACAACTTTCTTCTAGTTCTTAAATCCTTCCTCCCCACACTCAATTTCATGATCCCAATTCTACCTTACAAACCTGGTTAGACCAGAGGAAGAACAGTAGTGCAGATAGGAACTGGAAACAAAGGGAATCCAGGACAGATGAACCCCTCAGGACCAGTGGTGAGAGTGGTGATACCGGGAAGGTGGGGTAGAAAGGGGGAACCCATTACAAGGTTCTACATATAACCACCTCCCTGGTGGATGGACAACAGTAAAGTAGTGAAGGGAGATGCCAGGCAGTGTAAGATCTGATAAAATAATAATATTTTATAAATTATTAAGGGTTATGAGGGAGGGGGGAGCAGGGAGGGAAGGAAAAAAATGAGGAGCTGACTCCAAGAGCCCAAGTGGAAAGAAAACGTTTTGAGAATGATGATGGCAACAAATGTACAAATGTGCTTGACACAATTGACGTATGTATGGATTGTGAAAAGTGTTGTATGAGCCCCCAATAAAATGATTTTTTTAAAAGAATCAGCCATTGAAAACCTTATGGTTCAACTCTGACACTTAAGAGGCTGTCAACAGCAGGTATTAACTTGAAGGCAATTGGTTGATTGATAGATATTGGTTAGTAGGTTGGCCTACATCATTAGTTATTTTCTGATCTTCTCAGCCAACAGTTTACAATCATAGTTCACAGCAAGCTGAGGAATCCACGTTGTCTTGGATTTCAAATGTCTCTCCGTTATACAGAGTGTGAATCTTACCCTCCATCCAAATGGGAGCAGCTTGAGGGCAGCAAACATGGCTTACACGGTTGAGCCTTTGTAATATCTAAGACCCATTATGAATGCCTGGAAACATATTGCTTGTTAATTATGCTCACAACTAATCTATATAGACATAAATAGCTTTACTTCTCATTAAAGCAACATTCCTTTTCAGGGTCATCTTTAGTTCAAGACGAATGCACAAACAAAACAGCTTGCACGGGCTGGTTTGCTAAAAATAGGCCTCCAGACCTTGCAAATCACATGTGGCAAGCATTCCGTTTGTGCCTCATGTTGTTATCATTAAGTGTCATCAATTCCAATTCATAGTAACCCGATTTACCGTAAAATGCAACACTGCTCAGTCCTGCACTATCCTCACAATCACTGCTGTCCTTGAACCCATTGTAAAAGTCACTCTGGCACTCCATGTCATTGGGGAGATAGGTACTTTTATATTTTTAATTTTTTGCTAGCCTTTTACTTTACCAAGCATGATGCCCTTCTTCAAGGATTGAAGCTTCCTTATAACCTACCCAAATTACCTGAAAAATAGTTTTCCACATTCACTTTTTTTTTAAATTTTAACAATTTATTGGGGCTCATACAATTCTTTTCACAGTTCATATATATACATACATCAATTGTATAAAGCACATCTGTACAGTCTTTGCCCTAATCATTTTTTTCTCTTTTCTTCTTTTACATTTTATTAGGGACTCATACAACTCTTACCACAATCCATACATATACATACATCAATTGTATAAAGCACATCCATACATACCCTGCCCCAATCATTCTCAAGGCATTTGCTCTCCACTTAAGCCCCTTGCATCAGGTCCTCTTTTTTTTCCCCTCCTCCCTCCCCATTCCCCACTCCCTCATATGCCCTTGGTAATTTATACATCGTTGTTTTGTCATATCTTGCCCTATCCGGAGTCTCCCTTCCCCCCTTCTCTGCTGTCCCTCTCCCAGGGAAGAGGTCACATGTGGATCCCTGTAATCAGTTCCCCCTTTCCAACCCACTCACCCTCCACTCTCCCAGCATCGTCCCTCACACCCTTGGTCCTGAAGGTATCATCCACCCTGGATTCCCTGTACCTCCAACCCTCATATGCACCAGTGTACAGCCTCTGTCCTATCCAGCCCTGCAAGGTAGAATTCGGATCATGGTAGCTGGGGGGAGGAAGCATCCAGGATCCGGGGGAAAGCTGTGTTCTTCATCGATACTACCTCACACCCTAATTAACCCATCTCCTCTCCTAAACCCCTCTATGAGGGGATCTCCATTGGTCGACACTTGGGCCTTGGGTCTCTACTCTGCACTTCCCCCTTCATTTAATATGATATATATATACATATATATACATACATATATACATATACACATATATACACATACATACACACACGTATATCTTTTTTTTTAACATGATGCCTTATACCTGGTCCCTTGGGCACCTCGTGATCGCACTGGCCGGTGTGCTTCTTCCATGTGGGCTTATTTGCTTCTGAGCTAGATGGCCGCTTATTCACCTTCAAGCCTTTAAGACCCCAGACACTATCTCTTTTGATAGCCGGGCACCATCAGCTTTCTTCACCACATTTGCTTATGCACCCATTTGTCTTCAGCGATCCTATCCTGGAGGTGTGCAGTCAATGATATGATTTTTTGTTCTTTGATACCTGGTAACTGATCCCTTTGGGACCACTCACTCACTCAGGCTGGTGTGTTCTTCCATGTGGACTTTGTTGCTTCTGAGCTAGATGGCCGCTTGTTTATCTTCAAGCCTTTAAGACCCCAGTCACTATCTCTTTTGATAGCCGGGCACCATCAGCTTTCTTCACTACATTTACTTGTTCACACACTTTGGCTCCAGCCGTTGTGTCGGGAGAGTGAGCATCATAGAGTTCCAATTTAATAAAAGAAGGTATTCATGCATTGAGGGAGTGTTTGAGTAGAGGCCCAAGGTCCTTCCGCCACCTTAATACTTGACCTATAAATATAGACACATAGATCTATTTCCCCATCCTCCTATATATATTTGCATGTACATGTCTTTGTCTAGACCTCCATGAATGCCCTTTGACTCCTAGCTCTTTCCTCCATCTCCCTTGACCTTCCTCCTGCCCTACTACCATGCTTCATCGCCACCTGGGCTAGAGTATACCTCTTCTCTAAGCAACCTTACCCTTGATCATTTCCCACCAGGCCTGCCACTCCCACTTCTCTACCATTTGGGGTCCCATGTTTTTCCCTTGTCCCTGGGTTTGTTAACACCACTTCCTTACCCCTCCTACCCCCCCACCCCAAGTCCCCCCAAAACTGTCGGTCCCGTTGTTTTTCCTCCAGATAGTTCATCCAGCCTGTCCTATTCAGACAGACCTGTGGAGTCACTAACATGCACGAAAACGAGACAGAGGAAAACAAAGCAACAGTATACAACCAGACAACAAAACAACAAAAACAAACCACTGACAAAGAACAGAATAAAACAGTTCACAAGAGAAAAGCTTGTAGTTAGTTCAGGGATCGTTTGCTGGCCCTTAGGAGCGTTTTCCAGTCCAGTCTGTTGGGGCACCACGCCCTGGCCCCGAAGTCCACTTTCAGCATTCCCTGGGGACCTTGCCACTCCATTCCCTTGCTGTTCCGCTGCACTCCCCCAGTGATTTGCCTCGGTGTGGTGGGATCAGGTCAGGTGCAATTCCCACACTGTGTGTCCGGTGCTGTCCCCTGTATCGCCCTTAGTCACTGAGGGGCATCATGTCTCATAGTGGGGCCAGCCATGTTGTTCTCTCTGTGGACTGGCTGCTCTACTCAGGAACATCATCATCACGGCCTGGTGGGCCAGGCTGTGCTCCACTCTCTCCTCCTGCCCCTTCATCTGCTCCCGTGTGCTCTGATCAAATATGTCCATCTCCCAGAGCTGCAGAGTCAATGTCGTCCTTTGGAAAAAATTCTTTTCGGGGGAGGGGCAGGAATCCACTTAATTTATGGTGCTGGGGCCAGCCTCCCAGACCTCTCCACCGGTTCCCTCCTCCACACCGGGATATTGCATTCACACCTTGCGACACTGGGTTGAAGTCTGGTCCCACTTTCCCTGTAGAGATATAAACAATACCCTCCCCTTGGGTGGATTAATGCCCTATGACCCCACTACCCTTTTCTTCCTTGTATTCATCCTTTTGTTTTCCTTTCAAGGAGCATTTTTGACTATACTTCTTCCAACACAGATTTGTATGTTCTTCCAGAAATCGTTGTGTATTTAATATTTTTTACCTACACTGCGATTCACATGTATCCATTTTTCCTTGGTTTTCCTTTGCCCAACTTCATCATGTATATGAATATGAGGCCATGGGAAATATCATGGCTTGGGTGAGGTGTATCTTAGTCCTTTGCTTTTTACCACGTTTAAGAGGTCATTTTCAGAAGGTTTGCCCAGTGCTATATATCTGTACCTCAAAGGGCCTGGCTGGTCCCTCTTCTAGGGTGACCTGGATGCTATAGGAGCGGAACGACAGCCGTTTCTGTGACGTCCATCTATAGCCCCTATTAGATGCGCAGCTTCCCTTCTTTTTTACAGCCAAAACTTCAGCTGTGCTTTAAAATTCTAACCCAATTCCAAGGGGTGTGATAGATGGCAGTGCGTATTACAGGCTTGAAATGACAGTATATATGCAAAGCAATACGGGCCACTCAGGCAAGATAATCTACAATCCTGCACGCCCCTCATCTATAACTCTCCCGACAGGCGCATTCCTTCCGTGAGAAACTCACCTGCCGAAAAGTAACAGATGTTGCACCTAGTGCTTTGTAGGGAAATGGTCACATATCGTCATAAAGAGAGGGCTATGGGAAGATGGAGATGTAAAGTAGTGAAGAACTCCTTGCCCTGAGGCCAGTGAGCCTTAGAGCAGTGGTTCTCAACCTTCCTAATCCCACGACCCTTTAATACAGTTCCTCCTGTTGTGGTGACCCCAAACCATAAAATTATTTCCACGGCTACTTCATAACTGTCACTTTGCTTTTGCTATGAATCGGGTGATCCCTGTGAAAGGGTCATTCGACCCCCAAAGGGGTCGTGACCCACAGGATGAGAACCACTGCCTTAGAGGATGAGCGAGCTGCACGGTGTTAGAAGTTGCTGTGATTGGAGGGCCACGCATAGAGTCAGCGTTTCAGAAGAAATGATTGCACTGTATTTGTTGTTCTTAATTGCCATCAACTTGACTCTAGTTCATGATAACAGCGAGAATTGAGCGGGTCCTACACTAACATTGTTATCATTGGTATCTCGCATCTTCACGTGCTGCATTAAACAATGTTCTATTGTGGTCCATAAAGTTTTCTTTGGCTGATTTGTGGAAATTGATCACCAGGTCTTTTAGCCTAATCGATCTTCATCTAAAATCTCTGAGTGACGCTGCCGATTTTTGAAATGCTGGTAGCCTAACTTCCAGCATCCTAGCAACATGCAAGTCACCACAGCACAACAAACTGAAAGATGGCTGGTGGAGACTGTCTCTACAAAGACTATGTCTACAAAATCACCCGATAATTGTTAAGTAATTAATGAACCTCGGAGTTGAGGGCAATCATGTTTTCTGAAACCAGGCATGGACAAAGACTTGATTAAGGTTCCTGTGGCAGAGATGTTAAGGATTGTGACCTAGCTTGCTGGCTTCCCTTAGGGCGGGTCATGTGATTAGCTCTGGCCAATGAAATATGAGTTTTGCATCTCTTCCCAGTTGAGGCAGCAAAAGCCCTCCTGTGATTCTCTTGTCTCTTTCTTTTCCTCCAGTGCAATCAAGGAGTCTCTCTCTTCCAGATGAGACAACTACAACATGGTAGAGACTCGGCCAGTAGGGGTCTCTGGATTATTGTGTGGAGTGGAGTCCTACAGCCAATAGACACTGGCATGGGGGAGAAAAAGGGCTTTTGTTGTGTTAAGCCACTGAAGTTTTGAGAATGTATTATTATTATTATCATTATTATAGCATATCCTATGTTGACAGATACAGGGATGCCAACCACAGCCGAGGTAAGAAGGAAATCTAAGTTTTAGGTAGACACTCTTTCTGGAGAAGCTAAAGAAAAGCACTTCCCTTCACTTAAATCACTAATTTATTCTGTCAATAATTCATGTATTCTTTAATTCAATTGACTGCACATTCACTGAGAATGTACTGTCCACCTGTACCAGTTGTGGGCATACAAAATTGAATGAGGTAATGTGGTAGGGTGGACAGGTCTGCAGGAGCAGGAGATGGATGTGTTCATTGCCCCAGAGGTGCTGGATAGACCGCTGACCTGCTTATGAGGGTCAGGCAAAGCTTCCCAACTGGTTTGTCCTGGGAGCAAGTAAATTTTGTCAAGAAGATGGAAAAGCATATTTTATTTAGAAGAGGCAATGCTCCCGAATGCTCAGAGGTACAAAAGAGCAAGGTGGCTTGCTTTCTCGGAAGAAGGCAAGGTCAGGATCATAATGATTCTGTGCCAAGGAGTTTGAATTAGATTTTTCTGGCCATGTGGAGCCAGTGAAGAATTTTGAGGAGAACTGTGCTGGGACACCTGGTAGGAGAAAGTTGCAAGAAAAAGAAATCAGATGTGTGGTGATTTGAATCAAAACAAAACAAACAAAAATGGTAACGGAGGGAACAAAGGAACAGGAATCTTCCATTCTATTATGTGGGCATTCTCAAGAGGACCTTGAGCTACTCGGTTGTATGTGGTGATTCTTCCCTTGGAGAACAGCCAAGCCTCTGCCCAGCAGGCTGCCTCTGTGCCGTGGGGTCTCAGGTATCCTGAATGTGCCATCGCAGGGACCCTGGGTCTCTTCTAGCTCGCTTCACTGCCCAGGGGACCCTGCAGGGATGGCCTGGAAATAATGAAGCTTAAGAAGGCCGCTGAAAGTAATCAAATGCACTGTCTCCCAGTGCCACGTCCTGCTCATTAACCTATTGTGGAAATTCATTAATCCAGTGTAAAACTGTAATTAAAAATAATCTCCTCTTTCTAGAGAAGTGGGGAGGGGAGGGGTTTCGGAAAGCAACAGCAAATACATAGGCCGATTACCACAGTCAGAACATGATGACAGTAATTCACCTTGCTTTCCTTTCCTGTAAATTTCTCTTTATTGAGGAAGCTGCAGGCTTTCATATTTAAGCACTTTCCTTTGAATGTATATGGCACTTTATGGATTTTCTGTTCTTTTCCCCGTTCACGGTCTCATTTGCTTCTCTCATGGTACCTGGGCAGTAGATGGGGGAAGCTGTGGTGACCTCAGGTGATGAAAGAGAAAAACCGTGGCTGGCAATATGTGAGGACACACCCAAGGTTTGCCAAGTGGGAACTGTGCCCCATTCTCGATAACTCTTCTGCTGGGCTACAAAGTCTTTCTAATGACAAGGAATGACTTGCTTCACATCAGTGGCTACCCCCTCATCAGTGTGGGCTCCCCAAACATTAGGAAGGGAAGTGGGAGAAGGGCAGACAATTTGCTCATCGCTGAGGACTGCTCCCCTGACTCTCAGTCTGAAGCTCTCTGGACTTCATCAAACTGGTGTATCCAAAGCCATACAGTAGAGCCATGGTGGATGTATGAGGCCGGACCACTGCTTCCTAACTTACAGCACCACCAGAGCACATACAGAGACAGAATCAGGACCAGAAGTACATAAGAAAACATGAGGGTTCAATTCATAGCGAACCAATTTGAATCCTGCTTCTACCATTCACAAACTGTGAGACCTATTGTTGTTGGGTGCCCTGAGTCAGTTGCAATTCATAACAACCCTTTTTGTCCAAAATTACCCACTGCTTTCTAGTCAATTCCAATTGAGACCCTACAGAGAGTTTCCAGCACCGTACAGATTGACAGGCGCAGACAGCCCTAAATTTCATCCTTGGGAATTGCTGGTGAGTTTGAACCATTGACCTTATAATCATCAGTGCAATGCTTTTCCAACAGTGCCAAGCAGCCCTATATACAACAGAGCCAAACATATCACTACTTGGTATAGTACCATCTTCATTACTAAAAATTCTGAGGTTCAGTTTTCTCTTAAGAAAAATAGGGTTAAATCGTCCTTATTTCTTCAGCAAATTCTTACTGAGAAGCCACTGCATTCAGCTACTGGAATAGAGCACTGAATAAAATGCTGCATCATTTGTGTTTATAGATCTTACAGGAGCCTGAGTGGCAGAATAGTTAAAACACTTGACTGTTAACCAAAAGGTCAGTAATTTGCATCCACAAGCCACTCTACTGAAGAAAGGTGTGCTAATCTGCTTAATTAACATTTACTATCTTGGAAACCCTATGGAAATAGTTATTTTCTCTATAGGATAGCTATGCATTGGAATCAATGGAATGACAGTGGTCTGGGTTTGGGATGCAATTTATATTCTCTTGTGGAGAACAGTTGACAGCAATGGACACCTATTGCATCGGTTGTGTTAATGATTGAATGTGACAACTCATCTTGTTTGAGTGAGCTAAGATAGAAGGTTACTCAGGAAATGTCTACTCTGCCTGTAACATCTCCTCCAATGAGACTATTTCTGCCACCCACCCACCAGTGCCACCGAGTCAATTCCAACTCAATGCGAGCCTATAAGACAGAGTAGAATTGTTTCCTAGGGATTTCAAGAGTGTAAATCTTTATAGGAGTAGACAACCTTATCTTTCTCCAGTGGAGTGATAGGTGGGTTTAAACCTCTGATCTTGCAGTACACTCATACTTAACTTGTAGCTCCTACAGTGCTCAAGAGGCGATAAACATGAAAATCTCTTTTCTGCCCTTATTATCCCCATTCCCTTCCTCGTGTACTCTTTTCCCTTTGTATGCCAATTTCTGTGTAAGCAGAGGCTGTGCACAGCCTTGCTAAGGCATACCCGCAATGAGTATTGGCCACTTTGCTCACTCCAAGTTAACTTCACATGTCCGCAGGGACTCTCACAAGGAAAAGCCTAAGTGACTTGAAGGAGTAAATCTGGAACCGTACTTCAGGCCATTTGACACTCCCAAGAGATCAGTTTGGATCATCCACTTGGTCTGTAAAGCACTCCTTCAAG
This sequence comes from Tenrec ecaudatus, assembly GCF_050624435.1. Lineage (NCBI taxonomy): Eukaryota > Metazoa > Chordata > Mammalia > Afrosoricida > Tenrecidae > Tenrec > Tenrec ecaudatus. Next base: position 91,914,186 of record NC_134537.1, read on the forward strand.
TTGGGCATCCAGTGCTCTGAGGCAGATCTTCCATCATCAACTCAGGCAGAACAGGCGGCTCAGACACTGAAAGAGCCCAATGGTTTTCAAGCTGAGATGCAAAGTGTGCAAAGGACTTCCTAGGGCTCTCTCAGGGGGAAAGGAGTGACCCTGAGGACCTTGAGCTGGTGCCACTTCCCCTCTCCTTATTGATTTCCATTATAATAGCACTGCACTTACAGAGCAGAGTTCCAGCCAGAGTTTGCATGGCTCCTGCAGTCCTACTTTTCCAGCTCTATCACTTCAGGAAAAACAGGCATCACAAACACCCGGGTTGTAGACTAGAACCATAGTGTCCTATCCACACAGTAAGTCCATGAACCACTCCAAGTTCTGATGTGCACTAAGCTAACAGTGAATGCCCCCAAATATTCCTCAGAGTTCAGGGGAATTTCCAGCCATGCCATGAAGGCAGGCTTTTGCCATAAATACGGAGTAAGTCTTTCTCTCCATTCAGAGAGCACAAAGACAAGTTGCCATGTGATACAAATTGCCCTGAGAGAGGATATTAAGGAAAGACATGCTATGTTCCAGAGAAAGGAAAGAATAAAATAAAAATGGAAGAAAGGAGACCGTAGGTGAGTGTCCCCAGGATATAAGCCATTTGCTCGGCATTTAAGACAGAATATTTCCCCTAGTGTCTATGGAAAGAAATTTAGTAGAGATTCACTTAGGGCCCAGATGTGCCAGATTTTGGAAGATGCAAAGAAGTAGCAGACAGATGTTTCCTTTTAGGAACTCGGGCCTAAATAGAAGAAAACTTGAATTTGGGCATCAGATAAAGATCAATTGGAAATGATTGCCAAGTAAGATGCTCTGTGGCCCCTGGGGAAATAGATTAAACTGTTTTGATGCTTTGAAACCCTCCCACAATAAGAAAACAGTAAGAATTAATTATTGAACATCTATGTGCCTGGGATAGGTTCCCTGGTGTCACTGTGAGTTAGGTAAGACTGCTAACTACAAGATCGCTGGTTCAAACACACCAGTCCATTCCTGGGAGAAAGACTAGGCTTTCTGTCCCCTTAAAGATGTAAAGTCTTGGAAACTCAATAGTCAGAATCAACTCAATGGCTTTGGGCTTTGCATGCCTGGCAGGGAGTCCTAGTGGTTTAAGCGTTGGGCTGTTAACAGAAAGTCAGTGGTCTGAATCTACCAATTGCTCTTATGAAGAAAGATGAAACAGTCAACTTCTGAAAAGATATACAGCCTCTAAACCCCTATGAGACAGTTCTAATTTGCCCGACAGAGTTACTGTGAGTCATCATCAACTTGACAACAATAGGTTTGTTTGCATTTTGCTTTTATGTGCCTGCCCTTAACATGGATGGACTCAATATCTTTGATTTGTATCTTTCCATTCCAATTTTTTTAAAGCCCCTTATATTATGGCTGTTAGTATCAGTTTAGAGAACAACCAAATAAGGCTCCAAGGCATTGAGCTTCACCCCAAAGTCACCTAGTTATAGGAAAAAAAGGCATCCACCCTTGATGTACTGCCTCACTGGTGATGGAACCAGTTCCAATCGAGTTGACTGGAACTCATGGTGACACCCTTAGGGGTGTTAGGGTAGAACTGCTCTCCTTAGGGTTTTCCTTCGCTGATTTTCAGAAGTAGATTTCCAGACTTTTCTTCTGAGAACCACTGGATGGACATACAGCATAGTATGATAACCACGTGCACCATTAAGGACCTCACAGGTGCTTTCAATGAGTCAGCCATTGACCATCCAAGATGGTAGAACACTTCAGACAACTTTGCTGAACAATAAATGTGGTGGGCTGAGTTTCCATCCAACAGGGGAAAGATACTGAAATAAGAAGCTAAGCTGGCATAAGCTCGTTCTATGTGCCTGATGCCACTTGCAAGAATTATTTCATTGGCCCTTCAGTTCAGCAATCCCTGAAGTGGGCATTTGGGTCACTCTTTTATGAATGGGCAATCAGAATCAGAGAGGAATTTGCTGAAGGACTCACAGCTGGAAAGAGACAGCGTGGCGACTCGAACTTAAATCTAGCTGCCAAATCTGGGCTTGTTCTATGCCACATTCGTTACCTTCTATGGGAAAAACCTGACTTGGAGGAGGATGAGACGGGGATGATGAAGAGGATGGGGAATCTTAGGCGGGAGTGGAAAGGAAGGTCAGAAGGAACGCTCTGGGTGGTTCTGAGAGCCAGCAGAGAAGCCATTCCTGGAGGAGCGAGGGCTGAGTTAAACCCTGAGGTTTGGCCATGTGAATGTTGTCGTGAGGACTGCAGAGAAAGGTGTTGGCCACGTTCTTTGAGCACACTCCTTCCTGCATAAGAAGGCTGGCCACAAACTAGAGATCACTTGGCGCTTAAAGGCAAAGCATTTTGGAAGGCACTGAAAGACAACAGCTTCATGGTACCAAGCAATCCTTGCTAACCTTTCAATAGACAAATAGCTGCCAAGGAAGACATTAATTGGAATAGCTTCAATAGCTACTGATTATTTACTGTCGTGGGGGCTGGCTGATGTTTCAGCATCCAATAAGAAGAGGAGCCAGTATTTCAGCTCCCACCCTCTTTCCTTATCCTCATCCCCATTCATCCCTCCAGCCTCTGGAAGCTGGCTGCCTCATCCTCCTCCCTTTCTTTCGGGAGCGCTGCCAGATCAGCGTTTTTCTTTTATGTTGCCTGATTTATCTGTTCTGTGAAACTTTCATTTCAACTCGGAGAATGTTCAAAGTAAAGCTCACCCTGTTACAGACTTAATTGGACCATATTTCAGTCCCAGTGCATCTGTTCAGTGTGGCTTCCTTGTCTTGGGTCCATAAACTTTTATTAAGTTATATATCAGGGAATATACATATATATTCTACTAACGTGTTTTGGATTTTTTTCTCTCCATTTTCTTTCCTTTTTTTCCCTCTCCTTTTCTTCTTGTTTTTGTTTTCACCACAGAGCAATGCAGGCAGCCCCAGCGGGAGGTGGAATAGAGCTTCGTCTATTTCCCTATCTTTGTTTAAAGCAGAAAGGACAGGGTCACATTAACCTCAATTTAGAGCAGGGACTCCATGTCAGAGTCTGGATTCTGCTAATTTCCATTCGGTTTATTGGGTATGTTTGATATGCTAATTCTCAAAACCCTTTCTCCCCAACCCCTTCCAGGAAATTTGCCTTTCAATAGCACAGCTCTAGGGAGGAGGGGGAGAGAGATAAGGGAAACTGGATAATTCTGCAAGAGAAAACAGGCTTAAAGCTGAACAGGAAGACAGTTGCCTCCCTCCTGTTTAGTCATTTGAAATCTCAATTTTAAATAGATACAAAATTCCCGTGCCACCCAGAAGAAAAACCTACTACCCACTTTAGCCCCTGACAGGGTTCTGGTTTCTGCAGCTGACAGTCTGGTTTGAGGACTCTGATTGGTCTACCTGTCACTGACGTCACAATGGTTCCAATTTGCTAGAGCAAAATTTCTCTCCCTTGAAAATTGTCCTAGATCCTCTTAAATTCCCTGGGTTGTCTCCTTGCTAAATCAACTTACAGAAGATACTATGATGGGAAGTCTTTCCGAAGAGAAACTTTGGGGGCCCTTTGAATACTGGGAAGCAGAGGGCGTGGCAGAATTCCAGCAGCAAGGACTGCTCCCCAGTTCCATCTGAATGTGTGCGGCAAAACTCACTTGGATTAAGCTTGCATCAACGATTTCTGTGTTAGTGTCCACTGAATTTTAAAAGCTCATCAAAATTCCCAAGGCCAAGTGCAGCGCTTTCCAGCATTGCTCCATCCTGCATGTAATCCATATATCAGTCAGCTAATTGGATCCGCTGCTCAACGTCAGGCCCTGGGAGAGAGCACTTTCCTAATAGATTTGCGGGTACCCCCCTGCCTGTACCTTCAACATCACGTCCCTTAGCCAGGATTATTGAGCTTCATTTTTTCTGGACATTCTTCAGGGCCTTTGTTTAGGGGAAGGGCACCTTTACCTTTGTCCCCTCTTCCACTCAAATCCTTGAGCATCTTCACCAACTAGTCTCAGTGCCTCAAGGAATCTGCCATTCCTATTCCTATCTAAAGCCGTCTTCCCAATTTATTCGTGGAGACCTTTCGTTAAAAGTTGTATTAGAAAGAGATCTGACTTTTCCATCAGACAGATCTAGGGTTAATTCCAGCAGCCCTATCGGTTCTCAGGTTTTGGACAAGTTATTTAACCTCCCTGAACCTGTGTGGAATGGATATAACATAATTGGTCCTATAACACACCTTGAGATTTAGACATGGTGCATGGAAAACATTGAATTCAGAGCCTGGCTAGTGACTGTCTTCTTATTTTGAATATTTTATTAGTATTACTATGAGTATTATTACTACTACTACGATCACAGTGTTATTAGTGATATTTTACTAATGTGTATGACTTTTTATTTTACTATCAGTGTCCTGAAGAAACTGAGCCAAGAGATTAGTTTTTTAGTGTTCTTCAATAAAAACCATACATTGGAAATATGCTGTGCTAGCCATTGGAAAAGAGGATGAAGACCGAGTTCCTTCTACTTAGGAATGTTGGCTTAAGTGGGTTAGGGAGAAATGTAGAGTTGAAGACAAAGGAGCACCTTGCCCTGTAAGCAGCAACCCCAGGATCCTCTAAACGAAGTACCTAAAGAAGGTAGAAGGAGCATAGAGGAGGCATGGTATCTGGTAAACTGGGAACCAAACCAACCAAAGCTTCCGCCATAGAGTCAACACTGACTTATGGCGGTCCCATAGGACAGAGTACAAGTGAGTTTTCCAGACTATAAATCTTTATGAAATGATGGTGGTTTTGAACTGATGACCTCGCTGTTAGCAACCCCATTCATATGTCCTGTGCCACCAGGCCTCCCGGGGAAACTGGGAAAGGCATCTAAAAAACTGTGCTATTGCAGGTGGGTTTTGATGAAGGAGCACTGTTTCACCAGGCAGAAAAGGAAGAAATGGCTTCAGAGGAAGGAAGATAACATGCATATATGCGAAAGCCTAGGGTTGGAAAGTGCATGCTGTGTTTGCATAGTGTGTTGTTAGAAGTAAAGGGAAATGGGCTGTGTTTCCATAGTGTGTTGTTAGAAGTAAAGGGAAATGGGCACCAAAGTCAAAACACTCACTCCCATTGAGCGCCTTCCAACTCAGAGTGTCCCTGCAGGATATGGTAAAACTACCTTTGAGGGTTTTCAAGACTGCAAATCGTTACAGGAGTAGAAAGCCTCATCCTTGCCTCAGAGTGGCTGCAGATTCCAAACTGCCAACCTAGGGGCTAGCAGCCCAACATTTACCCCCTACACCACCAGAGCTCCATAGTAGGTATGTGAAGTGGAAGTGGCTGGAAGTGGGGGCTGACAACCGAGAGTATTAGTTATCTACTACTATATAACAAATTAAAATTTGGCTTAAGACAACAGGCATCTGTAGGTCAGAAATCCTGCTTTCACCTTGGCGGGTGCCTCACTCTCACTCATTTCTACGATCCTTTATATCTTACTCTATGCTGATAGGTGATCATGAGACCCCCACAAGCCTGATATCAGGCATTCACTAGGATGGGGTCATCTAAGATGATTACCTGGAAGTATCAGCTAGAGTTTGATTCACTTTCCAGGTCAATCCTATGATTATTGGCAGGATTCAGTCCCTTACTCGCTACTAGATCTTCCTTGTTTATAGGCCTCTCCAGAGAATAAGGGAGCTCACACGATGGCAGCTGGCTTTCACAGAGTGAGAAATTGAAAGGGCCAGAGAAGGAGAAAATTCCAATAGGATGACAATCCAGAGTCTTGTAATCTCCCATTATGTCTTCAATACTTTATCTACCAGAAACAAGACGCGAGATCCAACTCAGGGATCCTAGAGGCCATCTCAGAAATCTGCCTTCCACATCTCTGTTGTGAGAATATTGCAAAGGCACAAGCAACTTGAACTTTATCTTAAGAGCAATGGGAGGCTACTAAACTGTTTAGCAGGTAGGGGTCAAAGAAGCCTACTCTAGTTAGATTGACATGATTAGGGCGGTTCGCTCTGGCAGCAGCTGGAGGAAGAATTTCATTGGGAAAGAGCAGAGAAGATGAGCCCAGTTGGGAGTCTATCCCAGACAGGAGCTGCTGGGAGCTTAAGCAATGGCAGGAAGAGAAGAGGTGAGAAGAAGAGATTAGGTTGGAGAGAATTTTAACAGAAATCATAAACCTTGCTTTGTTTTTGGTTATAAGAATTGAGATAGGGAAGCAAATTGAATCTAACTTCAGTGGGGATGAAGGATGTTCCTTGTCTCAGAAGAAAGGGCTTTCAATCTACTTTAAAAATATTCATCTTTGAAAAACATTATGAAGCACAATTAGTTCTGCTCTGACACACATAAGGTCACCATGAGTTGGAATGGGCTTGACATTGGTTGTGTTTGGTTATCCATACCTAAGAAAACTCTGACCGGAGAACACTGGAGGAAAATTAGGTCTAGGTAGCCTTGATCAAGTGGTACTGAGTTCGGGACTAGTGTAAAGTTGTCCAGCTTGTGGCAAAGTGGGAACAGAATTCAGGCACACCTGCTGCCTACTTCTTAGCAGTCTTTCTTCCATGTCAAAGAGTTTGCGTTCTGGACTACAAAGTCTGGGCCTAATCCTGGGACTGTCTCTCGGTAATGATATGGCCTCATGTGCTTTACTGTCTTGACTAAATTTACTTTGCGTAAAATAAAAATCAGGCTAGATCTTATCTTCAAACATTATTGTGAAAATTATGTAAGAAAACATGTACAAAATGCTTAGTGCAATCTTTGGGAACATATTAACATACTAGTTAATATGCCTGTGCAGCACTGGGTAGGTATCTGCATTAGGCTAGGAATCACTTCTCTCTTACGCTAGGCTGGTGAGCATGGCCTTGTACTTGTTCTGTTCTATTCGTAGCTTGACCCTCTAGGAGAGCTGTTGCCTAGTTAAGGCAGTTAGATCCCTGCTTGCAGTCTTTCATTTCAGTGTTTCCCTCTCCTTGGGAGTACAGTTGGGGATATATTTCCTGGTTGCCTCTGTCTTCAATGGAGCAGGAATGTAAGGGCCCTCTTTGGGCGCTTCCTGTTCTTTCACGGAGCTTAGAGTCTCACAAATAGCAAGAAATGCCTCTGTGCGGCACAGTCTTTGTGTTGCTTCATTTGTGCAATGAATACTCAGTGAATATGGAGAATAGGTGGTGGGCAGAAGGCATCTTGCTGGGCACTGGGGACTCAAGAGTGACAGGATGTTTGGCTCCTTGATCACGAGGCTGGCAAGTGGATACAAAGAAAGGGAACACCGTGGGGAGTCGTGTTCAGAAGGAACCACGAAGCAGGTTGTGGTAGAGAATAAGGGTCGTCGATGATCAGACGCGGCCTTCTGAAGTGGTGATAGGAAAACTCGCCACTTCAAGGGGAGGGGATTCCAGGGAGAGGAATCCTGAAGTGCAAAGAGTGAGTTGGCGATGGCTTGGGGGAGATGTAGGCATTGGTGGAAGAACACAAAGCAGCATTGTTCCATAGAAATCGGATGTGAGTCACACTAGTGATTCTGAAACTTCTTGGAGCTCCACTCTAAAAATAAACTCAGCACGAGGTGAACTAGTTTATCTAAGTCAGTTGGGTTCAAAAGCTAGTGTTGCTATAACATAAATACCTCAAGCGTATGGCTTTAACAAATTCAGTCTGTCACAGTTTGGGAGGTAAAAAGTCCAATTCTGGACACCAGCGTCAGGCAAAGAGCCTTCCCCTCTGCTGCTTCACAGTTCAGGGGAAAGACTCCATTCTGCCCTCAGCAGCGGTAGGCACTGCCTGCATTGGAGACCTGTGTGCCCGGGCACCGCTCTTCCCCTGGGGTAGGAGACTCCGTGCAGGGACAAAGGGCCAAGGGACATGTTGTCTTCCAGGCTCTTCTTTCTTGGTGATCCTATGGCCCCTCTCTGCTCGTTTCTCTTTCTTTTTATCTACTGAACACTTTTTTTTAAGAAGGTGATGCAGGTCGTACCTCAGGGAAACTCCCCTTTCATTGGATAGGACTTTAACATGTGCCAGATTGAAAGTGTTGCGATCATACCTCATAATCTCCTGGATGCGGCTCCCTCTTCTTTATCCAAAGGCCTAGGCAGTGGTCATGGCTCTTCTTTATTGGTGATTGTGAGATTCTCCCCTTCTGCCTCTGTGGTAGTTCATGTTACCCTCAGTGCAATAGCCAAACTGACCAACCCCCATGTTAGAGTCCTCTTCTACCCCTTATTCGCATGCTCTCTGTCATTTGCTAGGAGTTGCAAAGACTATGGATCAAAGAGCCATGTTAAGTAGTTTTACTTCACTCTATAGGAAAAATGCTAATATCTCGGCAGTACTGGTGTCATGCATTAAATTGCGACTCCTCCAACCCCTCCACCCCACCCCCCCCAAAATGTGACAACTTGGCTAGCCCACGAATCTGAGTGGTTCAGCAGTCATATGATGATGTAAGCATCGACCACAATGTGACCTAATGGGATGTGAGTTATTAGGGTATTTAAGGTCACCGAGATAATCAGGATGATCTCATTGTGAGGTCATTAACTTAATTACATATTTTTTTCCATGAAAAGTCCCGTTCCTAGGCACCAAGGGCTAGGACTTTTGCCTCTCTTTTGGGAGCCCCGATCCAACGCACTACACCTCCTCTAAGTATTTATCTCTAAGCGGTTGTTGCCGAGTACCATCAGATCAGTTCCGATCCATAATGGCCCAGTGTCAAACTGCCTGAATCACTGCCGGGCCGGGCCCTTTTCCCTCCTCACAGTCATTCTGTTTGGAGCCCACTGCTTTGCAGCCACCGTGTCAATCCATCACCTTAAGGGTCTCCCTCTGTGCAGTGGGGCCACTTCCAACACTGTAGGTATTGGAGACACAACTGCCTTTCTGCAAACTGAAACATGCATCTTCACATGGGAGAGTACTAGCATAGGGAAACATCACCGAAAAGATAGCTTTGATGAGTTTGGGACAAACCGTCTCGCCTGCCTTGTGTTCTTAGGTGATTCATTAAAGTACAACGGGAGCATCCGAAGATCTCCTAGAGCCAAGTCTCCACCCTGCTTCACACTCCAGTTAATCTGTCCTTCTGTCTGTCTCTGCCTCCACCCACGTGACAGAGTGCTTTGAATGATGGACTGTAATAAGAGTCTCTTTTACAACCTAGAGTTACAAGGTCTAACAATCTGAAGTGGCACCGCTCCATCCGTTGCTCCCTTCAGAACTTTAAGTATTTAAACAGAATTTCTGCTACCCAAAACTCATCTTTAGAGAGGAAAAAGGGAGGGTTGGGGCTGGCAAATGCACTGATTTACTGTTTATCCAGAGGAAGAGAGTGTGGAGAGAGGCCTGCTGAACATCAAACAGCTCCAACACAGCGAATTTAGCAGCGCGGAGAGCAGTGCAAATTGGAAGATTTAAATATCTGAAGTTTGAACATCACTTTTGTTTCCCCAAGCCCTAGATATTAACAAGTCTATTGTGAAAATTATGTCTTCTCTTTTTAGGAGACAGGGGAAATTAAATATTTGCATAAACCAATTGATTGTAATTCAGATGGTCGAGATTTCTAAGACCTCTCTCCTCTGTGTCTTCTCTTTCTCTTGGCCGGCTCTGTGGTCCAGAGAATGACATCACCTCATCACACTGTCCCCTCAGCTGTGTCATACGGGGTCTGAACCTCTTACTCCCCTTACTCCTAAGCATCTCTCGCACCTGTTCCCCCTCACAGGTAACCCTGCCATTGCCCTGGTCCTTGCCTTCAACATCTTTTTCCTGAAGTGCAATTACTCATTGCCCCGTGGCTTTGGTTTCTATTTTGTTATCTTTCAATCCATCCTTAATTCTTACTCTTATCTTTAAAAATAAACCACACAAACTAAATTTTGTTTTTAATTCTCTGCTCAGAAGAGAATTGTATCGGCTCCCTGTTGCCAGTGGAATACACCCCCTATTCTTTAGTATACATTGGCGGGCCTCCTCGGTGCAGGGCAGATGCTGTTTTCTGTGCTCCTAAATACTCACTGTGTCCTCCCGATAAGCTAAAAAGAGTTTTCTCGGCCTTTCTCACCTCCCTCCCTGATTCGTATATCTAGGCCTTGGCTTCTGGCCAATCTTCTGCCTGAAACACCTTCGCGGTTCTTTCTAGTCAGCCAACTCTTTTCTCTCCTATAAGGGCCTTCTGAGATTCTGCTTTCTCATAAACCTTGGACACTTTCCTCAGCATAGGGAACTTACTAGTTCACCATAGTTTGTTTAAACATTTCATAGATGTCTTTTGGCAGGGATCTTCTAAGCTGGTGAAGAAATGGATCATTGCATTACTATTGTAGCCTTCACCTAAACCAAAGCCCATTCCGTTGTCATTGAGTCGATACTAACTCTTAGTAGCCCTATACTGACCCTAATATGGGCATACCTGGCCCGTGTAGCTCCTAAGCCTATCACCTTTACTGAAGCAGACTGCTATGTACTCTTTCTGTCACAGAACCAGTTAACCTTCTTGTTTAACTGCTGAGTGCTTAGTCATGGTACCATCAAGGCCCCTCATTGCTTCCTTCACAGTTCCATTCAACGTGCTGGAAATATGATAAAAAGGGAGAAGACCACAGTGGGCATCCAGTCATCTCTAACTCACAATACCTCCATGTGTGCCAGTGTGACCCGCAGGGTTTCAATGGCTGGATTTTCAGAAGCAGATCATGACCTCCATCTTGTCAGGCGTGAACTTGAATTTCCAAACTTTCAGTGAGCAGCCAAGCAGATAAGCAGATTGCAGCACCTAGGTTCACCCAAAAGAAGGATAATAGGAAGGAAATATGTATGTAAGTAATTCCACAACCTTCCTTGATTGTGGAGGCATGATAGTTGTTGTCTCATTTTTCTCTCTGTCCATCTTATCATTAGTAACTTTGTATTTTAATTCAATTTTGCAAATAAAGATATTAAGCCTCAGTGTGGGTAATTACACCCATTATTGTCAAATCAAATTCTAACTCCTACTGACCTTATATGACAGAGTAGGAATGTGCCATAGGGTTTCTAAGGCAGTAAGTTTTTTATGGAAGCAGAAGGCCACATCTCGTTCCTGCAGAGTGGCTGGTGAGCTCAAACCATCTACCTTTCAGTTAGCAATGGAGTCTTTAACCACTGCACCACCAGGGCTGTGATGAATGTCATAATCACTAAAATTCAGAGCTGAGAATTAAACCCACACCTCTCAGACCCAAAATTGTTCTTTCCCTTGCTCTGCTATTACAGAGGGCCGTCATCACCCGCTTTCGTCTGAAAAATGGGAAGAATAACTCAGCCTTTGCTGAGTTTTGTTCTGAAATGGAGACAGTGTTTGAAAAATCTCTCTGGTATTATATGTTAGCTTTGTTATAAATATCCTTTGGTTGGGGGTTGGAAATTCAGCCTCCATTCATCCAGGCTGCACAGAGCATCACAAAGCCAGAAAGAAAGCCTCACCTACTGAGACCTGTAAATGTCACTTTCAGATATTAAACAGCTTGTACAATAGTATTTATTCCTGATGTGACGGTATATAAACTGTGACAACGGCGCCTGCATTGTACCATGCTTTAAATACATCTTGCCGTGTTATCACTAAATAGCATATTTAAGATGTATTTGATGTGTAATTGTGTATATTTGTGTTAAATAAGCAACTAGACCCATCTCCCTCTGTCTTGATTAGAGTCACTGGTGAGATGTGGAGTCATGAGGTTTAGTGCATCAAACAACAACTGGAGAAATCTAATCCTGCTCTTGAATACATAGAGAGCAAACTATCTCCCCTTTATCTCCTCCCACACAACATGTGCAGCAGATTCTTGTGGACTCCAGATTTATGATCATCATCTCTCCCCTCCTACCTTCCCATGAGGCATAACTAATCACATAGATTGGATTGAAAGTATAGTCTCTGACAATAATTTTCTTATACCTTTGAAAAAAATGTGTGTTTGTATCTCCAAAACACTCACTGCTATAGAGTTATTTCAAACTCATAGTGATCCTTTAGGACAGGGTAGAACTGCCATTTTTGGTTTCCAAGACCTTATATCATTATGGGATAGAAAACACAATTTCATCCTGTGGAACGGCTGGTAGTTTTGAACTGGTGACCTTGGACCGGGGTTCTAAAGTTTAACCATGATGCACTACCACCAGTGTAGTAGTTATGCATTGGGCCGCTAACCACAGATCAGAATTTGGAAAGCACCAGTCACTTTTCAAGGGAGAAAGACAAGACCTCTACACCCATAAAAAGCTACAGCTTCACAGGGACAGTTCTATATAAGTCAATACAGCCTCACAGGGGCAGTTCTATATAAGCCAATACAGTCTCACAGGGGAAATTCTATATAAACCAATACAGTCTCACAGGGGCAGCTCTATATAAGCCAATATGGTCTCACAGGGGCAGTTCTATATTAACCAATACAGTCTCATGGGGGCAGGTCTATAGGCTTATTATAAGTTGGAATTTATTTGATGGCAGCAGGTTGATATGCACACACACACACACATATTATGATAGGGTAGTTCAAAAAGTATCACTAGTAGAGGTCTAGTTCATACGTGTATATCATGAGTTTATGACAAATAGGACATATGTAAGTAAATCTCTGTAATCCGTGAGTGGCTGTAGACAACTGCTGTCTATTAATATGTGTGCCTTAGTTTCATTAAGGTGCCTTTTTAAAAAAAGTCCAATCAAAACAGCATCTTTCAAAATCAAACATCTGAGGGAGTGATTTGCTGGGCTTGGAGGTTCAGGATCATAGTCTTGTGGGATATTAAGGTCAATTGACATACACACAAAAAATTTCACAAAAGAAATGTTCTACACACTACTTGGGTGAGTAGTGACTAGCACTTTAAACACTTTTGCATAGCCATTTAAGGGACACCTATTGATTTATATCCATCCATGCAAAGCAAAGAAGTGTGAAGGAAAACAAAGATACATAGAAAAAATTAGTCCAGACTAAAGAATCACATGAACCTCACCTCCATGACCTTGAGACCAGAAGAACTAGATGGTACCCAACTACCATTACCAATTACTCTGAAAAGGATCACATTAGAAATTCCTGCATAAGGAATCCCAAAAATAGACTTTAGGGGCAGGGCTTGACCCCTCATCAGACTTGATTAGAAAACATTCATACAGTGTAAGATAAGATAAAATAATAATTCATAAATTATTAAGGGTTCATGAGGAGGGGAGAGTAGGGGGGGGAGGAAAAAGAGCTGATTCTAGGAACCCAAGTGGAAGGAAAATTTGAGAATGATGAGGCCAACGAATGTATAAGGGGCTTTACTCAATTGATGTATGTATGGATTGTAATAAGAGTTGTATGAGCCCCAATAAAATTATTTAAATTTAAAAAAGAAAACATTCATAAAGGTCAACAGACAGACCTGGAACGATTTAAGGGCTCCCCCACCCCCCAATGTCTATCTATGTAAGATAGGCAGGATAAACAATTCTGAGGGGAAACAATGGGATTGAGGGTTCCGGGGAGGCATGGAAGAGGGGGAAAGAGGAAGAGGGGAACCAGCAAACGCAGGGACAAGGGAATAACAAGTGATCTAAAATCGATAGTGAGGAAGGCACAGAATGAGTGGTGGGGGGTTCATAAAGAGCACTGTAGCAGAGAGGAATTACTGAAAGTAAAAAGATCTAACATGATAGTGGGACAGAGGAAAGTAAAAGGAAATAAAAGAAAGAACTGGGAGTCAAAGGACATTTTTAAAAAACATTTTATTAGGGGCTCATACAACACTTATCACAATCCATACATATACATACATCAATTGTATAAAGCATATCCGTACATTCTTTGCCCTAATCACTCTCAAAGCATTTGCTCTCCACTTAAGCCCTCTGCATCAGGTCCTCTTTTTTTTCCCCCTCCCTCCCCTTTCAGGTCCTCTTTTTTTTCCCCCTCCCTCCCCTTTCCCCCCTCCCTCATGAGCCCTTGATAATCCACAGATTGTTATTTTGTTCAAAGGACATTTATAGAGGTCTAAATATAGGCATGTACAAATGTAAATATATTTATATATAATCATAGGCAAATAGCTCTATCTACATATATTTATATGTTAAGTATTAAGGTAGGAGACAGACATTGAGCCTCTACTCAAGTACTCCCTCAAACCAAGAACACTTTGTTCTAATAACCCGGCATTCTGTGATGTTCACCTTCCCAACATGATCACTAAAGACAAAATGGGTGCATAAGCAAATGTGGTAAAAAAAAGTTGATGGTGCCCAGCTATTAAAAGATATAGCATCTGGGTCTTAAAGGCTTGAAGAGAAACTAGTGGCCATCGAGCAGGGAAGCAACAAATCCCACATGGAAAAAAGCACACCCATCTGTTTGATTATGAGGTTTTGGGGGGGATCAGGTATCAGGCACCAGAAGATCCAAAACAAACAATCATATTGATGTGAACGAGGGCAGACCCAAACCTATCTGTAGACAATCGGACATTCCCTCACAGGAGGATTACAAGGAAAGGCTGAGCCAGTCAGGGTGCAGTATAGCACTGATGAAACATACAACAATCCTCTAGTTCTTTAATGCTTCCTCCCCCATTCCCCCACTATCATGATTCCAGTTCTACCTTACAAATCCCACTAGACCAGAGCATATACACTGGTAAAGATAAGAGCTCTCAACACACGGAATCCAGGACAGATAAACCTCTCAGGAACAATAATGGATACCATGAAGGTAGGAGAAGGTGGGGGCAGAAAGGGGGAACCGATCGCAACGATCAACATATCAACCTCCCCAAACACATACACACCCAGGGTGATGAAAAACTGAAACATGGGTGAAGGGAGACAGTGGATGGTATTAAGATATTAAATTAACTTTATAATTTGTCAAGGGTTCATGAGAGTGGGAGGTAAAAGTAAAGAGCTGATACCAAGGGCTCAAGTAGAAAGACAAGGTTTTGAAAAGGATGATGGCAACATATGTACCAATGTGCTTGATAGCATTGATGTATGGATTGTTGTAAGAGCTATAAGACCACCCTCCAATAAAATGATTTTTTAAAAGAAACGTCTAGATAGAGTGAGAGAAAAATATAGTACAAAAAGCAATAATAAAGAACAGACTTACTGGTCCGATAGAAACAGATGGACTGTGTGCCTTAGTTTCCTTTTAGTCTGGAGCTGAACTCATCCCTGTGGCTCACTTTTCATCTGAACAAGAGGCCCGTCTGTTAGGTGAACAACAGGGGAGAGGTACTCCGCTGTAGAATAGGCAATCCTTCCAGACCCAAAGGCAGTCTTTGCCAAAGGACACATTTCAGGAAGCAGAGAGGGTTAGACAAAAAGGAGAAAGTGAACCTGGGGTAGAATTGGGATAAGTGATTTTAAATTGTGAGGATTGCAATTAGCGACATGAAAGAAAACCGTGTATACATTGTTTAACGTAAAATGGATTTGCTCTGGAAACCTTCACAATTACGAGTTAAAAAACCCAAGCAGCAGCTTCTGTGAGGATCTGCTGGGTGAGTTAATTTTACAACCAGAGAGGTCAGCTCATAAAGTCGTGGTGATTGTTTTCTGGGACTCTGTAAAGGAGATCTTGAGAGATTTTCTGAAGGACATGGAGAGGTTATGGGGACTTCTCTGATGAAGTTTTAAGAAAACTGAGAACCGCATTGTTAGCGAAAAACGGCCAGGCATCTTGTGTTAGGGAATTCTGTGGGGGTTTTCCCCCACCACACTGCACGTGCTCATGCTTTTCCAGAAGCAAGGGCTGTGAGTTGTGAGAATTTCATGAAGGAACCTTATGGCAATCACCGTACAGCCTGATCTTGCCCCTTCAGATCTCTTTTTCTTCCTCAAACCCAAAGAGCATTATAAAGAACATGGTTTGTGACCCTCAAGGATTCCAAAGTTGTCATTTTGACAGAATTCTTTGGTAAAAAGGTTGTTGATGTTGTCTGAGGGGCCATCGAGTCAGTCCTAACGTCATGCACCACAGAAGGAACCTCTGCCCAAGGCTGGGTCAAGCTCGCAAGTGTTACTATGCGTGAGCCTGTTGTAACCACCATGTCAGTTCATCTTGCCAAGAGCCTTCCTCTGCTTTGCTGCCCCTTTACCTTACGAAGCAGGTTGTCCTTCTCCGGACAGGTATCTCCTGACAATATGTCCAAAGCATGTGAGACAAAGCTTCTCCATCCTTGCCTCTAAGGAGGACTCTAGCCGTATGTCTTACAAGCCAAATCAGTTCTTTTCAGCAGTCTGTGGTATTTTAAATATTCTTCTCCAGCACCACAATTCTTTTGTCTTCTTAATTCAATGTCCAATATGCATATGCATATGAAGCAATTTAAAGGACTATGGCTTGGGGCAGGGGAGCCTTAGTCCTCAAAGTAACATCTTTGCTTTTCAACACTCTAAAGAGGTCTTTACTAAGTGCAATTCGCCTTTTGATCTCTTGACTGCTATTCCCAGGAGCATTGATTGTGGATCCAAGCAAGATAAAAATCCTGGACAACTTCAACCTTTCCTCCATGTATCATGGTACTACCCCTTGGTCCAGCTGTGAGGGAATTTGGCCTTCTTTACATTGAGTTGTAATACATACTAATGGCTGCAATCCTTGATCTTCATTAGAAAGTACTTCATGTCCCCCCTTGCTTTGAGCAAGAGAGTTTGTACCATCTGTATATTGCTTGTTAATAAACCTTCCTCTAATCTTGATCCCACATTCTTCTTCATATAAGTCAGCTTCTTTGATTATTTGCTCAATGTGCAGATTGAAGAAGTATGATGAGAAGATCTAGCTAGTGATGGAATTCAAATAATTTAATAAATGTTTTGCTGCCTTGTTGACCATTTTAAGAATACAAAACTGATATACTGAAAGGTAGTTTATTATTTCATGCAGCTGATTGTTAAATAAGAACAGTAGAAGAGATACACAAAACTAGATTGTTATGAGAAAGTTTTAAAATACTAATCAGAAGATATTAAATAATATCTGAAGAAAACCCAAACCTCTTATTTAAGATAGTTCCATATTGCTATTTGCATGGCATCCTCATTTGCACTATTCTTCACTTTTATCTGAGCATCATTGGTGTGTGGTTTATCCTTAGTCATCCTTTCACTGTAGGCGTGGGATCCCGTTCCTTAGAGGCAAACCAGTTAGACTTTATCATTGTGTTTTCTCTCTTCAAAACAGGTGACTCCTTTTAAAAGCCCCTTTCCACTTCTGCTGAATTTACACCACTTGTTCTGACACTATTTTTGGCTCTTTGAAAACTTTCAGGAATTGCATATTCACTAATAATACGTCATGGGAATTTGGGGGAGAGTAACACAAAGCTGAAAGAAATGACATCTTGTTACCCTTGAGTTATTTGGCACTTTTTCCCTTTAAGTATGATGTTTACTGAAGTAACAAACTCAAGGGAATAAAAATGTGGTATTTAATAAAAATATATAATGAGTTATATTTAAACAAACAAATATGAAAGGCATAGTTCCATCTGATACTTTATACCCAGGGACAAAACAAACATTTCATGGGTGCTTAGCTGTGAAGAAGAATGTTAAGAAAGAGGAAGGAATGTAAATGTTTGATGGGCGACTGCCCAGCCACACATCTGAGAGAAAATCCTGTTTACCAGTGACATTTTAACAACAGTTTGTCAAATATCAACACAAAACTAGGTATGGGTTATGTTGAACTGCTGCAAAGCTGCTGAATCCCACCACTGGATAGATCCTGCCACATCTTTCCTGTTGTAAACCGTGAAGTATGCCTTTGTTCCATTTGCACAACTGCCTCTTGATCCATGTACAAGTTCTACATGAACACAATGAAGTGTTCTGGAATTCCCATTCTTCCCAAGGTTATCCATAGCTTATTATGATCTGCACGGTCCTATGCCTTGGCATAATCAATTAAATACAAGCAAACACCTCTCCGGTATTCCCTGTATTCAGCCAAGATCTATGTAATCACCAGTGGTATCCTTGTTCCAGAGCCTTTTCTACATCTGACCTGAACCTCTGACAGTCCCTGTCCATGTTCTACTGCAAACCATTGCTGGATGATTTTCGGCAAAATTTGACTGGCTTCAGACCAGTTATATTGTTCCATAGTTTGACCATTCTGTTGGCTTACTTTTCTTTGGAATGGGTGCAAATATGGATCTCTTCCAGTCAGTTAGCCAAGTAGCTGTCTTCCAAATTTCTTGGAATAGGCAAATAAATACTTCTAGTTCTTCATCAGTGTATTGAAACAGTTCCGTTAGTATTCAATCAATTCACATAGCCTTATTTTGGCTACTGTTTACAGTGCAGTATGAACTTCTTTCTTCAGCACCATTGGGTTTTTCTCATGTGCTACCTCCTGAAATGTTTGAATATCAACTAATTATTTTGGTATAGTGACTCTGTGTATTCTCTCCATCCTCTTTTCATTTTTCCTGTATCATTCAATATTTTGGCCATAGAATCATTCAAGATTGCAACTGACAGCTTGAATTTTTCTTGAGACCTTTCAGTTTAATATATACTGAGTACTTTCTTCCCTTTTGGTTTTTCTGTCTTTGCATATTTCATTATAATATTTGACCTTGTCTTCTAGAACTGCCCTTTGAAATTTTCACACTTGGACTTCATCATGACTTCCATTTGCTTTAGCTACTCTAAGATTAAGAGCATGTTTCAGAGTCGAGTCTCTCCTGACATCTACTTTGACATCAAGAATATCATTGGCATCCATGCTGATATTTGCTTTCTTCCCCGTCTTTTTACTGACCTTTTGCTTTTTTCATGAATGATGTTCTTGATGTCATCCAACAGCTCACTAGGTTTTCTATTATTAGTGTTCATTGTGTCAAATCACTTCTTGAAGTTTTTGTTCCAAATTCAGCTGGGATAGACTCCAGGTTTGATTTTGGTTCTTATGGATTTGTTTGCATTTTCTTCAGCTTTATCCTAAACTTATGCATCCACAACTGATAGTCTGCTCTACAGTCAGCCCCAGGTCTGGTTTTAGCAGCTGATATTGAGCTTCTCCGTCATCTGTTCCCACAGATGTAGTCAATTTAATTTTTGTGTGTTTCAGCTGGATAACTCCATGTGTATAGTAGTCTTTTATGTTGTTGAAAAAAGATATTTGCTATGAACAATTCATTTTTTTGCAATTTCTATCATGTGATCATATCGTTTCTATCACTAACTTCATATTTTCCAACTACTGTTTCTTCCTCTTTGTTTCCAATTTTTGCACTTCAATCACCAATATTTATCAATGCATCTTAATTGCATATTCAATCAATTTCTGACTGAAGCTGTTGATAGAATTCTTTAGCTTTATCACTAGCTTTTGTGGTTGGTGCATAAATTTAAATAATAGCTGTATTGATTGACCTTTCTTGAAGGCAGATACATATAATTCTATCACAGATTGAATTTTCCAATGTCATTTTTGACAACAAATGCAATGCCATTCCTTTTGATTGTGTTAATTATGCCACAGTAAATCATATGATTTTCTGATTCAAAATGATCAATACCAGTCAATTTCAGCTTACTAATTCATAGGATATAGATCTTGATGTGTTCCATTGCATTTTTGTTGACTTCCAATATTCCCTTATTCATACTTAGCACATTCCAAGTTCTGATGATCAGCAGATTTTTTCCAGCTGTTTCTCCTTACCTTGAGGCATGCCCCATCAGTAAATAAATATCCAGAAGGTTCCACTCTCACAGACATCACCCCATGCACATCTCCATAGTAGTCAACTACACTCTGAGAAATCAGCTCCTCGAGGTTTGAATGCCCTCAGATATAAGTCGTCCATATGCAGACACTATGTTACACAATGTTTTACTTGTCTTCATTAGGTCTTTAGTATCTACAATGTTTCAAACTTTGCATAAGGTTTTTCAGAGGCTCCTTCCTCCTAAGTGAGGATCCAAGGTTTGGGTAGTCTGTTCTTAGTCCGAAGATATACTGAAACCTGTTCAATTTGGGTGACCCTGCTGGCATTTGAAATACCCGTGGCATAGCTTCCAGCATCAAGCTAGTGGAAACACTACCTTTAGAAGTACGTAGACCTAGGTAGAGGATCTGTTGAAAAACAATAGTTTCACAGGTTGATCTCTTTGTTTAATGTAGGTTTCAATGGTTTTTCAGCAATGATTTTTACTTGCCCTTATGTATGAGTGTGTATATTTTTTCTCCTGAGCAAAATAGAATGTTAAACTTTAACATATAAAGAAAATTATTTGTGAATTTAAATATGTATATTTCACATAATGTAAATTCAAACCACATTAAAAAGCTTTGATGAATATAAAAATTTGAAATCAAGACAATGGCACGGTAGTCATATGCATCCCAAGATGCATATTTAATTTTGTTTTACCTGCCCAATATCAAATGACTATGTTGCTTGCTCAGAGAATTTTACTTTAAATAATATAGCAGGTCTGAATTAAGATAAAAAGTAAAACAAAAATAAATGGTGTTGAGCTATAACTATATAATTACTGACTTTGCTGTAATAGTTTCAAACACTTGCTGAAAATGGTGTGCGAAGCTTTTATCTAAGATCTGTATAAAAGTATTTTAGCCGAGCAATTCAGCTGCTCATGCCGGTGGATTCTCCTGTACTATCATTTGGCACACAGGGCATTTAATGTGTGCGCGTGTGTGTATGTGTGCTTATAGCTGCTTTAAAACAGAATGAAATATTTTTAAATTGCAAGAAGTGAGAATCAACTTAATGTGAACCAAGAATTAATGTCTCTACAGAACCTTAAGATTTTGAACGGCACATTATGAAAACACATATTTTAAACTAATGGATGTCAGGCTGAGTGGGTCTGAACGGGGGACAATGTATGTGAGTGGTTATGCTTGTTTAGAGCTCAGTTGACCATACAGAGGCATTCAGACATTATACATTTCAAGCAATCCAACCACTACTTGTCAGTTTATTGTGGTGAAGTGGCTCGTGAGTTCCTTTGATGCTGGAAGCTAGGGCACTGGTATTTCAAATGTCAGCAGGGTCCCCCAAGTGAACAGATTTCAGCAGAGCTTGCAGACTAAGAGCAGACTGTAAAGAACAAATAGGCTATCTATTTCTAAGCAATTAGCAATTAGCTGCTGAAATATTAGCAGTGAAATATTGTCAGATATAGTACCAAAAGATGAGTCCCTCAAATTGTAAGACATTCAGAATACGACGCAGGAAGAGCTGCTTCTCAAAGGAGAGTTAACCATAATGATGTAATAGAGTAAAGCTTTATTTGTCGTTGAAGCATGACTCAAAACACAATAGCTGCAATTGTCTGTTATCAAGTGAAACTTGGAATATATGTTGTATTAATTTAGGAAAATTATAAATTGTCAAAAATGTAAGGGAATACATAAAGATCAATCTGGTTGGCATTACTGAGCTGAAATGGACAATTACCGGCCATTTTGAATCAGATAATCATGTGATTTACTAAACTAGGAATGACAAATTCAAGTGGAATGGTGTTGCAGTCATAATCAAAAAGGCTATTTCAAGATATGTGCTGCAGTACAATGCTGTCTGTGATAGGATAATATCTATCTACGTCCCAGGAAATTCAGCCAATACAACCATTATTCAAATTCACACACCAATCACTAACATTAGTGATGAAGAAACTGAAGAATTCTACAAATGTCTTCAGTCTGAAATTCAGGAAACATGTAAGCAATATGCATATATAATTATTAGTAATTGATGTAAAAGAAAGTTGGAAACAAAGAGGAAGGAGCAGTACTTAGGAAATATAGCCTTGGTGAGAGAAATAACCTGCAGGTAACATGCTAGAGAAATAACCTGCAAGCCTGGTGATGTCTCCATCATCAGTACCTATTTCAACATCTTAAACTATGAGTATACACGTGGAATTCTGCAGATGGAAAACACAGAAATCAAATTAGCTACATCTATGGGAAAAGATGATGGAAAATATCATCAGTCAAAATGAGACCAGGGGCTGACTGTGGAACAGACCATCAATTATTCACAGACAAGTTCAAGTTGATGTTGAAGAAAATTCAAAAAAATCCACAAGAGCCAAGTATGACCTTGAGTATATACCACTTGAATTACAAGAACATCTCAAGAATAGATCTCATTCATTGAACACTAATGACAGAAGTCCTGATGAGCTGTAGGATGACATCAAGAACATCATTAAAAAAGAAAGCAAAGGGTCATTAAAGAGATAGGAAAGAAAGAAAAAATTTAAGTGGATATCAGAAGAGTTGAAGTTGTCAAGGACTTTACCTTGCTTGAGACCACAATTGATGCACATGAAAGCAGTAGTTAAGAGATCAAAGGATATGTTGCAGTTGGTAAATACACTGCACGATATACCTTTAAAGTGTTGACAAGCAATTTTGCAACTTTGAAGACTAAAGTGTCTGACCCAAGCCAGGACATTTTCAATAGCCTCATATAAGTATGAAGGTTGGACATTGAATAAGGAAGTCAAGAGAAGAATCATAGCATTTGACTTATAGTGCTATTAAAGGATATTGGAGGTACCATGCATTGGCAAAATAATCATCAAATCTGTTTTGAAAGAAGTCCAGTCAGAATGCGCCTTAGAAGTAAGGATGGTAAGATGTCATCGCATGAACTTTGAACATGTTATCAGGAGACACCAGTCCCTTGAGAAGGACATCATGCTTGGCAATGGGGCAATAGACCCTTTATGAGATGGGTTGCCACAGTGGTACAGTAATGAGTTCAAACACAATTGTGACAAAGATGCAGGAGTGGGCAGTGTTTGTTACATAGACTCCCTATGAATTGGAATCAACTTGACTTCACCGAGTATCAACAATAACAGCGAGCAATTTGGAAGATTTGTAATGAATAGGATCTACCGCAAGGCTGGCGGTGTAGCTTCAGAACACCACTTCTTTCTTGGAAAACCATCCATGGAACGCACATTGTATGCATGAGTCTCAGTTCTCAATCCTGCTACACAAACATCTTAACAAATTGAGTCAGGCACTACTTTATGTTGGAACTCCCGCCTGAATTTCTTTTCTTCATTGTCCAATTAATGTATCTTCACATCTTTTGTTCTAAAGCAACTTCAGTGTCATGCTTTCTTCAATAAAATGTCCTAACCCATCTTTTGCCATAGGTTGAAATATCAACAGGCTGCTTTGTTCATTTATTAAAATTAATTTTATTTGCCACAAAGTACCTAGTATATGCCAACTTGAGTATGAATTGGCACTTTTTACTTTTTCCAAACAGCTATGCTTAATCGTGGTCTCTTGTAAATCATATAGGCTGATGGATTGCCATGGTGGCTGCAGCAATAGGCTCAAACAAAAGCAACTGTGAGGATGGTACAGGGCTGGGAGGTGTTTCCTTCTGTTGTACATAGAGCTGCTATGAGCAGGACTGGACTTGACAACACCTAAGAACAACAACAAATAGCCTTAGACTAGTTAGATAATTTACCAAGAGATCTTACATCGATAAGAGGCAAGATAAACTCAAACCCAAGTCTCTAACTGTAACGTCTTCTGTATGTCCATCCACTTAGATTCTTTCTTTCTCTGAACACTTTTCTCTTAGTTCTTTGCCTATCCATGTGGAATAACATTTATCAAATTGTTGCCCTTTAAGTTTTGCCATGTTTTCTTTCCTACAAAATTCTGAACTTCTTGAAGACACAAATAGCATCAAAATCAGCCCTTTAAATTCATCAAAATTTTGTTGAATTGAATCTAAAAGAGCAGAATTGTAAGACTGGTGGCTAAAAGTGATGCTATCTCATCTCTCCATCTGCTTCTAGGGAAAAAGTGCAAACAATATCTCCTAGACCGAAAATGATCCTGCTTTTAAAGAACAATATTTCTTCTTAGTCCTAAGATCATCTTGGGGGTTAGTACAGCAATTCCCAAGATGAAATATATCTCAGGGGAATGAAATGGAGTTTCATGCCCCTAAATACTAAGTTAACCCTACTGGAAACTGATAACATATTAAAGACTATGAGAAATAAGTAAAGTGAATTAACCCTGTTCAACTCAGTTTTTCTCAAATATATATATATATGAATGCTATGCAAGTTTTCAGATTCACCTATTAGTAGTTCTTGAACCCACGGCTCTATAGAACATTAGCAGCCATATACTTAGCTGTTGCATTACTTGGGCTCCTCTATACAAAGATTGGGTCTGGTTTAATCTGTTATTGATTGATATCTTACCAAGTGTTATGCATTTTTATGGTGTCAGAGTTACACTTTAGTTTTAGTCCATTTCTTGTCAACATTTAGTTAACAGGGAGTGGAGAACCATCCATTTCTCTCCTTTATAAACAAGGGGGTTAGTTTTCCCAAACCATGTTTCATCAGCAGAAAATTCTCAGGATCATTTCACTTTCCATGCACATTTAGGATTTGTGGAATGAAAGTGATCTCATGGGAAATTAAGCCAGGAAACCTCTTTCCATATTAAACTACCAAAGCCCATTTATGGAGATAGGACTAAACTCTGACTTCTGTGTTTCACTTGAGTACTGCCACTGGCATGAGCTTTCCCACCAATTTTTGCAATGTAAGATCTAATATAACAAGCCATTCTCCCACCGAATTCAAACTAGCTCATTTATTCTCTTAGATTATTTTATTTAAGTGTTTTCCCTTCAGGGCAAGGTAAATTTACACAAAATTTAAGTCATAGAATTTCCCATAGATGCGTGCATCTATAAGGTTGCTTCAGGAAGTTCATAGAAACATGGAATTAAAAGCTAATGGAATTTTTCTTTCTTTTTTTAAGTTGAAAAAGACATTTTTATTTTATTATTATTTTTAATCCTTTTATTGGGAGTCCTTATAGATATTATAATATATAGAATATTCCACAGTTCAATCACATCAAGCAGTATTGTACAATTTCTACCACAATCAATTTCAAAACATTTTCTTTCTTCTTGTACTCTTTGATACCAGCTCCCCTTTATTCCCTTCCTCCCTTATACTAACCTCCAGGAACCCTTATTATTTATTTATTTAGCCATATCTTACACATCTAATATATCCATTCACACGCAAGTCTATTGTTTGAGTTCATTGAAGGGGTTATACAGTCATATACAGTTATCAATGCTATCAGAAACTTATTCCACCCCCTTGCCCCATATTTATTTCTTCACATGCCCTGAGGGAACCATTACTCCTGTTACTATTTCTGAAGGATTATCTATGTATCTATATAGCGAAGGTTTTCATGTATCAAATGATCTTAAGTATACAAATGAAAATACATAAATCTAACATGATTATTGAGATAAAACAAATAAAAAATATAATAGTGAAGGTGGCAACTAAGAAATACCAAAGGGACTCCACAGAAATCAGACTAGGAGAGTTACTAAGAGGGAAATACTACACTGCTGGGTCTCAGGAGGAGTATAGTAAAGATAAATAGGCACAGATCCACCAGGTTTTTAGGAGCTGGGGGCTTTTGGCTTACCAAAATGGATGCTATCTAGGTTAAACCTTAGCCACCCCCTACTGTACTGGCCAGAGCTGGGATCATTTGACTCCAGCCCAGGGGCTTTATCTCAATATAGCCACACTTTGCTGCTGCCTCTCCAGACACACTGGCAGGGATCAGAGCTCAGCTATATTGTTACTTTTGTTGCTCTCTCTTCTCTCTTTCCCACCACAGTGCCAGCTACCTCAGGGCAGGATTTAAACTCCTCCAGCCCCACAGTCAAGGATTGGCTCAGCTATACTGTTACATTTTGTTCTCTCCCTTCTCCCCCCCTCCCCCCTTCTGCCCCCCCAACCCCCCCTCCACACACAGTTTCAGCTGGCTAAGTTTCTCTCTCTCTCTTTTTCTTCTTTTTCTCATCCCTTTTCTCTCATACACCCGACCTCAAGACCATTCTCCTTAGCCAAGGGCATTTACACCTGCCCTCCATCCAGCTGGGAGAGCTCCACCCTCTGCAGCATAACCTGAGGTTGGGGAAAGGCTATCCACCTTCCTCCAGTGAAAATCCCACCTGACCACCCTCTGGAGTTCTCAACACGTAGAAATCCTGCCTGCATGACTGGAGGAGCTCTTACCTGTCCTCTATGGTACCACGTGACTGAGGGAACTTCCTGGTGCCTGCCATAGTGTATCACATGACCTAAGCAGCTTGGTCAATATTCGCTGATGCTCCATGCTGCTGTGGAGCATGCCAAACCTCTGCAACAGTTCTAGCTCACCAGGGAAATTCTGCCCACCACTCTAGGTGCTTTACACCAAAGCAGGAACACTGACCTACCTTCAGTGGCACTCCTGTTCCAGCAGAAATCCTCGCATACCCTTGGGGAACCCCTACCTGCTGTGGGCCACACCATCACTGCTTCTTGTGAGAACACCCAGGGAAGCACCATTCTCACAGGTCCACAACCATCCAACAAGCGTTCCTTGAGACAACCATTCAACTTTCCCTCCAAATAGCAGAATATTGGTTGACTAGGGAAAGGGTGAAGCCACAGAAGGATAAAGTGGTAGGCTAATTCCATAGTGCAATTAACTGCAGGAAGTTCTAAGAAGCATTTCTATGAGTCTCTCAGAGAGAGTCCAGTGCTCTTCAACACACTGGAAAATGGCACCTGTCTCCTCTAAAACAACACAACACAAAGAGCAATCAGCCCCAATGACCTCAATGAAAAAAACAGGAGAAACAAAAGGAAGTGTCAGAAGATGCCCTGAACCTAATGACATGCATAGAAGAAGCAGACATTGATCTGCCACAGAAAGAAAAATTCAGAAGGCTGCTTAGAGCCATACAGGAAATGAGGGAAAAAATACAGAAAATGAATGAAATGATAGAGGAAATAAAGACAATACACCAAAGGGAAATACAAGAGCTTAGGAATTAGATAATAAAAACCAGTAGCAGACACATACTTGACCAATCGACTAGAGGAAGCAGAGAACTGCACCAGTGACCTAGAGGACAGCCAAGTAGTCTTTAACAAATGCAAACTAACATATAATAAGATCATCAGAGAAGCTGAAGAAAACCCAAGATCTATGTTTGATGTTATGAAGAGGAACAACATCATAATATTTGGATTATCAGAGGAAGATACAACAAAGAAGTTATCTGCAACAATAGTGAGATAATTCTTAGAGGAAAACTTCCCCAGTTTAACAAATGAAAACCAGGCAACCATTCAGGAGGCTGAAAGAACACCAGCTAGATTAAATCCCAAGAAGTTACCAAGGCACATGATAGTTAAACTATCCAACTTTGAGGAAAAGGATACAATCATGGGAGCAGCTAGGGAAAAACAAGTAATCACATATAAAGGCTCCCAAATAAGAATATGCTCAGACCTATCAGTGGACACTATGAAGAAGAGAAGAGAATGGAGTAATGTATTCCAAAAATTGAAGGAAAATAACACAAACTCAAGAATAGTCAATCTAGCCAAACTATCAATCAAGATAGATGGAGAAGTACGAGCCTTCCCAACAAAGAATATGTTAAAAGAAACTCAGCCCAACAAAAGATCCTTGCTGACTCAATATGGGCAGAAGAATAGCACTTAAGGAGCACAAATCAGAGACTGCCACATAAAACAACCCCACCCAGGGGGCAACAAAGAGAAAACAGCCCCCAAGACAGCATTGGCTCAAGGGTGGAAAGAAGTCAAGATGACACACACACGCGCAACACACTGATAGAAAGGGAGGTAAGAAAACATCCGACACAAAAGGTATAAGATGACACCACAGAGTTCACATATGGATGTAATTACCCTGAATATCAATTGACTGAACTCAGGCCTTAAAAGACTGAAGCTAGCAGACTGGTTTAGAAAACACAACCATCAATCTGCTGCCTACAGGAGACATAGGTCAAGACTACAGACAAAAATAGGCTGAGAATCAAAGGCTGGAGAAAAACATCCCAAACAAACAGCAATGAAAAGAAAACAGGGATTACAATCCTAGTCACAGAAAAAAAATGACCTCAAAGTGAAAACCACAAAAAGAGATAATGGAGCAGCACGATGAAATGCTCAAGGAAACTGTATACAAAGAACCACTAAGCATTTTAAACATATACTTCCTGAATGAGAGACCCACTGTATATGTCAATCAAATGCTCCAAAAGATTAAAAAAAAGAAATCACAGGCTCAAGAATTATATTAGGTGACTTCAATACAGTGCTCTCTGTACAGGGAAAGAAACTCAACAACGAGACTAGAGATCTAAAACCATTGATTAGATAATTTGATCTGATAGATATTAAAGAACTGTCCTTGCATATAAAAAACATTCTTTTAAAGCCCACACAGAACATATTTGAAGATAGACCACATGCTGAGCATAAGTCAAATATACATAAATTTAAGCACTTTGATATGATACAGACCTCTCTCTCTCTGACCACTGTGCCATAAGGCTGGAAATCCACAAAAGGAAGATGAAGAAAACAAGAGCAAACTATTGGAGGATGAATATCCCTCTACTGCAAAAGGAGTGCGTACTGGCACAGATCAGAGATGAAATTAGGAAATTTCTAGTAACCAATGAGAATGAGAATACAACATACCAAAATTTATGGGACACAGCAAAGGCAGTTATCAGAGGAAGTTTCGTAGCAATACACGCACACACGAAAAAAGAAGAGAGACTTATGATTGATATGCCGGTACACAATTTACAGCAACTAGAGCAGAGTCATCAGGACAATCCTGCTAATTGCAAAAGAAAAGAAATTATAAAAATCATGGCTGAGATTCAGGGGAGGGAAAATAAGAAAACTGTAAAAAAAATAATGCTGCTAAAACTTGGTTCTTTGAAAGGATAAACAGAATCAACAGACTGCTGTCAAACTTAACCAAAGAAAGGAGGGAACAAATTTCAATAGCAATGATGAGGGATAAAAGAGGGGACATTACAAGAGATCCTAATGAAATCCAAAGGATAATTACACAATACTACAAAGGATTGCACTCCAATGAATTCAACAACTTGGAAGACATGGCCAAATTATTGGAAAACAATTCGTCCCTAGACTATCCCAGATGGACATGAAGATCTCAACAGACCCATAGCAATAAAAGAAATAGGCAAGGTTATCAAGGCATTGCTAACAAAAATAATTCCCTGGACCAGACAGCCTCATAGTAGAATTCTACCAAGCATTCAGGGAAGAACTGACACCAATCCTACACAAACTTGTCCAAAACATTGAAAAAGACAGCAAACTCCCAAAATCCTTCTATGAAACTAGTATAACTCTGATACCAAAACCAGCAAAAATCCCACAAGAATGGAGAACTACAGACCAATATCCCTAATGTACAATGATGCAAAAATCCTTAACAAAATACTGGCCAACAGAAAACAAAAGTAAATAAAACAAATAATTCACTGTGACCAAGTGGGATTCATAACAGGAATGCAGGGATGGTTCAACATATGAAAGACCATTGACATGAAAAACTATGTGAACCACATGATAATATTGATAGATGCAGAAAAAGCATTTTACAACATCCAACACCAATTCCTCTTTAAGATACTCAAAAAGAAAGAAATGGAAAAAAATTCCCCAAGATGATACAAGTTGTATATGGAAAACAAACAGCCAAGGTGGTAGTCAATGGAGAAAAGACTAACACGGTGCCACTGACTAAAGGGGACCTGACAAGGATGTCCCTTGTCCCCAGTCTTATTTAACATCATAAATAATAATTTTTAGTAAATGGAGGCTTTTGCTAAAAGCACAAGGCAAAGAAAAGACATCAAAGATATTTGCCAGGGGAAGGAAGAGGTGAAACTATCAGTATTCACAGATGATATGATTTTATATATGGAAAATTCCAAAAGCTCCACAACAGGACTACTGGAAGCAATAGAGGAATATGGCAGAGTGGCAAGATACAAGATCAACGAATGGAAGTCTATGGGACTGCTATACACATTGGATAAGACCACAGAAGAGGCAATCAAAAATGGGGTACCCTTCACAATAGCTAAACACAAATGAAAATATCTAGGGATATAACTGACTAAAAAAACAAAAGATTTATATGAGGAAAACTACAAAACACTATTATAAGATACCAAGAGTGACCTCAACAAATGGAAGAATATCCCATGTTCATTCATTAGAAAACTCAGTATAGTAAAGATGTCAGTTCTACACAAGGCACTATATAAGTTTAATGCAATCCTGATATAATTACCCTCATATTTCTTCAAAGACATGGAAAAACTGATTACCAACTTTTTATGGAGAGGGAAGAAACCCAGAATTAGCAGAGAACTCCTCAAGAAGAAGGACACAGAGGGAGGGCTTGCTTTACCTGACTTTAGCACATATTATACAGCCACAGAGGTAAAAACCGCAAAGTATTGGTATAATGGCAGGTACTCCTGTCAATAGAAAAGAACTGAAAACCCAGAAGTAAAATCATCATCATACAGACAACTGTTCTTTTATAAGCATCCAAAATATATCAAATGGGAAGCAGATGCCCTCTTCGACAAATGATGTTGGAAACAAAGGATATCTACCTGCAGAAAAATGAAGCAAGACCCTTATTTCACTCCACACACAGGAATAAACACAAGGTGGGTCACAGACCTAGAGGTAACCCCAAACTATTGGGGCCATCAATTAGGGATTGGGGACAAATCTGAGAACTTTGGTGCAGGGAATATATAGGTTATCATAAATATGGAAGGACACAAATACAGATGAGTCACAAAGTGAGAAGTGGCATATACTGAAGATAAAGCACTTGTGTACATCGAAAGAATCCACCAAAAGAGTAATAAGAGAGCCCAGCGACTTGGAAACATCTTTAGCAATGACACATCAGACAAAGGTCTTATTACCAAAATCTAAAAAACTTTGCCAGCTTCTAAAAAGAACAAAAACTAATTGCCCACTGAGGAGGTGGGCAAAGGATCTGAACAGAAGTTTCACAAGGGCAGAAATTTGAATGGCCACTAAACATTTATGAGAAAATGTTCCAGATCATTAGGTTTAAGAGAAATACAAATTAAAACAACAATGAGATACCACCTAATGCCCTCAAAAATAGCCCAGTTCAAAAAATCAGAAAGCAACAAGTGTTGGAGGGGTTGTGGTGAGATGGGAACTCTCATCCACTACTGATGGACCTTTAGGTACATAGAGCCACTATGGAAATTGATTGAGTAATATCTAAAACAGATGGAAATTGAGCTACCATATGACCCAGTAATCCACTGGGCATATAACCCAGAAGAGGTAAGAAACAATCCACAGTCAAATATCTGAACTCCAATATTCATCACGGCACAGTTCACAATTTCAAGGAGTTGGAAACAACCGAAATTTCTATCAGCAAATGGATGGATCAAAAAGCTGTGGTACATACATACAATGGAGTACTACACATCCCTAAAAAGCAGCAATGAACGCATGAAGCACATTGCCACATGGGAAGAACTGGAGGAAATTATGCTAAGCAAAGTAAGCCAAGCACAAAAGGAAAAGTACAAATGAGTCCACTGAGGTAAGCTTTAAAAAAATACAAAGGGAGCATAGGGGAAAAGCTACTGTATACAAACATTCCTAGTATATGGTCCAAGTAGTATGGCAGGGGCAAGACCAAATCTAGGGATACATATGGTAGCCAACTAAAAAGGAGGAGGGAAAAAAAACAAACAAGGGTATCAAGGGAATAGGGTACTAACCCACCCAAGGGGAGGGGTGTTGTTTATATCTCCACAGGGAAAGAGAGACCAGACTTCAACTGGTGCTCCAAGACATGAATGCAACATACTAGCGGAAACAGGGAACCAGTGGAGAGGTCTGAGGGGCCAGTCCCAATCCCAACTATGTGGACAGCCTCCCCTCACCACAGAAGAATTCACTTCAAAGGATAGCCCTGAAGTTGCAGCTCAGGGAGACGGGACATGTTTGATCAGAGCACACAGGATCAGATGAAGGGAGAGGAAGAGAGAGTGGAGCACATCCTGGCCCACCAAGCCCTGAGGATGATGTCCCTGCTCAGAGTAGTCAAACCACAGAGATGTCCATATGGCCAGCCCCACTATGAGACACGACATCCCTCACTGATCCATAGAGCTACAGGGGACAACACTGGAGACACAGTGTGGTAATTGCACCCAGTCTGACCCCACCACACCAAGGAGGAACACTTAGGGAGTGCAGCAGAACAGCAAGAGGAGCAGAGCAACGAAGCCCTCTGGGTCAACAAATAGACCATGAACTATTTACAGGCTTTTATGTTTTTTCCCCATTGGTTTGTTGTTATTGTTTGTTTACCTCTGTCTTGTTTTTTTTGCATATTATCTCTGCAGGTCTATATAGATAAGATAGGCAGGATAAACAATCTGGAGGAGAAAACAATGGGACTGATGTTTCCAGGGGGATAAGGGAGAGGGGGAGGCTGGGGAAAGGAAGTGAGTGTTAACAAACTCAGGGACAAAAGAACAAAACGTGATCCAAAATTGATGGTCAGGAGAGTATAGGAGGCCTGGCAGAGTTTGATCAAGGGTAATATAACCGAGAGGAATTACTGAAACCCAAATGAAGGCTGAATACGATAGTGGGACAATAGAAAAGTAAAAGGAAATAGAGGAAAGAACTAGGAGGCAAAGGGCATGTACATATGTAAATATATTTATATATGAGGATGGGGAAATAGATCTATGTGCATATATTTATAGATTTAGTATTAAGGTAGCATTTGGACATTGGGCCTCTACTTAAGTACTCCCTCAATGCAAGTACACTTTGTTCTATTAAACTGGCATTCCATGATGCTCACCTTCCCAACTTGATTGCTGAAGAAAAAGTGGGTGTATAAGCAAATATGGTGAAGAAAACTGATGGTGCCTAGCTATCAAAAAATATAGCTTCTGGGGTCTTAAAAGCTTGAGGAAAAATAATCAGCCATCTAGCTGAAAAGCAACAAAGTTCACATGGATGAAGCACACTAGCCTGTGTGATCCCGAGGTGTTGATAGGATCAGGTATCAGGCATCACAGAACAAAAAATCATATCATTGTGAAAAAGGTAGAGTGCAGAGTGGAGACCCAAAGTTCGTCTGTAGGCACCTGGGCAGCCCCTTATAGATGGGTCACAGGAAGGAGAAAGACCAGTCAGGATGCAGTATAGCACCGATGAATCATACAATTTTCCTCTAGTTCTTTAGTATTTCCTCCCCGCCCCACTATCATGATCCCAATTCTACCTTACAAAACCGGGTAGAGCAGAGGATATACAGTGGTACAGATAAGAGCTGGAAACACAGGGAATCTACTACAGATAATCCCCTCAGGACCAGTAATGAAAGTAGTGATACCAAGAGGATTAGGAGAAGGCTGGGGAGAAAGGGGGAACCGGTCACAATGATTTACATATATCCCCCTCCCTGGGGGACAGACAACAGAAAAGTGGTTGAACAGAGACAGCAGACATTTTAAGACATGAAAAAATAATAATTTATAAGTTATCAAGGTTTCATGAGGAAGGGAAGGATAAAATGAGCAGCTGATACCAAGAGCTCAAGTAGAAAGAAAATATTTTAAGAATGATGATGGCAACAAATGTAGAAAAATGCTTGACACAATGGTTGTATGTATGGATTTTGATAAGAGTTGTTTAAGACCCCAATATTAAAAACCATAATCATAAGAAGAGGAAATATTAAAGAACTAGAGGAGTGTTATACCACACCCTGGATTTGTCATCCCTTCCATGTGGTCCTTCTGAGAGGGACTGTCCAATTATCTTACAGGTGGATTGGGGGTCTCCGCTACATCCAGGCCTCTTCACAAACAATTTAATTGCTTGTTTTTTTAACTTCTGATACCTTTTCCCATCAACACCTCATGGTCACACAACTGGTGTACTTCTTCATTATTGGAATTTTTGAAGCAAATGTGTATGTGTGTGCATGTTTGTATATGTATATTCACAGACATATATATGAGGATAAATCAAATAGCATTGCTACAAATATTCTCTTGAAATGTTCTTTGAGCTTTGGTATCAGCATTGTATGGCAGATGGGCTAAAGTTTCCCAATGAAATTCTCATAAGACAGCCCTTCCTACCTCAGAGAATGAGCAGTGCATTGTCTTAATGTGAAAAAAAAAACAACTCCTGGTGTAATTGTCCCACCCATTTCCTAAGTAGCACAGTTTTCTATTTTCCTTTTTACTCAGCAGTTTTATTGACATAAAATTCACTTATACAATTCAATAGCTCAGGCACATCAAGAAGAGTTGTAAAATCATCACTACAGTCAGTTTTAGGACTGCCTTTATTCTTGCACTCCATGATATTCGCTCTCCATTTCCCCACAAACTCCCCTGCTGTAACTGCAAAGAAGCATTAATCCAGTTACTCTATAAATTTACCTATCCTGATTTCATAGGTACTCTAGCAGTGTAGTGGTTACATGTTGGGCTGGTAACCATGAAATCTGAAATTCAAAACCACCAGTGACCCTGTGGAAGAAAGATGAGGCTTTCTAATCCCATGAAAAGTTACAGTCTTGGACTGTAACACAGGGGCATGTTTACCCTCCCCTATAGGGTCCTCATGAGTCAGTATTGACTCGGGTGGTGGTGAGAATATCAAGTAGAGAAAAACATTAAGAACCCCAAACTAATAATAATAACAAAGTAAAACAGATAAAATTCCAATTGAAAAGAAAACAGAAAATATTAAAAATTAGAACAAATTTAAATAGATCTTATGGGAAATCACATGATAGGATGCTAAATTTTAACTTAACTGCATCTCTAGCAATCCACTGTCCAATGCATTCTGCTGGCTTATTACAGGTCAATGATCAGAAGGGATTCACAAGGGCCTTAAACGAAGTGTATTTCTCTTCACTTCAAAAAAAAAAAACTGAAATGGCTTTAAAATGAGTCAAAAGAGAGATCAAATTCTAAAATATTACCTTTTTACCAGTTTCTGTCATGATCAACTTAAGCTCTCTAGAGAACACTGTCAATCATCCCTCTGGAGCTTCACTTCCTCTACCATCAAGTCAACGCTGGCTTCCTGTGACCCTGTAGGGCAGGGTAGAACTGGCCCTGTGGATTTCTGAGCCTGTAAATCTTCACTGGGGCAGAAAACCTCATCCTTCCCTTTTGGAGTATAATCACTAAGCAATGATAGTATCATTAGTTTAGGCTTTGTATAAAATTTTAAACACTGTTGAGAAATAGAAATTATATAAATATAAGGGAGCTATGAACCACTGTCTGCTCCTATAAAGACTTAAAGTCTAGAAATCCAAAATTGCAGTTCTACTTTGTCTTATAAGCTCATACAAGTTAGTCTTGTTACAGCGCCTTAGGAAAAAACAAAGTTCTAATCAAAACAGTGTCTTCTGAGTGGACACACTGGGCCAGTTACAGTCAAGGCAGAGAGCTCAGCTCAGAAGTGTATGGTGGCTGTTTTTTGGACCTCCAAAGGGTGTAATCTTGACAGATTTTTTTTTCGAAGGACATGGTATAATCAGGGGGGGTTTATTATGAAGAAGTTAAGAAAACTGAACTTTATGTTGAGGAAGAGGCCATGAAATGAAAACTGAGGAATGTAGGGTTATCCTTCAATGACTTCCTTGCAGAACCTGGCCCCAGACACCCTACAGTCCTAATTTTGCCTCTTCAACTTTCTCTTTGTTCCCCAAACTCAAAGAACATTTAAAAGGATAATTATATGAGTCCCTCTGAGCTGTCAAAACTGATGTGGTTTTTGACATGGTGTATGTTGTAATGTAGATGGTGGAATTTTTAGGAGAGGATTAGAAACATAAAGCACTGACTTCAGAACTGGGTAGACCTGGATGGAGGATATGGGGCCCTGGAAGCACAGTGGGTTATGCATGGAAATATTAATAGCAAGGGTGGAATCCTGAACCCACCAGTGCCACCAAGGGAGAAGGCCGAGGCTGACTGCTCCCATAAAGATGTACAGTTTTGAAAACTCAAAAGGCTAGCTAAACCCTGTCTCATAGGGTCCTTATAAGTCAGAATGAACAGGAAGGCAGTTAGTTGGTTTGTTGGTTGGTTGATTCATTGATTGGTTGGGTAAATGGAGGCTAGAGCAAAATGACTCCACATTTTGGCATTTTTGTTTCATCAAGGTTGCTATAATTTTCTAGCAATAGTTCTTGACTTACATGCACATACACATACACAGAGAGAATTCAAAAAGTCTATGGAAAAAATCTATTAACTTTCAGTTCCACTTACAATGGACTTTTTGAAACCCCTACATATACCACATGTATCAATCTGACACCTCACATCCAATATACCAGCAATACCTAGGGATTCAATCTTCCAAATGTATTCATAAATCAACCCCTCTCACCACCTACACCATTATCACCTTTTTCAAGCCACTATCATCTCTTGACTGACCACAGCTTCGTAGCTGGTTTCCTTGTTTCATCCTTGTACCCTTACAGTCTATGTTCAAGAATGGTCCTTTCAAAGCTTACACCAGAACATGTCACTCCATTGCACCAACCTTTCATGATTCCAGTCATGAAAACCAAAGCCAAAGTCCTTACAACCAAAACAAAACCACTGCTGTCCAATCTATTCTTGCTCACAGCGACTATAGGACAGTCTCAGAAATGCTCCTGTGAGTTTCCGACACTATGACCCTTCACAAGTGCTAAAAATTCTCAAGGAGGGGCTGGTGATTTCAAACTGCAGACATTGTGTTTAGCGGCCCAAAGCCTAACCAGTGCACCACTACAACAAAACATGCATACTCAGCTCCTCGTGTTTCTCAGGTCTCTTACCATTTGCCCCAGGTGGCCTCTGCTCCAGGCTCTTTGGCTTCCTTTCTGCTCTTTATTCAGCATGGTGTGCATTTACCTCAAGGCCTTCACATTTACCGCGGTCACAGCCTGAAATGCTTTGTTTTCTTCTTCCTCCTCAAATTGAGCATGGTTTACATTCTTACCTGTTTAAGTCTTTGCTCACATGTCATCCTCTGAAGGTTACCATCAACTGTAACTTTGCTGCCCGCCAACCCTCATTCCCTTCCTCCACTTTCTTCCTTTTTGAAGCACTTACCATCTTGGGGTGAACTTTATAAATTTGCCTGGTATTATGGAAACGAACGGGCGCTTTGTCTGTGTTTCTCCCACGAGAATGCAAGATCTACAAGGACAGGGATATGTGGTGGTTTTATGCATTGCTGAACCCCCAGAATGACTGCATCACATCATAGACCACTAGGAGGGAAACGGACGTGGAGTGAGCGAATCCTTCCGTGTTGCCAACCTTTCACGCAAACCCTGGGGTTGAGCACACTTAGTGATTGGCACTGTTATTGTCTATATATTTCAAAAAGCCAAACGCCTTCCCCTCATCCATCCATTATGAGGCTGCATGACAAACTAAAGTGTCACACATCTTTGTTTTTCATTGAAATTATCTCTGTTCAGTGTGTTAACTCTGATTATGTAAGTCTGATCAGAAACTCTGGCTACCAGTTACAAATGCCTTTGATTTTTAGACTTGGGGAACTGAATTAATTATCATTTAATAAATGCAGATTAGTAGACATTTTTTTGAAAACATGGGCTCATGTTGCAGGGAGGGGCTATCAGGAGTGCAAGTCATTGATCTCATTCAACTCCTTTGTACAAGCTGAGGACTTTGAGGCTCTGAGAGATTAAATGACTTTCTCAAGGTCGTGCAGCTAAATGCTGGCAGAACAATGACTAGAACTCAAGTCTTTGTTTCCCAGCTCTGTGTTTGTGCAGTCAAAGACACAGTTAGGTGCAGAGGAAGCATTTACATTCTGGTATGTAACATTTGCATAACATATTGCAGTAAAGGCAGCATTCCAACTGAGATTCTCAGCAGGAAAATAACAATTATTTAATAAGGGTTCTATTTATATGTTTATTGTGACGGTTAGGTTAAGATTCACTGGCTTGATTAAGGGCGCTGCCTACACATGAAAATGTTTACTGAGCTGAGCTCCCTGGAGTGAAATTCAAACAAACTTGTGACATCCAAAGCACATTTTCATGTCCTGAAAACCATGAATATCTTTATTGAAGGCCAAATCTTTCCCTTAAAGCAAACAAATGGTGTCCTTAAGGATAAACTGTAAACGGAGTCTGCCAAGACACAACTATTCCATCCTCCATGCCTGTAGTGGCAGTTCATCTTTGGTTCTTGTCTTTAAACCTAATGAATATGAATCTACGTAGATACACAAACTGAGGAGCTTCTATATATTCCAAAGCATTATCGTGAACATTGCACTATGTGATCCTTGGAATTCTCCTGCTGGGTTTGGAAGGCAGATATTAGTCTCCATTTTACACATAAGGATGCAGAAAGTGCCTAGGGATTCAAGACTTGCGCATGGTCTCCCAATTTACTAATGAAGGCAAACACCAGGATGCCAGCTCTTGAGGGAGGGGGCATTTCTCCCCCTCCTTTCTTATGCTTGGTACATGCCCCACACTGCCCCCTACTGAATACAGCCCTTCAAAGCTGAAAGAGGTCGGTGGGGAGTAAGAGCTCAGTCACTTTTATTTCATTCTCTTTCTCCCTCAGTGATAGCCCCCCACGGTCTGAGACCCAGTTGCGTCAAAAACAGGACACAACAGAGCCTGACTCAGGCTCTCAGTATTATAGAACTGAGTCAGAAGTCGAAGTCAGGGTCACCCTCTCTGCCACTGCGGTCCAGTATACTTGGATGAGGCAACATGCTCAGCAGATCTGTCTTAGGATCTAAGCAACAGTTCTACTTCCTACTGGCTTTGGGCAAGTCGCTCTATATTCAGAGCCTCAGTGTCATCCTGGGTATAACAGAGCAGATAATTCTTGCCTCACAGCACTTTTGTGATGACCAAATGAGCTAGAACATGCTAAGAATCGTGCTCTGTGTCTGACATGCAGTTGTTGTTAGTCACCACGAAGTTTGCCCCAACACATGGTGCCCCCATAGACCGTGGAACAAAACACCACCCCGTTCTGTCCAGTCGCCATGAATGGATGCAAACTGGCCTATTATGAACCATAGGGTTTTCATTGGCTGGTTGTCAGAAGCAGATTACAAGGTCCTTCTTCCTAGTCCATGATAGTCAGGAAGCTCCACTGAAACCTGTGCAGCACCATAACAACACACAAGCCTCCAGTGCCGGATGAATGGTGGCTGTTCATGAGGTGCATCGACAAGAAATTGACCATGAGTCTCCTACAAGGACAGTGAGAATTCTAACAACTGGATCGACATTGGTCCCTGTGGCATGCAATAGGAGTCAACCAAGTAAGACTCATTTACTTTTATGGGTTCATCATTTTATCCCTCCAATATGGACTTAGTACAGCCCCAGCCTCAGGTGGTGTAGAAATCTGGGAAGAAGGGAGAAAGGCAGTCTCCATGTTGAAATTAACTGGTTACATATTGGGTTGCAACCACAAGGTCAGCAGTTTGAAGCTACCAGCCATTTCTCAGGAGAAAACCTCGGCTCTTCTGTAAAGGGTTACCCACAGAGGCAGTTTTACCTTGTCCGATCTGGTTACTATGAGCCCAAACTGACTGTCCTATAGGGTCACTATGAGTCAGAATCTACCCGATGGCGGTGGGTTTGAATTTTGAAATGAAATATATATATATTGAAATAAATAAATATATATATATATATATATTGATATTCTCAGACGTAAAGAACTTTAGCAAAGGGAACATTATTTTTTAAAGGATTGCAAGGAAAAGGTCATTGCATGATCAAAATATCAGTAAGTAGTGCTGGCATTCCAGGCTGCATACCAAGCAAACTAGAGAGTGGTCTCTGACATTTCAGCCCGGAGCCCACCATCACCCAGTCTGACCTGCAGGTGGGCGAGAACGAGTTCTTCTCCACAGTACTCCAGCTACCCTTCTGTTGCCTAGTTTGGGGCAGTACAGAAAAAGGACCTTCCAGCCATCTTTCCCTGATCTGTTTCCAGCGCTAGGTCTCCCTGGCAACCTTCCCTTCTCAGCAGAAGCCATCTCTACAGGGCCTGGCTCTGAAATATGCTCCCTCTGACTGGCTTCCACTTGTCCTCGCCCCTCAGAGAACTAGCTTCTTTAAACAGATAAGCAATTACGAGTGTGTTATCTACCCTCTACTCTGTGTTGATACACCAGTGGATGTAAGGTAGCAGGCAGCTTGATAATGGGACATATTTAAGCTGATTGCCACCGGAGATAAGTGATATCTCTGAATGGATGCATTTTTGTTAAGCTTCTGAAGGCAGAGGGGATAGGGATGTTTGGCGGATGGTGGGGGTGGGGGCGGTTGTTGGTTTCTTTGGTTCTTATTTATTTATTTATCTGAGCAAGGCTACACCTCCCCTGAGATTGTCATTTCAGATTACGTTATCAGGTATATAGGGCAATTGGAGGCTTCTGCTTCTGTCACAGCCTCTGTTTGATGTTCAAGCCTTTCCCAGATCTTTGCTGAGCCACTGATGCTGGCTTTGTGTCCCTGGGGACAACTCTATTAAACAGAGACCTCTTTTGCACACCCTTCCTAATGCCTTTCTCGGCCTGTCCCTCTCTCTGCTTCTTTTCTTTCTTTCTTCCTTCCTTTCTTTTTATTTAAACTAAATACTTTTATTGGGAGCTCTTACAACTCTTATTACAATCCACACAACTGTCCATTGCGTCAAGCACATTCACACACATGCCGCCATCATCATGTTCAAAGTATCTTCCTTCCACCTGAGCCCTTGATATCAGCTCCTCATTTATTCCCCTCCTTCCCCCGCCCGCCCTCTTTTTCTTTCTCACACCCCTCTGGCCTTTCTTCGTCATTTCTGTCTCTGCCTTCCCATTCCTCAATCCTTCCATTCCCTCTTCTCCATCTCACCCCATCTGCTTCTCCTGCCCTTTCTGCCCTTTCCAGGCTGCATCATCTCCCTGCTCTCTTATCTCCATGCTCCATCCCCTAGTTTCCTCAGTCAGTCTCCTTTCCTCTCCTTACCCTCTCTCCTCCTCTGCACCCCAGGGGAAATCTCCAAGAGAAAAGTCTGAGGGATGGAGGTGGGTGGGGATGGGATGCAGAAGAGCAAGAGAAGTTGGGGAGCAACTAGTGGGGGTGAGGCAGTAGTGTTTATGTCTTTGACGACTGAGATCCACATGATCAGCAATTCAAAACCACCAGCAGCTCCTCAGGAGAAAGACTTGGCTTTGTACTCCGGAACCCAGTTCCAGTCTCAGGATCCCACAGGGGGTCGCTATGAGTCAGCACTGACTCCATCGCAGTGAGTTGTTTGTTTTGGTTTCTGTTTTCAATTGAAAAAAAGAGTTCGAAAACAAAATGGAGATGTTGGCAATAACTGCCGACTTTGGGGATAATGAGGAGGGAAAATTCATTAGGCACAGATTAAGCTGTTCTCTGGCCAGTTACCACCATTTAGAGACAAAGGTAGCACGGAGAAAGCAAAGCAACAATCAATCTCTTAAAGGGACCACTTGCTGGCATTTACTACCTGGGTAAACGGTGGTGGGAGATGGGTGCTGGCCGCTTTACTGGGGGTTCTTTAGGCAGTGAATGGAGAAGAGCATCTTTATAAACACATTACAGCTCATGGGAAGTAAGGAGAAATTCAATTAGGTTTGAATGAGAAAGGTAGCTTGAATATCAATTAATTGTCTAATTGAAGATAATGGACACCTGGGGGCACCCTGCCAGGTTGATTCCCACACCCAAATCCAGAGATTTTTCCCAGGGACTAAAGACGCAATTTAATTACACATTTCTATTAGATTAGGCGCTGATTGCATTGGTGCTTTGAGTTAATTACATAGTTAATTACACAGCCAATAACTTCCCTTGCCTAATAACCTTTCTGGATGTGGACCGGTGCTACCAGGGGGTCCTGTTCCCGTAATGGGAGCACTGGGAGTGAAGGCGGTGGGATCCTCTTCAGCCAGGAGACGTGTGAATACTAATAGGGAATTATTCTAATTGTCCCTTGTTCTTGATGAACAGTGAATTATTCTAATAACATTTACCATTGTATTCATTCATTATCTGAGGGTAATTAGGAATGAAGGGCTTCCGAGAGACCTCCCCTGGGGCACAAACAAGGCTGCACTAACTGGGACCAGCTTCATTTTGGAAGCCAGGTGTCTCCTGGGCTTCTTCTCTTTGCCCTCCGTCTCCTGTACACCCTCTGCGAGGTGCTTCCCACTTGGACAGAAGGTCTTCACGGGCTTGTGGTGTTGAATGTGCATGCAAGTTAGGCCTCACATTTTTCATTTTGTTACCAGGAGACAAACAGGCTTGTCTGGAAGGGGAGAGCATGCGCCCATCATTTTCCCAAAGACACAGGGGAGGCGAAGTGGTGCTGGGGCTGACTGGAATCTCCAATTATTCATCTCTTTTTATTACACTCTGCTCTCTCCAGCATGCAGGGCTTCTCAACAGCAAAAGCTTCTTCTTGTATTCTCATTCCAGGCTAGTGTGGTTTGAGTTTGGTACGGACTAACATGGAACACAACACCCCGAGTTGGCTACCTGGTGGAGT
Organism: Tenrec ecaudatus; assembly: GCF_050624435.1. NCBI lineage: Eukaryota > Metazoa > Chordata > Mammalia > Afrosoricida > Tenrecidae > Tenrec > Tenrec ecaudatus. Next base: position 91,956,877 of record NC_134537.1, read on the forward strand.
CACTGCCTGGTGGGGTGACTCATCTTTTCTGAGGCTTCCAGAAGCCTTTGTTTTCGAGATCCCATGTGGCTAGGGCAAAACATGAGGAGACCTGAACCTCTCACTGATGTGCTTAGCTCCACCATTCCCCAGGGCCTACATCCATAGTGAAAATGACATCGGCTTGATGGAAAGTGGGTGTCTGCTCTGACTCTCGGGTCCAGAGTCAGCTAAGGGGGAAAAGCCCATTGGTAAACTGCAAAAAGAGAAAGGAAAGAAATCTGTCACACAAGCATCCACGGAAGACTTCCTAGAGAAGCAGACTCTCAGCAGATGCCAAGAAAGGTAGGCCGGCCAGCCTGAAGGAAAAGATGAAAACAGACACCTCTATAATCCACAGCAACGCCAAAGGGACAAGCAGAGCTGTGGTTTCTAACCACTTGCTCGCCCCATCCCCAACCTCACTTCACACACACACACACACACACACACACACACACACACACACACACATATAAGCGCACACATGCTTTTTTATACACCGTGCCTTTGACTCATGGCATTCTCTTGGCATTGGTTTTCCGGCTCTGCTTAATTGCCAAGTGTATCTGAATTGAAGCTCTTCTCTCACGCCGATCCCTTTTCCTCTCAAGTGTACATGCCATCGATTGCATGATCACATTGTATTGCCATGTTCTGTGTATACCCCTGCTCTACTTAAAGGAGAACACCAGGTGTGGGAGAAATCGCTTTGACTCATCCGTTTGCACCACCTGAGTGAAGGTCAAAGTGGTATGGTGAACCCACTGAAGGCTGACTACAAGGTCAAAGTTCTTTCTGAGGAACCTTAGAAAAGAGATCTCGCCATCTGCTTTCCCAAAACCAGCCATTTAAAACCCACAGGAGTACAAGTCTTCTCTGACATGCATCATGAGGTGAATTCCACTAAACGATGGCTGTGTTTTCTAGCCTGGATGTCCAGCGTGGCCCCAACACGTGGAAGGTGTGCAATAAATATTTGTACACTCACCTTTCTGTTTCGCTGACAGAGTTGCAAAATCAGATACTCAATCCACAGCACGCTGGCTTGACTGTGCTGACTTGTCCTCGTTGAGTCTTGACTATGTGACTGTGGGCATCATGTCATCTTCTGTTTAGTGGTGGCAATTAGCTCATACAGTACTGCTGTCTTTGAACATCAGTCGTCAGGCGAGTCTGGATAGGAAGTGGGTTGGGTGGAGGAAAGAGAGCAGTTTTATAAGGATCTGATCAAATCAGCTGCAAGAATTAGGGATTTTTTTCCTCTCTTCTCATTAAGGAAAATTGCCTTAGGATGTGTCCTAAGTGGGCTACCCTTACTTTGACTTTTCCATCAAGGCCTTCTCCCTCCCCCGGCTGGTCCCTGGAGGATTTCCATTATCCTGGGCCGTCCATATCCGGAACACCCAGGCCTTTCATCGTGTGTCTCACTTGCCCCTCATTCTCACTGCAGCCTGCCCAGTGAGTGGGTCCTGATGCTGAGAATTTCAACATCAAACTTTTCTACTAAAACCAACCCTGACAACACTTCATTATTGTAAATGGCCCTGTTTACCCTTGGAGAAAAATAAAATAAAACAAAACAAACCTAACCATCTCAGTTAAGTTTTTGTGTAAATAGTCGAGAAAACTTCTGAATACTCAGGCACTAATGCAGTTGACTAAGGGTGCTTTGAAGTTCCCCAACTCACTGGTTCACTGGGGTTAACAAGTGTAGCTAGAAATGAGGGGACTTCCTGGCTATCCCAATGACCAGCAGGCTTATTGTCATTCATGAACCCAGCACAGAGAACAAGGATGGTTAATGCTTTGTAATTGTACCACCCCAAATGCTACTAGAACCTCTGTTCAGAGACTCTCCACTACTAGTTGTTCTGCCAGAGGCCAACTGAAGTCAATCCTGAGATGGAGAAGGAGGCTGCTCATTGGGATGATGCTCCTCCTTTTAAGGACCCCACAAGCCATAACACGTATTGACAACTTTCTTGGTCTCCATGTTAATCTCATGGCCTTTCCTCCATATACCATATTCTGCCTTCCTCCCACACTGGCCCTAGTCCTGAGTAACTCCAGAGGTTGTCTCTGTAGTGGTGTGGGGTTCTTTGAGTAGGAATAGGTCTGGAATAAGAGATTTGATGATATCATGCACAAGAATATCACGTTGTCTTTGGAAAGCTTCTTTGCACGTAACACTATGCGTGGCCTAAGCAAGGTTCCCATGTGGGGAGAAACACAGGGTGGTCACCAGAGCTGGGTGTAGCCCAAGGGTCTCCTTTGGATTCGTCACAGATGCTTTACTGGCTCACTTGACCAAAGGGGGCGCACAGCAGCTGTGAGCTGACACCTCCTAGGGCAGCCCTCACTCATTTGAAAACAAAACAAAAAAAACACCCCAAACCATCTCGAGAATTTCATTTACCACAGAGAAGGCATAGAAAGCTGTTTCAAACAGATATTTCAATTTCAAGTATTCACTTAAAAGCCTTCGGGTCTAACAGATAGCGCCCGGCACAAACCCCTTTTGCTCTTGGGACAGCTGCATAGGGAAGGGACTAGGTTCTCCACCTCTCTTCCACAATCAACATTTTTAAAGTGCCAATGAGCAGTTGAACATTGGACATATGACTCTTAGTCATTGGCGGCAAGCTGTCTGAAAGGACACCAGCCAGGGACGGAATTTATTGACAGGATTGTTCGGTGCCGTGGAGTTGGCACCGAAACATTACCCGATTCTGTACCAGCCACACAATTGCTGGTCACTTTGAGCCCATTTATAGCCACAGAATGAATCGTGGCTCTTTAACAATTTTTCAGGAATGTGATAAGAACCACAGCTTCAAGAACGAAGGGAAGTGGGGCAGCCATCCCGGTAGCTGGATGCCATCCAATCACCTCCAACTCATGGCAGCATCCTGAGCATCAGAATAAAATTGTGGTCTATAGGATTGTCAGTGATGGATTAGGGGAAGTAGTTCACCAGATTTAAGGCACTTCTGGGTAGAGCCAAGCCACCAACTTTGGGGATAACATTTGAGCATGCTAACTTCTTTCATCAGTCCATCATGTTAGGACAGCCATATCATTGTTGAAATCTCACCACAGACCTGAGCTTCTTCTGGTGATTCTACTCAATGAATGCTGCAAGCAGGCCTGCCACACTAGAAACTGAAACACCACCAGCTCCATTGTCATTGCTGCCCTTGGGGAGACCATCGAGATGCTGCTGCTGCTCCCAAGACATCCCTGTCCCTTACTTCCTACTCATGCCAGCCGCTTACAGCACAACATTGACATGCATACAGATGACCAATAAAGTGTGGGTCAAATATACAGGCTTTATTGCAAGGGAGGCCAGAGAAGTATTTGGTTTTTGTAGTGGAAGGTAGGGTCTGCTTCCTTTGAAATTGTGTATGGTGGGAGATGCCTCAACCATAGAACAGATATTCAGCTACCGAACAGTCAAAACTGGACAAGCATCTGCTACTGAATAGAACACAGGAAGACTGTGGTTTCCTAGCACAAGAAATGCAAGCCATATTGATAAGATAGGAAGCGCCAGAGAGGAGGTAGAATACTAAATATTGACTCTGAGGCTGAGACAATTGATATTTTCTTATATTCTCCTCACAGCATCAAAGGAAATTTAAATGAACTAAAAAACTACTGTGGCATTGATAGCAGAAAACAGACCAATCTACCACCCACCCCCATACTCAATGCTCAGATCACTAGGATCCCTACTAGCCCTGTAGGGCTAAATACTGCTCAGCCCGCAGAGTCCCAGACTCTGAGCACCCCCAAAGGAAACACAGTTGTTTGAGAGGGGTGTTGCTTTTAGGCAAAGGCCCCTAAAGCCCACTCAAATAGGGATAAATTGCAAGGTGAGCGCCTTAAGAGAAAGTTAGTTTAAAATGCAGGTAAGAAGTTTCATCTTGTGCTATTTTATGGGTGACATGGACAAATGTCATGTATAAGAATGTGTTGATTCAATCATTATCCTCAATTCATATTTACTGTGCCTTGTCCTTTCATCATGGGATTTGTAGACTTCTTCTTGGTTCCTTGAATCTCAGGTCTCATCCTGAGAAGATCACATCCTCGAGAGCAAGGTTGTCCGTGGAGAGTGGTGGTAGGTATATGGAAGAAATCCTTTCCAGTAGACCAGCCTAGATCATCAGATTCCTACACAAATAAAAACATGTGGTCATTTTAAGCCACTAAGTTGTGTTTAAAAAAAATACTTTTATTCGGGACTCCTACAGCTCTTATCACAATCTATACAAACATCCATTGTGTCAAGCACATTTGTACATATGTTGCCATCATCATTTTCAAAGCATTTTATTTATACTTGAGCCCTTGATAGCAGCTCCTAATTTTTTCCTCCCTCCACCACTGTCCCTCATGAACCCTTGATAAATTATAAATTATTATTTTCATATCTTACATTGATGTCGTCCCACTTTTCTGTTGCTTGTTCCCCCTAGGAGGGGTTATATGTCGATTCTTGTGATTAATCCCCCTTCTCCTCGCACCTTCCCCTGACTCTCCTAGTATCTCCTAGTACTCTCATTATTGATCCTGAGGGGTGTACCCTCCCTTGATTCCCTGTGTTGTGAACTCTTATCTGTAGCAGTGTACATGTTCTGGTCTAGTCATATTTGTAAGTTGGAATTGAGGTCATGATAGTGGGGGGCAGGAATCATTAAAAGACTAGAGAAAAGTTATATGTTTCATCAGTTGTACAATGTCCTGAATGGCTCATGTCTTCCTTGTGACCCTTCTGTAAGGGGATGTTCATTTCTCTACAGATGGACTTCGATCTCCACTCCATGCCCCCTACCCCCCACCCACCAATTCACATTTGTATGATTTTTGTTCTGGGTCTTTGATGCCTGATAACTGATCCCATCAACACCTCGTAATCACACAGGCTGGTGTGCTTCTTCCATGTGGGCTTTGGTGCTTTTCAGCTAGAAGGCCTCTTGTTTATCTTCAAGGCCTTAAGACCCCAAATGCTATATTTTTTGATAGCTGGGCACCATCAGCTTGCTTCACCACATTTGCTTATGCACCTACTTTGTCTTCAGCAATGCTGTCGGGAAGGTGAGCATCACAGAATGCTGGATTATTAGAACAAAGTGTTCTTGCCTTAAGGGAGTATTTGAGTTGAGGCCCAATGTCCATTTGCTACCTTAATACTTAACTTATAAATCTAATTACATAGATCTAATTCCCTATAGTTATATATAAATATATTTACATATGTGCATGCCTGTATTTAGACTTCTATAAATGTCCTTTGCCTCCTAGTTCTTTGCTCTATTTCCTTTTACTTTCCTCTTATCCTACTATTATGTCTGGCCTTCCAAAGGGTTTCAGTGATCCCTCACTGTTACATTGCCCTTGATTAAGACCTACTAGGCATCCTACGGCCTATAGTGTGGGAATTGTGCCTGGGGCAAAACACTAAGAGCATGCAACAGAGCATCAAGGGGAGCAAAGCAATGAAGGCCCTGGGGAATACCAAAAATAGACTTTGGGGACAAGGTGTGACACCCCATCAGACTCAACTGGAAAACACCCCTAAAGATAAAAAAACAGACCTGGAACCATTTATAGGCTTTTCCTTTTTTGTCATTGACTTTCTTTGTGTTATTTTGCTGTTGTTGGTTTTGTCTTTGTTGTTTGTCTTTGCCTTGTTTTTGTGCTTATTAATATATCTCCATGTCTATCTAGATAAGATAGGCAAAATAAGCAAGTCAGAGAAGAAAACAACGGGACCAATGGTTTGGGGTGTGTGCATGGGAGAAGAGGAGGTGGGAGAAAGGCAGAAGGCTCAACCAGCCCAGGGACAAGGGAACAACAAGTGAACTCAAAGCTCCTCAGTTTTAGGAGTATTCTGTAATGCTTCAATCACTGGCCTGTACACTAGCCTTGTGTTCTAGTTTTCATCTGATGCATTGCTCATGATCCAGCAGCATGGAACTTAGCTGTCTCCCAACAGGTGAGCATACACACCCCCCACACATACCCCTACACACATTCACGAACATTTGTGAATACATGTGCAAACACAGGTCGGAGAAAGCACCTACATTTGAAATACCTACTCTTTCTAGAGCTGGCACAGGTAATAGGACCACTGCAGAGCTGTGCTTTAAAGCTCGTCCCTCCTTCCCCCAACCCTCCCACCACTGCTCTGGTCTTTTGGGCCTAGGGGTTGCTGACCTTGGGCCTAGGGGTTGCAAGTCTCTTTTTTCAGTCACGGGAAGGTGGTAAGAAGTAGGCAGATATCCAGAACCACCAATGTGGCCTAAGGTCTCCTGCTATCTGTGCCAACAGCCAGATATTTGGTCACTGAGACTGGAGGGACTGGACCTTTCCAGATGCAGCCTCACTCTTTGACGTCTCATTGTCCCCAGATATGTAAGGGTCCCGGAGGATCAGAGCAGGTCTCCACAGAGACCGCAGAGCACCACAGATGCAGCGAGTTGAGGGCATGAGACGGAGAGTGTGTGAAAAGGCAAGGAAGCGGCAGCAAACGAGCCAGTCAGGCAGAAGACAGTCACCGACTAGTAGAGAGGATGAGGAAGCAAATGAACAAAACAGTGTGACATCCCGGCAGTGCACGTCCTCCAAAGCGTGAGCGGGGAGGGCAGCCTGGCTGATGAATTTTAATGTCACAGGGAGCAGACTTGCTGCTAGAAGCTCTGTTACATATTATCTCGGAATGAATAGAAACAAACAAACAAACATCACAGCAGACCACCATGCCAAGGACCTACTACATAGCTCTGCCTCTGCAGCCTTCTCCTGCCTCTTTCTCCTCTCCGAACAGCTGAGTCACGGGAGGTTAGGAGCCTGCCACAGCCTGTACCAGACATTGCACACCCGGCAAAGCCAGAAGCTGAGAGAGGATGGAGAGGCTCGCTGCAATCAGAGCACCTGATGGCTGAATCTCACCCGGATCTCTGGGTGCTCTGAGCCATGAAAGGAACGTGGGGAACATATTACAAGGAAACACTTTATCACGGAGACAACATATTGATCATGGATTCTGGGCAGCTGATTTCTCAATTCAGGATGCAGCGAACATTTTAATAAATTCCCCTTTTCTACTGGGAAGATAAAGATCCCAGGTTGAGGAAAGCTGGCTACAGAGAAAGGACAACAGACAGATCTCGGCCTGAGGAGAAAGGAGGAGGGACTGGGCTCAGACTGACCCAAGGACCCTGTCCTGAAATTAGAAAGAAATTTCTCCAGAGAAAACCTCCCTGCTTTAAATATCTGCTAATTAAAATGGCATAGTTCACTTGATCATTGTATCTCCATGTAATATTCACTTCAACTAAATCCTCTAAACATTTGGGGGATCCCTCCTCACTTGCTAGGAAATCCTGAGTATTTCAGGTGGTTAATTTGCCCACTGTGAGTGTGTGTGTGTGTGTGTGTGAGTGTGAGTGTGTGTGAGTGTGTGTGAGTGTGTGTGTGTGTGTGTGTGTGTAAGAGAGAGAGAGTGGGAGAGAGGTACTAAAAAAAGGTGGCAGTTCAAATTCACCCAGAAGTGCCTCAGAAAAAAAGGTTTGTCATTTGCTTCCAAAAATTCACAGCCTTGAAAAGCGTGTGGAATCATTCTACTCTGCACACATAAATTATCCACAAATCAGAATCAGTTCAATGATAAGTGGCATTTGGTTTTTTGGGGTTTTTGCGTGTGTATCTGTGTGCTCGGTTTCATTTTGTTCTCGCTTGCTAAATGTTTCACTCAGTTTGATATCAGAGGTGACTCTGATCTAGCCAGAAAAGAAAGGAACGTCAGGGACAAAAGAAGGTGAGGGCAGAGGCAGCCTCTCCTTGCTGTTACCCAGGGAGAGATGTTGCCCTTGAATCCCTGGGTTCTGGGTTTAAGGAGGAGGAGCTCATTTTGAGAGAGAGTGACTGCCAAGGGGTGAAACTATGCTGCTGGCAGAGGCCGGGAAACTGGTGGGAGAGTCAGGCCTGCTTCGTGGAATCTCAGTACCAGGATCTCTCAGGTTTATCCCAAGAGCTTAAGGGCAGAGAGGGAAGATGGTTTTCCCAAAGCTGAACAGCTAGTAGGATTACATTATTTTCACTACTCAGCTCTCTTTGACTTGTGCAGTTTAAACAGTTTATTCTATATACCCCCTTCTTGCAGAAAGCATTTATAGGAGAATCAATAAGCCTTGGTTTGAATCCTGGCTCTGCCATTTATTGACTGTGTCGTTTTGAGCAACATACAGAATCCATCTGTGCCTCGCAGCAGTGGTGGTTCAGTGGTAGCATTCATGTCTTCCATTAAAGAGACCCTGTTTGATTCTCAGCCGGTGCACCTAAGGAAGAGCCACCCCCGTTTTTCAGTGGAGGCTTGCGTGTTGCTGAACAGGTATCAGCAGAGCTTTCTAAACTAAAATGGACAGGAAGAGAGGCTTTGCAAGCTAATTTGGAGAATCAGCTGATGAAAAAATCCTATGGATCGCAAGAATCTGAATCATAGCTTATCCTGGCAGAGGCTCGGGCCTGGGGAGTGTTTCATTCCATTGCACTTGTGTTCACCATTCAGTGTCACTGAGGGCTGACATGAAGGCCGTTTATAATTTTCTGTGCCTCGATTTTCCATGAGTAAAATGGGCATCTCAAAATTTACCTCAGTGTCAGTTTTACATATTATGAGATCATATTAAGCTACTTAACACAGTAACTGACATCTACTAAATTAATTACTAAATTGTAATTATCTCCCATGCAATATGTTAAGTATTTTATATAAGTTATTTCATTTAATCTTCATAACATTTCTCTGCTGTAGAAAAGGTCATCTTCCTCATTTTTAGAGTTGAGGAGCCTAAAGCATGAGTTAAGGAGCTACCTTAAGGTCACATAGCTTGTCATTGGAAATGTAAAACTCAGATATTAGCAGTCTGATGCTCTCTATACTACCTAGTCAAATAGTTATTAATATTCCACGTACAAACAAACCTAATTGTGCAAATGCTATTTTACTATTAATGTGGCTTCTTGAGTCTCCCCCCCACCCCCACCCGCCTTTACCTTTGGTTGCAATCCCTATTAGTCTTGTTTCCTATCCTTATCATCACCAATAGAAGATTCATTGAGGTAGAGAGAAGGTCAATCCCCGAGGCCATCAAACACTTTAATTAAGTCACCAAAGACCATGGGCTTGACCATAACTCAACAGGATTCAGCTCTGAGGTGCCCTCTGTCTGGAAGTAATTTGAACCACTGAAAAGTAAAAACAGTGGTGAATGGATGATAAGGCACCTGGAGACATTAACCCAACCTCTGGGGCTAGGTCCTAAGGGGTGTGGGGTAGCCGGATATACTTCAGTGCATGGTGTTCAAGGGCTAGGAAAATAAAGCAGGTAACTTGGCAATGCAACTTCAGAACCCCAGGAAGTGTTGGTATTGTTCTGGATCTGGGATGGCAATAGCAATAGTTTGTGTTGTTAATTCTAACTCCTGTCCCCATTGCTAATTTTGATAGCCAATTATGGTATCATTTTCTGCTGGGTCTCTATGAAGATGCTTCTAAAAGTTCATGGGGAAAACAGAGTTCAAAGATAAGGGGATTTTTTTCCAAAAACTTTTGAAGTCCCCTAGTCCCAGGCTTCAGTAGTAGTCCCATCTTCCTGGAGTCAGCAATGGGGAGGAAACCCATCTGTTCTCCTTGCTTTGTGTCCTCTGTGTCTTCATGACAAAGTCCCAGCAGTCTTTGGAGATAGGTAAAAGCAAGAAGTCTGCTAAGGATTTTATATGAAGGAACCCTCATCATAACTATGGAAAATTGATTGTAGTAATGTCTCCCGTCAATGGCCTTCCTGCAGTCTCTCTCTTTGTAATATGATTTCTCCTCTCCCCCCGGAAAACAGTAAACCAAAATAAAAAAAACAAACGAACAAACAAACACACTCATTGCCATCTAGTTGATGTCGTCTCATAGCAACCCTGTAGGACAGGAGATAGTTCCAAGGCTGTCAACCCTGTAGGACAGGGGATAGTTCCAATGGGGCGAGAAATGCCTTCTTTCTCCCAGAGAGTGGCTGGCAGTTTTCAGCTGCCGACCTTGCACTTAGCAGTCTAACACTTAGTCACTACACCATCAGGGTTTCTCCCCTTGAAAGCAAGGGTCCCCGTCTCCTACCCCTTAACTTTGGCCTTGTCTTGTCAGTTCTTTGACCAGTATAATGAGATAGATGTGTTGTGCTTATTCAGAGACTTCTATAGACTCTGTCTCTGTCATGTGAATAAGACCAACCATCTAGCAAAGAGTCAACTTTTTCCATCTGAGGCCTTTATACTAAACAAGTCTCCAGACATCTAATCTCTAAATGTATCAAAAGGACGGCCTTTGAATTCAAACCTGGATGGCAACAAGGGGCCGATTGTGGGGAAATCAGGGTAAAATGAGCTACAGACAGAGGGAGGTACAGAATGAGGAGCCAAAAGAGGAATACACTTGGCGTGCACAGGAAGGAGTAAGAGGCTAGTGCAGTAAAATGCCTACAGCAAATGGTAGTAGTTGAGAGAAAAGAAGAAGGGGCTGTAGGGCCATTTCATGAACAGCTCTGTCAGTCAGGGTGAGGGGCTATATATAGTTCCAAGTGACTTGGGAATTTACTAGAGGATTTTGAGTAGGCCAGGGCTATAGCTTGGCATAGAATGGCCTTGATCTGACATCAACAGAGCCTCCTGCCTGACCTACAGCTGACCACAGATACATGAGTAAGACCAGAAAAGCCATGCACTTGATACCTAGACTTGTAAGAATAAATGCTTATTATTCTTGAGCTGTAGTGTTTTGAGTTGGTTTATTACACAGAAATAACGAACTGATACAATAACTTAATGCTGAAAATTTGCAGGGGGAGGGGGCGGTGGAGGACGGAACAGGAAGGGTAAGCAACTTGTTCAAGCTCCCACAACTAGTAAATATCAGACCTTGCATACAAACTCAGGCGACACAGCTCCAGAGCCTAGTCCATTAATCAGTATGCTGCCGCAATCCTCCCAGGGTACCATCTTCCTTGTCTGCTCTAGAAATACATGAAAGAATTTTCTCATTTCTAAAGCATTGTTTACACAAGGAAGCAATCGCTTCAGAGAGTCTTTCTCATTCTGAGGCAGATCAGACACGAGCTGGGGCAATTCATCAATCCCTGTCATGGCTGCCTTGACCAGTCATGAGATTGGAGAGATGTCTGCTCAGCGAATCTTCGGCACTGTGTATTTACTAGTTAGTAGCATTTAGAAATAGACTTCCACCACTAAATCGGAGGGCGGAGGTGCCGCATTCTTCAGGAATAGTGTTGGCCTGTCTATGGCAACAAATAAACACTCAAATTTCAATGGCCCTAGTCAACAAAGGTTTCTTCCTAGTTGATCTCCATGCCAGTGGAGATCAGTCAGGCCTAGTCCACATTGCAACCATGCTTTGTACCATCAAAACGGGAAACTACAGCTGTAAGGACTGGGGCTGGAACTGCCTTTAACTCACTTTTGCCCACACCCCATTGTCCAGAAAGCAGTCATAGGTCCAGCCCAATTTTAAGGGAGGATGGGAAAGGGAGTCATCCTGTGTACCCTGCAAGACTACACGTCATGGTCAACTCATAGCATTGTCTCTATTACACGTGCCACGGAGATACTGGGTACTAACACTGCAAATGCCCAGGGTGTCTGGAGCTCTCTTGTCCACTGTGTGTCCGCTGTCCAGTGAGGCTACTGCTTTGTGGACTTACAGGCCTGCTGGGGCCTGTGCTCCTTTCTTAGATCTTGCTTAATAATCTCCTTCTCCAAAGCCAGCTCTGCTTAGCACTTTCCTTGGCTGAGCTCCCAGGAAACACATCAGAGATAAATGGGTGCTCCAACTACCTTAACCTCCGGCTTGCCTTCCAAGTCTCATCCCAGCTCATAGGTGTGGATCTCCCTCAAATACAGAGGCCTCCCCAGAAGATAACTTAACTTGAAGAAGATCCTGGACTCACTACCACTTTAAATTCACGCATGAAAAGTGCTTCAGGAAACAATCGTGTCCTGAAGGTGATTTCACCCAGTGTGGTAACTCAGTGTCCCTCTACCCACACTCCTGTTCATGCACCTCCTCCTGTACGCAGACCATGAAGAATTCTTAGTAGAGTATATTGTCAATTTTAACCATAAAGTAACACAGGATAAATATAGTTGTAAGTTGCTTAAATGTAATATCAGATTATATGAATACTAATAAGAAAATATCACATGGTAAGAGCATTATAACTGTGTAGAAGCCTGTTTGAAATCATATTCTTTTACTTTAATTACTACTTAATTCTAAAAATATATAGATATAGGTCCATAAATATGAATTATCAAAATAGTATAGCTAAAGAACCAGAAAAATGCCACAAACCAGTGCCTATATCATCAGCACCACCACCACCACCAACAACAAAAAAATGCATACTTGTAGCATGAGATTAAAAGACTCCTTGTAATTGGGTGATACTGACAACTGTGACAAGGATGTATTAGAAGATACAGAAGGTAAATTGACCTGGAGTGTCAGCCTTATAGGTACTGAAACATGTAAGCTGAACTTACTATATATATATATATATATATATATATATATATATATATATATATATATACAAACTCCAGATGTATTTGTGTGTGTATATATGTATATATATATATAAAAGAATAGATTTCTTGCTGAAACACGACACAAAAAATTGATAGTCATTTTGGGGGTCACTCTTTCTGACTCACCCCAGTAAGATTTGCATCCCTGCACTCCCCAAGTCATTCCACAGGCAGGAAACTCCTCAGGGCCTCCCTGCTCACCAGAGAGACAGCAAGTGATGATATCCTGAATCAGTTTTCCACCTTGCTGACCCTCCTCGCCCTACAGACCATGGAACCAGAGCTGAGACTCTTGATAAGCAAATTGCTCAAAGACAGAAAGCTCTTATTCTTGGCGGGAATCATAAACTTCCTGATTGGAGAAAAAAGTTAATGCCCTCCGCTGTTAACCAAGTTGGAGGCTTGGGTCTATCTAGAGGCACCGCAGAAGAAAAGCCTGGTGATCTACTTCCATTAAATCAGTGATTAGAAACCTGATAGGGCACAGTTCAATTCTAACACACATGGGATCGTCCCTCGTCAGAAATAAATCATCAGCAACGTCCATTTTGTCCTGGAGTTTAAAGACAAGGTCTTGCTGGCAGGAGAGTCCTCGACCCCAGGCCTCTGCACCAGAGCTCCAGACCCTGAGTGTCCTACGGCGTTCCATTCAAAGCCTGCAAGAAGGTGGTGGTATACATTGATGACAGATATTTCAGAAACGCAACATAGGAGGGGGCCACTGGCCCCCTTTTCATCTTCTCTTTTGAAGTCTGCTAACCACTCCCTCCTTGGCCTTGAGAAGGAACTGATTGCTGCTGTCTAAAGGTAAGTGTGGGAGGTGGGGCCCAGTGGAGGCGGGAAGGGGATGGGACAGCAGAGAGCCTCTCTGCCAAGAAAATGAGGCATTCAGCAGTGAACAATGGAAATAACTAGGAGGAGGAGGAGGAGGTGACAGGCCTGTTTCCCAGGAGACAGCCTCACAGCTCTCCTCCCAAAACCTTCTTTGTCCATCTTTCTCCCTCCCCTCCTGAGACAATAGGTCTGCCACCCCCATGGCCATGGCAGTGCTTTTCAAAGCTGGGAATCAGAAACAAGTTCAGAAGAAGGTGACTCTTTCTCCCTTCTCTTTTCAGCATCTCACTCGTCTTTTCAGCCTCAGTGTGCCCTATGCCCTGGCCAACATGTGCACCTTCCTCAACCATAGTGCAGGAGAGGGGAGGTCCAGCGCACAGCCAGGATTCTTATGTCTTGGGAAGAATCAGCCTAAAGTTGCTACAGTAGGGTAGCAACAGGGATAAAGAAGTGAGGAAGGAAAGAGCTAGGGGGTAGTGTGGGACAGGTTACGGTCAAAACACATGCCTTATGGAGGCTAGTTTCTCAGTGTGGTGTACCGTGGTGACGTATGTGATGCTGGAAGTCATGTCACTAGTGTTTCAAATGCCAGTAGGCTCTAATGGATAGAACGGAGGCTTGGAAACTTTAAATAACTTGTGCCAAGTCAGACAGATAGCTCTAGTGGAAGCAAGTCTCAAATTCAGGGTCCCTAAATCACTATCCCAGGTACTCTTCAGCACAGGGGCAGAGACAGAGGTATATGTTGACTCGGGAGCTGTGTGAGTGTGTGGGCTTGTTTTAAAAGTGCCAGCCTGCCATTATGCAATTACACCTTTCCCATCTCCAGTCAAGTTCAGGAACGTCATTTCCAGTACAATGCAATTCTTCTCAGCATCAAATCCATGCCTATAAAGTTGATTCTGACTCATGGCTATGGAATAAAACTACTGCACAGGGTTTTCTTGGTTGTAATATTTTGTGAAGCAGATCATTAGGCCTTCCTTCGACATTGCCATTGAGTGGATTTGAACCATCAACCTTTAGATTAATAGTCACGTACAACCCATTTGAACTGTCTAGAGACCCTCTACTCAGCTCTTCCCAAAGCACAGATGCAATCGCTAAATGCCTTCTGCTCTATGATGACTATGCTTATGTGTGTATGTGTGTGTAGAGGGTAGGAAAAGGGTGAAAGTTTGGCTCTCAACCAGCATCAAAGATGGGTGAGAGTTCATTCAAAAGACTCAAGGGAATGCTTGCTTCCTCTCCTCCTAGCCTAACTCGGATGGCAGAAATGGCAGTTCATTCCTGAGAGGCTGAAGAAACACGGTGGAATCGGTAAGGACTTACTTCCAGTCACTCTCATTGCTGCAGCATGAAAGACCTAGCAGTTTCCTCCAGAGTCCGGATTTTTCACCGAATGCTGGAGAAAGGCTGGAGGCAGGGATTGGCAATGGTTTTCCATTTGTGCTCTTGCCAAGGCCAAGAGTCAGTGCCAGCCTATGCTATTATTTAGCATCTGGAGAGCTCTTCACAAATGTCAAGTGCTTTGTTATCTTCTGATTAGCTTCCAGCTTGTGCAATTCTAGCAGGGAGGTCAGCTCCATTTCAGAGATAGGACAAACAAAGGCACATGCCGAATGATTTGAAAAACATCAGCTCACAAACTTGTGATGGTTTAAAACATTTTGTGAGCAGGAGCTGTAATTGGGTAGAGAGAAACAGCTCCCAGATCTCTCAGGGATGTTAAACAACAGAGATAGTTTTTGCTCTTTGTTCATCACAGTTTATCTGAGAGCGGTACCCGTCAGGATCCTCATTCCTTGACTCAGTTGTTCCAAGATTTCAAAGCGGGTGATAGGTTGGCAAATCACACACTGGATCCTGAAGTTCCCACCTAAAATTATCATGTTTCTTTTGCTAACATGCCATTGGTCATTCTTAACGCCAAAGAAACAGAGAAGCAGACAGTCCTCCAGTGTGCCCAGAAGAGGAATTGAGTATAGGAGAAGTCCAGGTGACTACCGAACAACCATGTTTGTGGCTACAGATCTTCAGAGGTGGAAGAACCTAAAAAAGCATCCAGATTATTCTTAATTTACAGAAGACCAAATTCCAAAAAGGTAAACTAAAATTCATCCATACTATGTGAGGACACTCGAAAGCTCAGGTGTCTGGTATGATTGAAAATGACTGATTTGAGTATTAATCAGGTCTCTCTCTTTTAAAAAAGTTATTTAGCTTGCCATCTTTTTTGGCCTTCTTAAGAATGGTGACTGTGATTAAAACCTTTGAACCGCTTGTAAAATTTTAAACCACTCTCAGAAAATAGTGAAGGCAACAAAGATGTTTGTGAAGACATGTTTACCTGGGAGATCTTGAGAGAGTTCTTGGGCAGTACACAGCATACCCCAGAGCAGGGGTCTTCAAACATTTTAAAGAGGGAGCCAGTTCACTGTCTCTCAGACCGTTGGAAGGCTGGACTATAGTTTAAAAAACTATGAACAAATTCCTATGCACACATCTTATTTTGAAGTAAAAAATAAAACGGGGCAAAAACACCCGGCGGGCCAGCTAAATGTCCTCCGCGGGCCGCATGTGGCCCGTGGGCCTTAGTTTGAGGACCCCTGCCCCAGAGGAATGTATATGTAGATTGCTTCCTAGGTTAATTACGGGAAACCTGTGTTGGAGGCTAGGTTAACTAGCCTCTGATACTTTAACTTGCGATTGTCTTGTCACTACATGCACTGGATGGCCCTCATAACTGTGGGAAGTACTCCTTTCCTCGCTGTTCTGTACAAGGGCTCACTTCTCCCTTCAAATATCAGAGCACTTCATTTCAATTTGCCCTCTCTGTGTCTCCCTGGATCCAGCTGTATCTATTCTTCAATAAACCCATTTGATTTCCCCTAACAAGATATTAGAAATTTCTTCTTCAACAAAACCCAGGTAACCCCGTGCCCTTGAAGCCCTTCGGGGGTTCTCCATGACTCTCAGGATCAAGAACAAATCCTGCAGGCGATCCACAATAGCGCCCCCAGGAGGACGCCCTGCCTGGATCTCCTGCACTTCCTCTCACTTCTGTGGGCCGCTGCCATGCTCCCTCCCTCAGAGCTTCGCTTCTCTACCCTCTCTTCCACTTCTGGTCCCAGTCTAAATACCCCACTGCCTTCCCTGACCCTCAGACAAAATCCATTAGGGTCATTTGCATTTTTTTCCTCACAGGTCTTCTCACAGTTTGCAGCTTTGTTTTTGGGGTCCCTGGACAGGATAAAAGGAACCTTGGTGGTATAGTGGGTTACACATTGGCCTGCTACCCACAAGATCAATAGTATGAACCCACCAGCCACTCCTTGGGAGAAAGAGGAGGCTTTTTATCCCATAAAGAGTTACAGTTTCAGAAAGCTACAGGGCCAGTTTGACACTGTCCTCATAGGGCCACTGTGAGTTGGAATTGACTTGATGGCAGTGAGTTTGGTTTAGAGTGCAGTAGTGTAGATTCACTTGGGTGTTAACTGAAAAGTTGTAGTTTCAAGTCTACCTAGTGTCACCTCAGAAGAAAAGCCTGGTGGTCTACTTCACACACACACACACACACACACACACACACACACACACACACACACACACACACACCAGGCACTGAAAACTCTTTGGCGCACATGTCTACTTTGACACACATGAAATCAACACGTGCCACAATTACCTGTGCAGCAACATGCATCTCTATGTTTAAATGTGATATAACATCTTCCACCTCTAGGAGGAAGTAAAGTCACCTTCGGCAAAAATAGACAGGTCTATTGCTCACCATCGTTCACAAGAGGGTCTATGGGCAGAAATGTTGGCCTTTATTTGGATTGTTCCTCAAATGTGAAAATTGGACATTGAATAAGGAAGAGAGGAGAAGAAATAATGCCTTTGAATTGTGGTGCTGGCAAGAATACTGGAAGTTCCATGGACTACCAAAAATATGTCTCAGAAGAAGCGCAGCCAGAGTTTTCCTTGGAAGCCAGGAGGCAGAGACTCTGTCTCACATCCTTTGGACACCAGGCTATTAGGAGAGTGTAGTTCCTGGAAAAAGGACATCATGTGGGTAGGGTAGAAGTGCAGCAATAAAGGGCCATAAGATAGATGGACACAGTGGCTGAAACCATGGGTTCAAACACAACAACAATTATGAGGTGGCACAAGACAGGGCGGTGTTGTGTTCTGTTGCACATTGAGTCACTATAAGTCTGAACTGACTTGACACCAGCAACATTTTCCAAATATGGTTGCCTCTACTTAGGTCCTATGGATCAAATGCCGTACCATACTTCTGCTAACTGAGGATGTGCACGGCAGGGATGAGATGGATACAACTAATATGGTTGTGAACTCCGCTAAAGTATGGATGGATAGAGAGCAGGCAAATGCCTTATTCCCCTCAGCATCGCCAGCACTTACTAGTGTCTAGCACCAGGGAGGGGCTCATTCAATGTGTGTTTGCTATTGTCAATGAAATTCCAGAAACTAAAAGCCACAAGGCAGACTTAGACTGCGAGTGTACTGAGGATGTTGACGTTCTTGTGCACGGCGGAGAGCAGTGGTCATGCATCAGGCAGGCACATGCCTGGTGCTTGGGGAATAGAACTGAGCTATTGGTACATCAATATCTACCTGGTCAGTCTGGAATGTCCACCACTCTATTCCTTTGAGCCACAGGTTGATGGATTGCAAGTGAAGTAGTTAGACTAATTGCCAGGTTAGTTTGTTTGAGTAACCATTAACACTTCAGATGCCATTAATTTCTTATTGCTCCTTATCACGTTGGTGTGAACTTATAATCATGGACCAGCATCCTGAGGTAAAGAGATAAGGACAGCTGAGAGAATGAAAGGACAGCAGCTGGACAGGCTTGGTGACAATGGCACTGCTGGATTACAGGAGGGAAGAGTGTCCTCCCATCCTCAGTCTTTTCACACCTTCAGTCTAAGTTGGGAATTAGAGCTTGTTTTGCAATGCTGGGTCACAGGAGCTGTGGCCCAAAGGATCTCAAAGCATAGTCTTAGGGGAAAATAAAACCCAAGGACTTTTTCTCTTCTTGGGTCCTCTTTCTGAGACTTTTCCTCACGTGTGGAGTAGACACACTAACTTGACCTTATCTTTCTCTTTGGATTTTTTGCTATTTTTGCTCCTCTTTCCATTAGCCCCTGAGCCATGAACTGAAAAGTGCCTCCTGCTTTTACTGAAAACCAAGCCTGTGGCTGCTAAATCTATCCTGACAGAGTAGAACTGCCCCACGGAGTTTCCAAGGCTATAATATATATACATTATATTAATATATATCAATCATTTTATTAGGGGCTCATACAACTCTTATCACAATCCACACATACATCAATTGTGTAAAGCACATCTGTAAATTCTTTGCCCTCATCATTCTCAAAGCATTTGCTCTCCACTTAAGCCCTTGGCATCAGGTCCTCATTTTTTCCCCTCCCTCCCCGCTCCCCCCTCCCTCACAAACCCTTGATAATTTATAAATTATTGTTTTATCATATCTTGTCCTGTCCGACGTCTCCCATCACCCACTTCTATGCTGTCTGTCCCCCAGGGAGGAGGTCACATGTAGATTCTTGTAATTGGTTCCCTCTTTCTAACCCACTCTCCCTCTACCCTCCCAGTATCTCCACTCACACCTCTGGTCCTGAAGGTATCATCCACCCGGGATTCCCTGTGTTTCCAGTTCCTATCTGTACCAGTGTACATCCTCTGGTCTAGCCAGGCTTGCAAGATAGAATTCAGATCCTGATAGTGGGTGGGGGGTAGGAAGCATTTAGGAACTAGAGGAGAGTTGTATTTTTCATTGGTGCTACATCACACCTTGACTGGCTCATCTCCTCCCCTAGACCCCTCTGTAAGGGGAATCTCCAGTGACCGACAAATGGGCTTTGGGTCTCCACTCCGCACTACCCCCCCCCCTTCACTATGGTAAGATTTTTTTGTTCTGATGATGTCTTATACCTGGTCCCTTCGACACCTTGTTATCGCTCAGGCTGGTGTGCTTCTTCCATGTGGGCTTTGTTGCTTCTGAGCTAGATGGCCGCTTGTTTACCTTCAAGCCTTTAAGACCGCAAACACTATTACCTTTTGATAGCCGGGCACCATTAGCTTTCTTCACATTTGCTTATGCACCCATTTGTCCTCAGCAATTGTATCATGGAGGTGTGCACCCAATGATATGATTTTTTTGTACTTTGATGCCTGTTAACTGATCCCCGCAGTACCTTGTGATTACACAGGCTGGTGAGTTCTTACATGTGGGCTTTGTTGCTTCTGAGCTAGATGGCGGCTTGTTTACCCTCAAGCTTTTAAGACCTCAGACGCTATATCTTTTGATAGCCAGGCACCATCAGCTTTCTTTACATTTGCTTATTCACCCAGTTTGTCTTCAGTGGTTGTGTTGGGAAGGTGAGCATCATAGAATGCCAATTTAATAGAAGAAAGTATTCTTGCATTGAGGGAGTACTTGAGTGGAGGCCCAATGTCCTTCTGCTACCTTAATACTAAACCTATAAATATAGGCACATAGATCTATTTCCCCATCCTCATACATAAATATATTTGCCTATGTACATGTCTTTATCTAGACCTCTATAAATGCCCTTTGCCTCCCAGCTCTTTCCTCTATTTCTCTTGATTTTCCTCCTGTCCCACTATTATGCTCAGTCCCCACCTGCATTTCAGCAATACCTCTTCATTACATTACCCTTGATCGTACTCTACCAGGCCTCCCACACCCACCTCACCACAAATTTGGATCACTTGTTGTTCCCTTCTCCCTGGGTTTGTTAATACCACTTCTTTCCCCCGACCTTCCCTATCCCATGGCACCCCCAAACTATCGGTCCCATTGTTTTCTCCTCCAGATTGTTCACCCAGCCTATCTTATTTAGACAGACCTGTGAAGATAATAACATGCACAAAAACATGACAGAGCAAAACCAAGCAACAATACACAACAAAACAACAACAAAAACCACTGACAAAGAACAAAACAAAACACAACAAGAAAGAAAAGCTTGTAGTTAGTTCAAGGATCATTTGTTGGTCTTTAAGAGTGCTTTCCAGTTCAGCCTGTTGGGGCACCACACCCTGGCCCCAAAGTCCACCTTCAGCATTCCCTGGGACCTTGCTGCTCCATTTCCTTGCTGTTCCGCTGCACTCCCCCACTGCTTTGCCTCGGTGTGGCGGGATCAGGTCAGGCACAATTCCCACACTGTGTCTCCGGTGCTGTCCCCCGCAGGGCCACGGGTCAGACTCATAGTGGGGCTGGCCATGTGGTCCTCTCTGTGGACTGGCTGCTCTAATTGGGGTTATCGTCCTCAAGACCTGATGGGCCAGGATGTGCTCCACTCTCTCCTCCGCCCCTTGCTCCGCCTCTGCTCCCGTGTGCTCCCATTAGATATGTCCCTCTCCCAGAGCTGCAGATTCAATGCTGTCTTTTAAAATAAATTCTTCTGGGGGGAGGGGCGGGCGTCCACTTAGTATTTGGTACTGGGGCCAGCCCCCCAGGCCTCTCCACTGGCTCCCTACTCCACACCAGAATGTTGCATTCACACCTTGGGGCACTGGGTTGAAGCCCAGACTATAATATTTAGACTTCCATGTCTTTCTCTTGTGATTGATAAATTCAAATTGTCAAACTTTGGATTAGCAGCTGAGTGCTTACCCACTGTGTCACCAGGCTTCGGCTCTAGTGTTTTTCCAAAATCACAACCAAATTCACCACCATGGATTTGATAACAACTCACAGTGACCCTATAGATCAGGGCAGAACTGTCCCTGTGGGTTTCTGAGACTGTCTACCGGAGTAAAAAACTTCATCTTTCACTAGCAAAGTAGACTGGTGGTTTGAACCGCTGACCTTGTGGCTGGCAGCCCAACATATAATCACTATACTACCAGGGCTCAGGTGTCCATAATTAAGACAAACTTCCAGATGTATCTCCATTCTCATGTCTTGTGCATAGAGAGACATGGTGACAAACTAATATCACATAGGAAATTACAATAGATACACAGCTGGGTACATACTGCCAGCATTTGGGGCACTTATAATTCATTTGGAAACATTTATTTATTTAAAGGCTATAGCTAATGCGGAAGTCCAGGCATCAAATCTGTAAGTGAAGCCTGGACTTTTAACTTGGACTACTCTTTCACAGCTGTACAGAGAAGAGTGTCTTCCGGTGCTCTTCAGAGGTCTTGGCCAGGCTGATCCTGACCCTGTATCCTGCCTAAACCTGAAAATAGTGATTGGTTATGATCAATCTGCAGGCTCAGCCTGGTGATACGTAGACAATAAACGAAACCAAAAGGAAATCATTAACCAAATCAGCATCAAGTCAGTTTGGGGACTAGTTCAATTCCTCAGTCACTTAGGCTTTTTCGTACACCTCATCAAGACATCTTGGGTTTTGTGCTTTCAAGTGGATATCCCAATCCTGCCATGGCCTAGAACTCTAACTTGGACAGTAAATCCAGTGTTCCTAAGCCTGCGGTTCTTATCTCTATTTTAGACTCCCCGGTGCCTATGTCCTCACTCGCAAACCCGGAATCATACATGCCCCCATCTGTGCTTAGAGAGAGTGCCTACATGGAATTTTTCTATATGGGTCTTCTGCTAATAATGTTCAAATCTATTTTTACTAGGTTGGCTAACATTTTATTATTGATTTGGCATCAGAATATTTTATATATTCTAGTCTGAAATTGCATTTTATATTTTAAAATCTATTTTTATCAAGGAGTATTTTTAGATGATCTAATTTGATGAACATATGTCTTTGATGGATCAGTGGCAGTGATTTGTATTGGAATTTGTGATAAAATTTATTATATTGCTTCATTTTTATTAAGTGGACAGAATTTTTATCATTCCATCGAAGACATTTTTGTCTTACCACCTGGTTACAGGAGCATTATCTTTGTTTTTGTCCAGGAGCTCTATGAACTTTTTGCTTTTGTATTAAGATCCAATAGGGTCTTCAAAAAGTTTGGTGAAAAATATGTGAAGAGATAATGCATGTTTTCCACAAATGCTTTGAAGCCCCCTCTTATAATTTGGTGTAGGTTATTTTTTTAAATATCATATAAAGTATGGTATGCAATCATGTCCATCTATCTGCAGTGCATGTGCTGACAGATTGTGCCTCCATATTCCAAGCAACTGTAAGACCAGGAGAAACGAAACATTTACACCCATCGGTATCAACCACCGTACCTCCATCTGTGATACAGCTACGAGCCCTGGTAGCACAGTGGGCGATGCATTGAGCTGCTAGTTAAAAGGTCAGCATTTCAAATGCACCAGCTTTGTTGTGCGAGAAAGATGAGACTTTCTGTTCTCATAAAGATGTAAAGTCTCAGAAACCCAAAGGGGTATCCCTACTCTGTCCTATAAAGTTTCTGTGAGGTGGAATTGACTTGATCGCAGTGAGGTGGGGGTTTTTGGTGATAGAACTGAATATTTGAGACTCTTACACAGTATTGTCAAGGTGAAATCTGCTCTTTTTCAAAGTACCTAAGTCCATTTTTCTGTCACTGGTTGGGTACACTGTGGCTTAGCTCATATACTGTGTTCCTGTTACTGCTGCCTTCAGATACACATACTTTCAAAAATTATTATAAATTGAGAGTTAATATATATATTGTACCATTCCATAGCTCAATCCCATCAAGCAGTGTTGCACAATCGCTACCGCAATCAGTTTGCAAACATTATTTTCCTTCCTGGACTCCTTGACATCATCTTCGTTTTCTGCCCTCCCTCCCTGCCACCACTGTCCTTCCCCACCCCACCCCCAAAACCCTTATTCTACTTGCTGCCCCTATAGGCTCATCAATCTTGGGTTAAATACACCAAAAAGCATAATTTCAAGAGAGTGACCCCCAATGACATAGCACCTCTGAGATAGACCTTAATATGAACAAACAACAGACAGAAAACATTGAAAACTGGATCAGGCCCAGCACACGTCAGAGGGGCATAAACTGACAAAGTTTTAACTGTTTGAGTCAGGTTTATCCCTCTGATCTTCATACTCATCTCTCCAATGCACTCTGATTCGTAACCCCTCTCCTCCCTTCCCTCAATTATGGTAGAAGGAGACACATGATTCTTAAACTTTTGTTCCCCATTGGGCCTCTCTGGGCCATGCACAGAAAATTCAAGCTCTGCTAAACCTCCAATTGTCCCAACACTACCAGCTGCACTGTTTTCTTGCTGACACACTACTTAGACCCCTGCTGCTCTGGGGGAAGACATGTAACTTGTGCACATAGCACATTCAGACCTCCCTTTCCCTACATAAGCACGTTTTAGGGTTATTTTAGCTTTGTAGAAAAACCTCTTTCCCATAGTCATCCAGCTCTGGCCAGCATCAGGAAGACCCTAAGACCCCTAAACAGGTTGACCTAGGTAACCTCTGCACAGGGCACACTCAGGCCTCTGCCCTGCCTGGGCAATCAATATTCAAATGTCTGAAGGCACCTCCCCCTCCCAGCATGACTCTTGCTGGAGGTACTCAGCTCTCTCTTGTTCTGTGAATCAACAAGCCCGTTGTAACCATCACACTGGTCCCGGCTTCAGCTATTTGTGCTATTTCTGTCATTTCTCTACCACCAGACTATGCTGTGCCTGCCACTGCTTCTTACCTTCTTCCACGCTACAGTTCTCTCCGGGTTTAGGAGGTCTTCAACTCGGGAATCCTGGGTCCTTGCTCCAAAGGACATGTTCTACTACAGATTTTGAAGATATTGATGAGATGTTCACCAACTGTCCAACTTACATGAGTTTTGCCCTACTGTAAGGAAAACATTTAGTGAGTGTCAAGGCCTGGCCCTTCTACCGGGACCAATCTCATCAGTAGATCGTAAGTCACATAATTTTCACCATCCTAGCACATCATTTTGTGGAAGTTGGAAGACCATGACTAGAGAGGCCATATAAAAAGCCATTAATTTCACTGCATATTTCATAATTTTCTTTGAAAGAAATCAAGTTGACCAGAAGCATTCATTTAGTGGTCTTTCCTTTTGCCTATTTAATTTCCTTACCACTTTCGTTGAAATTATTTTGACCTTTATGGGTGTGTCTGTCTCTGGATATTTTCTACCATCTCATTGCTAAATTTCTCTATTTGGACATTAGTACCACAGTCTCCTGATTATTATAGATTTACAGTCAACCTTGAAATAGACTGTTGGATGCACACCTTCCTAACACAATTGCTGAAGAGAAATGTGTGCATAAGCAAATGTGGTAAAGACAGCTGATGGTAAAGAAAGCTGATGGTGCACAGCTATCAAAAGATATAACATCTGGGGTCTTACAGGCTTGAAGATAAACAAGCGGCCATCTAACTGAGAAGCATCAAATCCCACATGGAAGAAGCACACCAGCCTGTCTGACCATGAGGTGTAGAAGAGACCAGTTATCAGACATCAAAGAACTAAAAATCATATCAGTGGGTGCCCACCTTCCTGATACGATCATTGAAGACAAACGTGTGCATAAGAAAATGTGGTGAAGAAAACCTGATGGTGCCCGGCTATCAAAAGATATAGCATCTGGGGTCTTGGAGGCTTGAAAATAAACAAGCAGTCATCTAGTTCAGAAGCAACAAAGCCCACATGGAAGAAGCACACCAGCCTGTGTGACCACAAGCTGTCAAAGGGATCAGGTATCAAGCATCAAAGAACAAAAACTCATATCATTGTAAATGTGGGTGAGTGCAGAGTGGAGACTCAAAGCCCATCAGTGGGCAACTGGACACCCCCTTACTGAAGGGTTGTGAGGAGGAGATGAGCCAGTCAGGGTGCAGGATAGCAACAATGAAACATGTAACTTTCCTCTAGTTCTTAAAAATACTTTCTCCCCCCCCACTATCATGATCCCAATTCTACCTTATAAATCTGGATAGACCAGAGGATGTACATTTGTACCGATAGCAACTGGAAACACAGGGAATTCAGGACAGATGACTCCTTCAGGATCAGTGTTGAGAGTGGCGATGCCTGGAGGGTGGAGGGAATGTGGGGTAGAAAGGGGGAACTGATTACAAGAATCTAGGTATAGCCTCTTCCCTGGGGGATGGACAGCAGAGAAGAAGGTGGGGGGAGACATCGGAGAGTGTAACATAGGACAACATAATAATTTATGCATTATGAAGGGCTCATGAGTTAGGGGGGAGTGGGGAAGGAGGGGGAAAATGAGCAGCTGATATTAAGGGCTCAAGTAGAAGGCAAAGGTTTTGAAAATGATGATGGCAACAAATGTACCTATGTGCTTGACACAATGGATGTATATATGGATTGTGATAAGAATTGTATGAGCCCCCAATAAGATGATTTTTTAAAAAGAAATAGACTGTTATTTATACAATTAGTTTTATTTTTAATCCATAAATTTTTGGCTATTACTCCATTAGTGTCACATTAATAATTTCTACAAAAACACTCTGGAAAATTATTGGGTGCTGAACTGAACTTAAAGATGAATTTGAAGAGAATTTATATTTTCATCATGTACTATCTTCCAATCCATGAGCATGAAATATGTCACTATTTATTTAGGGTTCATTTCAATTCTCACAGGAAAACTTAATTGTTTTCCCTATAGACATTTTTTATATATTTTTGGAAGTTTTGTGTTTTTGCTGTTATATAAATGGTATTTATTAACATGGGCTTTTTTCTATTGCGTGGTGTTAGTATATAAAAACACAATTTAGTTTTGTATGCTTATCTGTATTCTAAGACCTTGGTGAAACAATTTATTAGGTCTAGTAGTACTTTTAAAATTTTTCTTTTGTTAGGAGAGTATGGATTTTCACTGTTATAAAATATATTATCAGAATATAAACACAATTTTATCACATTTTACAACTTTATGCATCCTTTAAAACTGCCTAATTGAATTGGCTAATACCTCCAATATGATATTTAACAGAAATAGTAAGAGTGACCATCCATGTATTGTTATTGATCCTAATCTTGAATATTTTCAATACTTCTCTTAAAAATGAATTTAGGTTATATGCTTTTCATGCATACTCTTCATACATTGAGAAAACCCATTTGATTCCTACTTTTTAATAAATCACTATTGACGTGATGGTATAGGTGATTTCTTCATTACACTATATTATAACTGATCTTTACATTTTTTACTATTATCAATTACACTGGTTGATGTTCAGTTGTTAAATTAAACTTGCATTCTTGGAATAAACTGAACCTTATGTGATATGTAGTCCATTATATATATTGCTGAACTTGATATGCTACATCTTTGTTAGAATTTTGCTTCAATCCATGTTCATTTGATAGTAGTCTGTGATTTTATTTATTATTAGGTCTTTCTTAGTTTTTTTATGTTTAAATTATGCTAGCCTCCCCCAAATGAATTGGGAAGTGTTTCTTCCTCTGCTCTTTTTGAAAGAGTTTATGGAAAGTCAACATCGCTTTACTAAACATTTAATATTATTTTATAGAGAACCATAGATGCCTGAAGTAGTCATTATGGTTGGTTTTAAAATATGAATTCCATTTCTCTAACAGAGATCAAACTAGTCGGGCCATAGATTTCTTTTTATGTCAGTTGGGAAGCTGTTTCTGAAATTTCTTCAATTTCACTTTTGTTGTCAAGATTCTAAACATAAAATTGTATGTATTTTTCCCTTATCATCCCTTTAACTGTTGTAAACTCTTGGCCATATTCACTTTTTAAATTTCTGATTTTTAGATTCTCTCTCTCTTTTCTGGTTCCATCTACTTTGGGGCTTACTTTGTTTTTTAACTTACTGAAACAATTTTTTCTTCCTTCTTAAAATTTTTCCATTTTAATGTTACAGTTCATAAAACTTATTTCCTTTTCTCATATATTTTGATTTGATGTATTCTTTTCACAAGCAAAAATGCTATTGACTTTAGACTTCTATTATTTTCTAGTTGGAATATCTTAAACTATACATTTTCTTAATATCACTATTTTAGCTACATCTCATGCATTTTGATATTCTGTGTTCCTATAACTGTTCAGATCAACTATCCTCAAATTTTCTATTAGATGAGACTAGGCAAATTATGATAATACAAAGTCTTATTTATCTATCATATTCTCCTAATTTAATTTATGCTTTAGTACTTCCATAAATCAGGAAGATTTTAAATCTAGAAGATGTAAATATAGATTCAAAAACATAAAATATACTTTCTCCTTAAATTTATTAAAATTTACCAATTTCTTAGTTGTCTAGAATCACTGTCTAGTCTTTTCCATCATTCTCTGTCCAGAAAAACAAACTCTCTGGGTTGCTTCTTTTCCAAGGTGGCCAACTCTTCCAATTTGATGAGGACTCTCTCAGTTTTAGCACTGGAAACTCCACAGTTCAGGAAACATGTCAGAACCTGTACGTAGACCCATGGTGTAATGGCTACACGCTGGGCCACGAACAGCAAAGCCAGCAGTTTGCAGACCACCAGGAACTCCACTAAAACAGAGACTAGGCTTTCTTCTCCTATAAACAGTTTATCTCAGGAACCCACAGGAGCAGTTCTTCCCGTTCTATGCCATCACCACGAGTCAGTCCCCAGGAGACACTCATTTAAACAGAACAAGGGGCTATTCAATTGTTTAAAACCGGGAAAAGTTGTGCTCAAGGTTGTGTTCTTTCTCCATATTTATTCAGTCTGTGTGCTGCACAAATAATCTGAGAAGCTGGACTACATGAAAAAGAACAAGACTGAAGACTGACTTATTGGTAGCCTTCCATATACAGTCCACACAATCTTTCTTGCTGAAAGTGGAGATGTCTTGAAGCACTTACTTATGAAGCCCAAACACTACATATTTTAGTACATATTGTACCTCAATATCAAGTAAACAAAAACTTCACAAATGAACCAAATAAGAACATCATGATAGAGAAGAAAACATCAAAGTTGTCATGGATTTCACTTTACTTAGACCCACAATCGGTGCTCATGGAAATGTCCAGGAATCGAGTGGTGGCCTACTTTAGGAGAATCTGATGCACAAGACTTCTTTAAAATGTTCCCCCAAAACTCCAAACTCAATTGCCATTGAATCAATGCTGGCCCACAGGGAGCCTATGCGTCGAGGTAGAACTGCCCCTGTGAGTTTCTGAGACTGTAACTCTTCAGAGGAGTAGAAAGCTGGTGGTCTCAAATCACTGACCAGGAGGTTCACAACCCCACAAGTCATTTACTCTGCCACCAGGGCGACAGAGTTCATTGGTTTCATTTTGAGAAGATGTCCCTGATCCATGCCATAGCATTTTCAGTCACTTCATATGCACATGAAAGCTGGACAAGGAATAAGAAAGACTAGAAAAGAATTCATACATTGGAATTATGGTGTTGGCAAAGAGTATTGAAGTTACTGGGGGCTGCCAGAGAATAAACGAATCTGTTTTGGAAAAAGTAGAACCAGAATGTTCCTTAAAGCAAAGATGGTGAGACATTGTCTTTTGTACTCTGCACATGTTATCATGGAGAAAGACATCATGCTTGGTAAAGCAGTGGATCACTTAAACATAGAAAACTCTCAAGAATGTGGATTGACACCGCGGCTACAACAATGGGTGCAGACATAGCAGCTGTGAGGATGGCCCAGGACCAGTCAGTGTCTGTCCTGTTGTAATTCAGGTCACTTTGAGTCAGAACAAAAACCATAAAAGGAAGGGAAAGAGAAAAGATGACTTGAAATGGTCGAGGTGTCAATAGACACTCGTTACACGGTGAAGAAAAGTACTTCAGCCACCAAACAGCCAGTGGGATGAAGGCCAAAATCCGCAAACACTGCCGCAGAGCCAATGTCAACTCACAGCAACTCTGTAACACAGGTAGAACCACCCCTGTGGGTTTCTGAGAATGTAACTCTTGACAAGGGTAGAAAGCCCCATCTTTCTCCCACGGAGCATCTAGTGGTTTTGAACTGCTGATCTTGCAGTTAGCAGTGGCGTGTGTAACCACGTCATGATGGTGGCATTCTGGGTTACATCAAGTCTATAAATTAGAATAAAATCCAAGGAAAAGCTAGTTGGGTAGCAGAGAAGTAACGGAGAGGCTAAAATCATTTTGTTGGATGGAATCTAATGGAGCTGGTGACCAGATTTTAACATTGGTAAAGCGGGACACCCTTGATAAAACTTATATTCTGGTGAAATATCCACATGGCAGCCGAAAACCGTATACCCTAGCTTGTCGTGCATTCTTTCAAAAATCAGGATTTTTAAAAAACGCCGCGGGACGCAGAATAAATTGTTCAAAAGCGGGAATGTCCCACCAAAAGTGGGACGTCTGATCACAAGTGTCCTTTTGTCTTCTTTTAGGCATGAAACTGAAGGCATCCCAAGAGCCTAAGATTTTTAATATCACCATCTCCCTCGTTATATGGAATTGTCTTTCTTTTGTGTAGGGAGTTCATAGAGGAATGGTGCCCATAATCACACCACAGTGTGTGTGGAAGCAGAGAAGGCAATTCAGGAGACCAAGTTCCCACCTCCATATATTTTCTAAATCAGACCCATCACATACCAGGGGCTTCAACACCAGGATGAGCTTGAACATTCCTACGTAAAGGGCCCAACTATGCCATTTAGAGAGACCATTTTCATCTGTGCCTGTTTCCTAGAGGCAAGATTCCTGAAGCAGGGAGTCTCCCTTGATGGAATAATTTGGTGACTGTTTACAAATGTGCACAATTAACATGACTTTCAGATGTAAATATAAATCAGCCCAGGGAAACACACGATTAAGCAGCGGGCAATGTACAGTGGGTTTTAAGAGGGCTGCCACTGAAGGGTTAATCCCAGGGCTCCCACCACACCAAACACATTCATCAAGGTAGGAAACAGAAGCCTGTGGAATAGCCAAACTCCCAGAATGCAGTGGGGGAGGCCAGCACCGTGGAGTTATTCCCAGGTGATACTGTTTGAATGTCATTTAAAGTTCACTTTCATTATTTTAATTGTCACTGTAAAATTTTTTCATTCAGGACTGATTATGTTCTAAGAGAAATCAGAACTCAAATCCCAATCAATCATAATTGAACGTGTTGTCGCGAGTGGCATAGAAAGCTGTGGCTCGGATGTGATTACGACAAGTATTAGTTACTTGTGAAAAGCTGCAGGGAAATTTAGGAGCAAGCAGGATTAATTCTGAATAATGTACATGGCCAAAGCTCTCAGAAGAGGACTGAAAAAATGCTTTGTAGGCACCTCATGGTGCCCAATGAAGGATGCGGCTGCTAATTTGCGTTCAGATGGGAGTTGGTGGCAACATGATGAGGTTTGTGGCGCATCACGCTTTTCACTGAGTCATGTGCTCATTCATGAGACTGACGTTCGCATCCTGGGCCTTCGGGCTCCTGGCTGTGCAAGCCTTCAGAATGAATGCAGTCTCCCGGAATCTGTTTGCTTACTCAGTAAAATGTCTGCCCTGGACAGTTCAAAACAAATTCATGACACCCCCACCCCCACTCCCGAAGGGGACAAGTAACAGAAATGCGGGTGAAAGGAAACAACAATCAGTGTAAGATATGAAATAATAATAACAATATATAATTGATCAAGGATTCACGAGAGTGGGAGGGTGGGGGAGAAAGGCGTAAAACAGAAGAGCTTCTACCAAGGACTCAAGTAGAAAATGTTTGGGAAATGATGATGGCAACCTATATACAAATGTACTTGATAAAATCAATGTATGGGATGTTATAATTTCTGGAAGAGCCCCCCAATAAAATATTTTGAAACTTCATGAGATACCATTATGCAACTGACAAGTCCTCTGAAGCACTGACTTAAATTGTTATCAAGTGTTCACTTCCCACAAAGGATAAATCACATGTCCAGTGCTGGACAGGCTACGTTCTGTTAGGATGGGAAGAGGATGGCTATGGCCAGTGGATGAGTCCCCTTAAGACACTAGGTGTCATGGAGAAGGAGACATCAAGTACCAGGGTCAGATCTCGATCAAAGGAGGGTACCAGTTCTTTTTGCCTGAATCTCCACTTTCCTGCCTTTCCCCAAATCCAGTTGTTTATGTGGACAGCAGGCTTGTTGTGTCACCTTCCCCAGATCAAGGGAACTGCCTTCCACCTTTTGACTACACAGAATCAGGAAAAGAGATACTGTGGCAGGAACTGATGCAAAACTCAGTCCCTGGAATAGAACGGAAGATAAGTGCACAGGCTTCACAGTCAGGCAGATCGAGTTGACAAATTCCTTAATTTCTGAGGCTCAATATTCAGTCACATCTGGAAGACCGGGGTTACCTCTTGGGCTAGGGAAAGAATGATTACCCGACAGGTTGTAATCTCTTCAAAATGTTAGCTTTAACATCACTGCTTTTTTGACCCCACGGTGATGTCACCACAACACTGGGGCTTCATCCAAGGATTTCAAAATGGAAGCCTGTGGTCAGAGTCTTTGGCTTCTATTGCCAGGTGTCTGTCTGTCTGCCTGGGCCTGCCCTCTCTTGGGGCTGGATTCTGGGGGTGGATAGGGAGACTGATAGCCTGCTAGCAGCCCTGACTTCTCTCTGTGTATCTTAATGCTAGTGGCTCCACTCATGGAGGGAGACACGGCAGACAGCAGGCGGTGATTGCCAAGGCCTTTTCACGGCCTGGGAAGCATAACTTCCTCAACTGCCCCACGCCCCCATGCAAACCAATTTTTTCATGGAAAGGGAAGTCGAGGGAGCTAGCAGCAACCTAATAAAGGTCTCTGAAAACAATGTTTCTCCATTTGAAAAATAAACCATGTCTTTAAATGCATTAACTCTGTAGGGAAATAAATGTAATAAACCAAATCCAATCCCTGCCAACATTTGTTTTCTTATCTATGTAAAATCAATATACTTGTTGCAATTATGTCTTTCAATAAATCCTCCCAAAGTCTTATTTTCTCATAAGATTTCGCGCTGCACTCAGATTCATTGCGTTCATTTTCCATCTCGAGAAATTGTTTCTTGCATTTTCAAGCCACCCAGTTTCCTTGAAGGATGCTGTTCCCCGCCCTCCGCCCCCTTTAGCTGCTGCCTCTCTTCCTTGAGAGCCATTTAGGCAACAATTGCTTTAATTGGATTGTGGTGCTGGGCTGAGATTTGCCTGCTTGGTGACAGCCCTCCTTGGTGTAGGGGTGAATTGCCTGGCCAGAGCTCGCCCCTGCCTGCGCCCCTGTTCCACTGGCCCCGGAGGGCAGCTGGAGGGATTGGAGTCCTGTCACCCCTGGGAGGTGAACACGGGGCTGCCGCACTGGGGAACGGATTGTGCCCTGGCCAGAGTCCTCTGGGAAGAACTTTCATTTTGTCTTTTCATGGCTGTGCGTGCACCCTTGGGCCTCTGGGTCTCCAACAGGCTAAGAGGACATGGATCACAGTACGCTAGCGCGGAAAGAATTTTGGAGACGCCCCTAGTGCGCCCATCTCACCCTTCTTGTGGAAACCTTAAGAGTAACTTGCCAGCACCTTACCCAATATCTGTGCAGGAAGGTCCGCAATGAAAGGAAGCGCCTCTCCCCGGAGCGCAGCAAACCGAGCTCAGTCTGCACACTTCAGCTTGTCACTGCCAGGGCACATTCCTGTTGTACTATTTGGATTTAAAACAAACAAATAACACAAAATTTTTTTAAAAACTGTCTTCCAGCCCCTGCTGACTTATGGCGACTCCACATGTTAGAATTGAACGACAATGATTATCTTTACCTGAAGCAGTTTGCCAGGCCTTCCTTCCTCAGCACCCCAAAGGGGGATTAAACGGCTAACCTTTAGATTCGTTGTGCAGACCGATTGAACCGCCCAGTTAGCGTGGGCGCTGGTCTCCCCTGAGCTTCATTAAGGACGCTTCATTTCTCAGCTCAGCCTGGGTGTGTTCCCAATGCCTCACATTCTCTGCCCCTTCCCTCTCCATCTTCAGTTTTCCTGGGGTTCCACCACAGCCCCCCCCCCCCTCTCCCAGGGGACCTGCCAGGTGCCCTCTCCACAAGCTGCCCTCAGGACACCCGGAGCAGCACCGCGGCCAATGGGCTGCTTGTTCCAATAACCCGCCGAGGGATTGCTAAGACTCCTAGACACCACTTGAAACGTCTGTCTTACAAAATGCTGTTTGTTGTGACAGGACACGGGGAAAGGCCATCCGCCGGAGAAGTCCTGGCAGCAGGGCACAACTTGACGGGCCCAGGAGACAGGAGATGAATGAGCTGCTGAAGAGACTGTGGGCTTTTGACTTATTTAGTAAGCTAAATTATTTACATTATGTTGTCAGCTGCTCTGAGGAATTCACCCTTCTGGAGCTTCAAGTTCAAATTCCGCTTTTGGAATTGGAGTAAGTGACCCGGGCCCAAACCCAAAACAAACAAACAAACAGAATCAAGGTAGGAGGGACTAAAAATGAGAGAGAACTTTCTTCACCTGTCTCATTGCCCTCTGCCCTCACAGGAAAGGGGAGAGATTCTCAGAGAAAGGTGCTCAGAAGCCATATAATGTGCCACTCAACTTGACTGGGACTCTTGCAGGGTGTGTATGTGGTGGGGGGAGGGGATTCCATGTGGCCCCTGCTCTTCTCTGATGGTTGGTGTGCAGTCCGCTAAAGGGGACCAAGAGGCAGTTGCCTGAGATGAGACCAGAGGGCCAATACAGGATTCCAGCCACATTCTGAAGAGACAGAGGCTCTTGATTCAATATTCCTTAAGTCGTGGGTGGGATTTCCCCGCCCCACAGAGGATCTGGGTAATTATCACCGGGGAGGACATTTGCTATTCATCTCTTTTCAATTATTAATCAACAGAAAAGGCCTTGCGTGCATGGAAACCCAAACGCAAGCAGTTAGTCGGGTCTTCCCCAGAGTGGGGGCGGGGAAGGGAGGAGGCACAGAATTTTCTAAACGTCTCCAAACATCAAGGAGGCAGTGGGCCCTTCTTCAAAATTCAAATTGGCCTCTGAGTCCACCTCCAGGGGAAGCAGGGTCAGTTTTGATGAAAAGCCAGGATAAGCCTCCACTTGTAATGTGGAAATGGTCGCTTCGCTATTGCTGGAGTATCCTTTGAAGGTTGGAAGTCCTATTTTTAAATGGGAGCAAATAGGGCCCTGGATCGCAGCCCCTACCTTTTCTGTGCTGTCTGCATAATTCAAACACAGTGATGAAGGCTCCAGGCCCTGGCATTGCACTGGTTTTAAGTTTTGAGAGTCACTAGGGGGAGTCTTGGGGACTTAGTGGGTTGAGCCTTGGGGTGTTAACCACAAAGTCAGCAGTTCGAAACCACCAGCTACTCCTTGGTACAAAGACGAGGCTTTCTAGTCATATAAAGAGTTACATTCTCAGAAACCCACAGGGGCAGTTCTACTCAGTTCCATGGGTCTCTATGAGTTGGAATAAACTTGAGGGCAGTGAGTTAGCAAAGCTGAGTGACCTCCAGGTCCACATTCCTATAGTGAGGGGCTAACACCGTCTCCCTCACGGGTTGTATTTAGGATTGTTGTTGTCATGTGTCTCTGAGTCGATTTTGGCACACAGCACTGGGAAATGACAAGTAGAAATGCTCCACAGGGTTTCCCAGGCTATGATCTACAGGGGCAGATCAACATTCATTTCTCCTGTGGAGCAGCTGGTGGGTTCAAATCACTGACTTTTTGTTAGCAGATAAACATTTAATCATTATATCACCAGGTTTTTGGATAAAACCAAATACCGTACCTATTGCCATCCACTCAATTCCAACTCATAGCGATCCCATGAAGGAATTCCAAGGCTCTGTAAACTTTTCCAGGGGCAGGTAACCTCGTCTTTCTTCTGCAGAGCAGCGGGTAGCTTAGAACAGCTCATCTTAAAGTTAGCATTCCACTGCTTAACTGAAATTACCCCAGGACTCCTCTGGCGGCTATGCTTTGGGTTACGAACAGCAAGGTCAGCAATGTGAAACCACCAGCCACTCCTCAGGAAGACATGAGGGCTTGTACTCTCTTAAAAAGTATATATTGAGAGTAGCCATCCCAGGAGGGTAAGGCGAAGGTGGTGGGAGAAACGGGGAACTGATCACAATGACCTACCTATAACTCCTTCCCAGGGGGAATGGGCAACAGACAAGAGGATAAAGGGAGACATCAGAAAATGCAAGACATGAAAAAATAATAATAATTTATAAATGATCAAGGTCTCATGGGGGAGGTCAGGGGAAAAAATGAGGAGCTGGTACCAAGGGCTCAAGTAGAAAGAACATGCTTTGAAAACAATAATGGCAACATATGGATAAATGTGCTTGAGACCATGGGTGTATGGATGGATGGATTGTGATAAGAATTGTACAAGCCCCCAATAAAATGATTTTTTAAAGGTTATAGTCTCTGAAAGACACAGGAGCAATATTACCTTGTCTTCCAGGGTTATTGTAAGTCAGAACTGACTTAATGACAGTAAGGGTTTCTTTTAGTACATTATTTTGACTTTTTATTTTGTTTTTCAACTTTTCTGGTTTGTTTTGTTTTTTTTAAAACGAAGCTGTATAAAGCTGTGGATTAAACAGAATGCACTTCTCAATTAAAAATAAATAAATAAATAAAAGAGGAGTCCTAATATCAGAGTAGGTTATATCACAATTTCAGCAGTTCAAATCCATCAATCAGTCTGAAAGAGAAAGATCAGGCTTTCTACACCCATGAGGAGTGGTAGTCTCAGAAACCCACAGGAGGATTTCTACCCTGCTCTTTAAGGTTGCTATGAGTCAGAATTAACTCCGATGGCAGTGAGTTTGGCTTTGGTTGCAGTGTCTCAAAGATAAATGGTAAGTATTACCAGTATTCATGTTTCCACTCTTTGTTCCATGTAATTCTCCATTTGCAGATGCAATCCATTATGAAGATGTGGATGTTCTTAACCATCTAGGGGAAGAAATAAGCAATACTTTATTTTCCCAAAGTGCAAGAAGCCCTCGTATTTCTTTCATCTTTCTCTCAAGGATCTGTACAGTACTGCACCTACCATCTCCCTGATGCTCAATCAAACGGTGCTTGTCAGTGACACAAAGATACTGCGCTGTCCAGAGGCTCTCCTTTTGGAAGAAAAGGCTCTGGACTTGACATCGGAGGTCTTGGATTTCAATTCTGTTTTAAACACTTAGCAACTGATGACCTTGGGCTATTCACTCTACTCAATTATCTTCCCCGCAACTCTGTGAGACAGATGGTATTATTCAGATTTTATAGATGAGGAAATTCAGGCTCAGAGAGCATTTGACTGCAAAACCCTAAACAATGATAGCTTTTGTTATTAAGCCATGAAGATTATATCACCGAGTCTCAGAAAGGTGTGCGTTCAGTTGTTTTCAAATGGTGTATGGATTTTCACTAAGCCCTTCCCACTGACATTCATTCCCTTCTGAGAAGTGATACTTGCCAGCCAGGGGATTCGGTGCTTGAGTGCAGCCAGTGCCTGCCAGGAAAATGCAGTGACCTGACCTGGAGTGGGACCAAGCCTACAGTGTGGGCTCGTCAGCATGTTACTCGGTTGTATCAGAGTTAGAGCAGGAAAGAGTTAACCCTTGAAAATTAGAATGTCCAAGGAGATTTAATATGGAATCATTGGCAAATAAATGGAAAGAATTTTAAGGAAGTCATGACAGCTACATAGTGAGAAACCAAAGTCTTCTGATACCCTCATTAGACAAAAGAAATTACTTGAAAACGCAGTTTGGAAAAGACTGCTAGACAGGACCTGAGCTTTTAGGGAGGAAGCTGAAGGGATAGATAACTCTCTTTTTCTCTTATCATCTACTTCTACTGAATTCTCCTGAAGTGAAGGAGATACCAAAATGGTCAGTGACACTGGGCATGGAGTGAGGTGGAGAAAGAAGAGGGGACCTAAGAAGAGGGGCTGGCAGAAGACACATACACACCCGTTGATTGTGTGAACCAGGTACATGCACTCAAAAAACCAGGCTCACTGCCATCGAGTCAATTCTGACTCGTCGTGACCCTATAACACCGAGTATAAGCTTCACCTGTGGGTTTCAAAGGCTGTAACTCTTTACAGGAGTTGAAAGCCTGGTCTTTCTCCCAGGGAGCAGCTGGTATTTTCAAATGACTGACCTTGCAGTTAACAGCCCAACTAGCAACCAGTACATCACCAGGGCTCCGTACTACATAAAGTAAAGTGGGCCTTTAAAACATGTCACAAGGCAGGGAACTAGTTAACAGTTTCTAGTACTGCATTTTTTTCAGTGAATGGATCAGTTACTGCTGCAGCCATTGCATCAGATTTTGGAAACCAACCAACCAAATTAAACCCCTAGTAG
This sequence comes from Tenrec ecaudatus, assembly GCF_050624435.1. Classification (NCBI taxonomy): domain Eukaryota; kingdom Metazoa; phylum Chordata; class Mammalia; order Afrosoricida; family Tenrecidae; genus Tenrec; species Tenrec ecaudatus. The sequence goes on from NC_134537.1 coordinate 91,994,736, forward strand.
TAAAATCCCAACAGCATCTTCTTTGGGGCTCAGTCCACTCAAATCATCAATTCTTTAAACTATCCATCTTTGGTCTTTTCTCTAAGGGACTTGGGCTATGTCAATTCAGTCTTACAAGAGCTGGTCATTTCAGTGACAATCTGTCAATTTTCAGGAAGCCAATTGATTTCATTTTGACTCTTCAGAAATCTGTGGGGGAGCATGTGTTAGTTATTTCCTCCTGCCTGCTCTTGATTCCTAGTTACTAAACACCCAATGGTCTAATGATACACATGCATTTATTTGAGGTCAGTTCTAGACTAATCCTGATTGAGTCAGCAACACAATAAGATACAACCCAATATCTGCAGCAATTTTGGATTAAGTTACTCACTTAATCTTAGAATCTGAGCTCACCTGAAGGCATGCTTTTTTCCCCCCCTCAAATCCCTCCTTTTTTTTTGCCACTGGGGCCTGTTGTCAAAAAGAATCCTCTAGTACTAATTTAAGACATAGACTTTTATTCTGTTGTACATCAGGTCACTATGAGTCAGAACCAGCACTGTACCATCTAACATCAACAGATTGCGTTATGCCTTTTGGCGGGTCCTGTCTTTTACCTTGAACCTCACCCTTCAATGCATTCACCCTCCCACCCATTCATTCATTCATTCATTCATTCATTCACTAAGTATTTATGCAATCTTAATCCATTGCTCAGAGTACCTGAATGGCACACATGGTTCACCTACTAATTGCAATGTTGATAAGTCAAGTCTATCCAAATACACCTCATAAGAAAGGCCAAAGCTCACAGCCATTGACAACCTTATGGACCGTGGTTCTCCTCTGAAACACACAGTGTCCTCATGACTGGAACTCCGCTCAGTGGCACCTAGTTTTGTATTGCTTTTACTCTTGCCAGTCTCCCAGCCCAATTTAGGCCTCTCTGTGCTAGGAATGAAGTTCAGTGGAAACCTGTCCTCTCATCAGTCCTATTGACCTTCAATAGGTATTTCTTAAGGATCAACTGCATATCAAGCTTCCAATATCCTAACTACAAAAGACTGCCTGGACCACTGGAAGTTATACTTTCTGGCTAGTTGAAAGCCCAAGTACTGCTTTCTGCCCTAAAGCTCACTCAAAACGGACCTCATTAGTTTGCTCCCACCCAGATGACCCTGTGGGAATCAGTCATTGTAGAAGCTCAGGTCCGAGTTTCAGATCCCACTTCTTTCCCCTTCCTGTGATGTATGGAGCCAGCCATCATTCCTCACGTGGAAGTCTTCACTCTCGGCAGGGATACTTAGTGTGGTTCCCCATTTCAGAGTGATGAGTGCTGGCTGCATGCCAGGCGCTGTCTGTCAAGACACTTCTCTTGAAACGCCTCCTGCTGTTTTGTTCTGCAATGTCCAGCTATTTGCTGCTTTTGTTTTCATGTCTTTCTCTTGAATGAGCTCTGTGATGGCAGGGTCCAGATATTCTTAGACCCTAGCATATCATAGATGGTCGTTTTCCAATGGCTGCTGACTTCCCAACTGAGTCAATGAGGGAGAAACTGGATGAATGGCTGGTAGTGAATGAGAGGATGCAGAGAAGGAAAGGCACAGGCCCAGTCCTTAGAAATTTACACTATTGATACAAGAAGTCTAGCAGGGACATGAGTAAGCACCCACAAAAATAAAGTATGCGCTCCAAAGAAGTACCAAATGATGGCAGATCCAAATAACCACAGGGACGTAGCGGTAGTAGCTTAGATAGACTAAGGAAGAGATAATCGTAAGAAAATTATCTTTTTCTCTTTTCAATGTTTCTGAAGAAAGCAGTACTAAACATGTTTTGTGCAGGTCCTAATAGGTCCAAGTACTGTGGCTTATATTCAGCTCTAAATTTTCCTGCTTTCAAGTTGGATCGATCCAGCTATATCCAGGAGCCCTGGTGGTGCAGTGGCTTGGAGTTGGGCTGCTAATCATAAGGTTAGTAGTTCAAAACCACCAGCTTCAAATAGGAAGAAAAACAGGACTTTCTACTCCCGAAATAGTTTCAGTCTTGGAAGCTCACAGGAAAGTTCTACCCTATCTTATAGGTTCACTATGAGTCAACAACGACTCCAGGGCAGTGAGTTTGTTTTTTGTTTTGTTTTAAGATCTATAAAATGTTAGGGCTCTTAGTGAGTCAATGATTCCTTAGGCTGTAATGTGTTAACGTCATTCTGTCTTCTTTGATGATTATTTCAAAGTTTGACTTTTCACGTGCAGTCTGGAATGAATTATTTGGCTTATGTGTATACAGTCTTACATACATGTATGGGAGGACTTCAAAAAGTACAGACTGATTTAGGTGAGTGGAAGTGGTTGTTCTATAAAAAACCTCACTTTTCCACAAACTTTTTGAAACCCTTTCACATATGTGTGTGTGTATGAGAATACGTTTTAAAAGTTTCATTAATTTCATAAATTTCATAAATGTGGAATCCTTTATGAAATGAAAATACATAAATGCAGACTATTGTTTTTCAACACTTCCCCTGAGAAATCTGATTCAAATTATGCTCCTTTTCAAGTGTCTTTGAGTTTTGGGAACTAAAGAAGTCAGAAGGGGAAAAATCAAGGTTGTAGGGTGGATAGGATATGATTTCCCAATACAGTTTTCCCTCTCTTTTTCTTTTTTCAAACGTTTTCTCTTACACACATAATACACTAAGGGAGAAAGAAAACAAAATGAGTGAGCCCATAATATTGGAATTTCAGATGATATCAAATGATTGGTAGGAGAGGCCTTGGGATAGAGGTGCCTTCTCCCAGCCACTCAGATCACAGCAGGTGAGGAATATGCATCGATGTCTTCTCTTGGATGAAGTTCCATTTAATATCAATAGACAGATTGCTTTGATTCCTGTTAATCTACAAATATTCTGGAAATGAATCGACCAGACCCTTTGCTTATTCATGGACAAAATATTTTCTCTCCCTATTTCTGAGACAAGATTAAAGGGTCTTTCATATAATAAGGGACCTAGTAGCGTTTGTACATTGAGGAGAGGCATCTGCTTGAAGATGGAAACTCAGCCCCCAAGATTCTCCATGCTCAGAGGATGATTCAGGAATTGCATTTTTATAGAACAACCACTTCCACTCACCTAAATCAGTCTGTACCTAATAATAGCAGAGCTGGTTAGTTGCTGTTCACATCACCCACAGACCATCTTGGAGGTTCTTATTTTAAACTCCATGCTGTGTCCTACCCAGGCTTGAGGGAAATGCCACCCCTTCCTAAATTGCTGTTATCTAGGGAATAGGACGCTCCGACTGAGGACTCCAGCGCGCTTGAAATTATGGCTCTTCAGACACTTCTCTGGAGAGGGATTCTGAAATATTTTTATGCTCAGGTCTTATTTCCATGATATGCTTTTACGAACCACTCTAGTTTCGCTGATTTTGGTTGCTCCTGTTGTTAGGTACCATTGAGTCCGCTCTAATCATAGAGACCTGATGTAAAACAGAAGAAACGTTGCATGCGCTGGCACCATCCTCACAATTGTCATGTTTGAGCCCATTGTTGGAACCACTGTCAACCCATCCATTGAGAATCTCTTGCTTTTTGATGACCCTTTATATTACTAAGCTGATGTCCTTTTCCAGGACTGATCTGATCTTGGCTATGATAACATAGCCAAGTTAAGTGACATGAAATCTCACCCTCCTTGCTTCTAAGGAGCATTCTGACTTGACTTGTTCCATGATGACCTGTCCTTCTGGAAGTCCATGGTATTTTCAATATCCTTTGCCAACAGCATTATTGACATCTAGTCACACACAATGCATGATATCTCTCATTCTATGTTATTCAGAGCCAAGATTCAGTATCTCTGCCCTACCTAATATCTGAGAGAAATATTTGATAGGACATTGAATATGAGCCAGAATCCCTGATAATATGGTGGGTTAATTGTTGGGCTGCTAACAAGAAGGTCAGCAGTTCAAACCCACCAGTTACTTGCAAGAGAAAGATGAAGCCATCTGTTTTCAGAAAGATCCACATCTCAGAAGGCCCAGTATTGTTTTTCTTAACATACATCTATTCCTGCCAACAAGAAAAAATATATATATACTTAATACAAGGGTTATTAAGATTCAGAAAATTTTGAAGCTGCTATTTTTTATATTCTTCATAAACAGAAATTCACATTAGTCAAAAATTGGGAAGCTCACCACTGCTCAGGGCAATGCCATTTACTTAGAAATACATCTAACAGAAATGTCTTCCTTATGACATACCATGTTGACATAGCACGGGTGCCCAGAGCTCAAAACTAAAATAAATCAATAAAAGGGGAGCCTGTTCTGAATACTCACAAGAGCCTCTAAAAGTCAGGATCAGTTAAGCTACTGTCTTCTGAACTAGTAACCACCACAAGCAAGCAAACAAACTAAATATTATATAATCATTAACCTGGTTTAAAAAAGAAATAGACCTAGAATAGAAACATGATATTCTAAATGAAAAATATTAAGCAGTTATTATAACTGCATCCCATATGTTTCAGAAGTTAGAGAACTCAATGATCATATTGAATAGACTTGAAAAAAGAAAAACAATTAAAAACAAAACAACAAAAAAACCCTTCAAATAGGAATTCTAGAGTAGAAGATCCTAATATCTAAGAAGAAAAATCATTGAATAGGATGAATCAATTAGAAGAAAATATTGACTCATTTGAATATATATTAATAAATCCATCTAAAATTTAACAAAAGAAAAGTGATTCAAGTAGGAGCGACATCAGTGGGATGTAGAAAATCTTCAAGCAGATTTATATAAATGTATTGAGTCCCTGGAAGTGAGGAGAAAAAAATTACTTAAGAAAATAACAGCTGAAATTTTTCTGAAGTTGAAGATAAGTACATTAAAATCCAAACACAAGAAACCCGGAGAAATCTATACCAAGGCAAATCAAAATCAAATTGCCAAAATCAGTGATACAGAAAAAATAAATTTAAGCTGGGGTTGGGGGTAGGGACTCAACAGATACAGAACAACAAGTAGCACAATAAGGGTGCACTTCTCATAGAAAACAATACAAGACAGTGAAGCAATATCTTTAAATACAGAGAAGGAAACAAACACACAAGCAAACAAATAATCATACTGAAAGCAAGCCAAAAATAGTGCCAACTGGAAATACACAGAAATCAATAACATTTTTCTGAAGGCCAATGCAAGGTAAAGACTTCTTCACACATACAAAAGTTTGCAATGTCAAAAGAAATCCTTCCAGCAGAACATAAATAATATCATATGGAAATCTGCATCTATACAAAGACTGAAAAGCATTGACAGCGAAAACCAAGTGGTTAGATATAAAATGCTTCTTTCTAATTATTTAAACATATATAAAAGATAATTAATTAACTGCTTAAAGCAAAGGTAGAAACAAAGTATTACAGGTTTCAAAACATATGCAGAGGTAAAAATGTATGACAAAAATAACTCGAAGGCTAAAAGAGAGAAAGGGAGTATACTTCTGTACAATTCCCTTACTATCTATGAGGTGTATGGTATCACATGAGAATGCATTATAATCAAGTAAAGAGAGTTACTATAATACCCACATCAATCACAGAAATAACACAATTAGGTGTGATAAGCCAATAAATCAGATAAACTGGAATCATAAGAAACACCCATTCCAAACAATGATAGGGAAAAGAGGTACAAAGCACATATCAAAAACATATAGCAATATAGATTTTATATCAGCTATATGAATAATCCACATGGAAATTTAATTTTCTAAATATTTCAATTAAAAGTCAGACTGAGATTTATCTTAAAATCTGAAGTAAATTAAAATTTAAAAAATACTAATACCCAACATTATTTGTTTTCTAAAGCCAGCATATCTATATTGTAACCAGAAAACCAACTTTTCAAAGGAAATATATATATATATATATATATATATATATATATATATATATATATATATATTCCCAGGGTTAAGAGATATATTTCAAAATGCTAAAGGGATCAATTCATCAACAGGACATATGATTTTAAATGTGTATACATCTAGTAATAGAGCTCCAAATACATGAAATAAAAAATGCAAAATAGTCACTGGGATGGAACAAATGTGTGTGAATTTCCAACTGAAAGTCAGAAACAGAGGGTGTGCAAACCTTCAATTTAAAAGTTATTTTTTAAAATCATTTTTATTGGAGACTCATACAACTCTCACTACATTCCATACATCCATCCATTGTGTCAAGCACATTTGTACATTTGTGCCATCATCATTCTCAAAACATTTTCCTTCTACTTGAGCCCTTGGTGTCAGCTCCTCAGTTTGTCCCCTCCCTTCCTCCCTCATGAACCCTTGATAATTTATAAATTGTTATTATTTTTTCATTTCTTACACTGACTGATGTCTTCTTCACCCACTTTTCTGTTGTCTGTTCCCCAGGGAAGGAGGTATATGTTGATCTCTGTGATCAGTTTTCCTTTTCTCCCCCCATCTTTCCCTCACCCTCCTGGTATCACTCTTCTCATTATTGAGGGGTTTATCCATCCTGGATTTCCGGTGTTTCCAGCTCTTATCTGTAACCATCTACATGCTCTGGTCTAGCCAGATTTGTAAGGTAGAATTGGGGCCATGATAGTGGTGTGGAGGAAGTATTAAATATCTAGAGGAAAGTTCTATGTTTCATAGGTGCTATACTGCACCCTGACTGGCTCGTATCTTCCTTTTGAGCCTTGTCAGGGGATGTCCTATTGTCTACAGATGGGCTTTGGGTCTCCACTCTGCACTCTTCTTCATTCACATTGATGTGATTTTTTGTTCTAGGTCTTTGATGCCTGATACCTGATCCCAATGACACCTCATGATCACACAGGCTGGTGTGCTTCTTCCATGTGAAGGTTGTTGCTTCTCAGTTAGATGGCCTCTTGTTTATCTTCAGGCCTTTAAGACCCCATATACTATATCTTTTGATAGCCGGGCACCATCAGCTTTTTTCACTACATTTGCTATGCACCCATTTTGTCTTCAGTAATCGTGTTGGGAAGGTGAGCATCATGGAATGACAGGTTATTAGAACCAAGTGTTCTTGCATTGAGGGAGTACTTGAGTAGAGACCCAATGTCTGTCTGCTACCTTAATACTTAATATATAGATATATGTACATTTCCCTATCGTTATATATAAATATATTTACATATGTACATGCCTGTATTTAGGCCTCTATAAGTGCCCTTTGCCTCCTAGTTCTTTCCTCTATTTCCTTTTACTTTCCTCTTGTCCCACTAAAACTTTTAAAAATAAACATATTTCTATCTTTTAATTAAGAAAAAAATTCAAAAACATATCTGGAGATTCCAATTGCTCTTTTAAAAGAAAAATTGTCAGAACACCTTAGAAGAAAATGACTGACATATAGGAGACTTGAGGAACACTATCAGCTAAGTTGACCTAATGTTCATTTATAAAACATTCTACTAAATAACCTTCAACCACAGAGTATACATTCTTCACAAGTGCACAAAAAGAACCATTTACCCAAATAGACCATATGCTGGGCTATAAAAGAATTCTCAATAAACATAAAAGGATTTAAGTAATCCAAATTTGGTGTCACAATAATGAAATAAAATTAGAAATGAGTAACAGAAACCTATGTGGAAAAATCTTGAAATACATATTTACTAAATAATGTATTTTTAAATAACCTGTTGTTTAAAGAAGAAATGCAAAGGCAAATTAGGATCTATTTTGAAATAAAGAAAAATAAAACCACAAGTTATCAGTGTTTGCGGACTATCTTATTTACCTAGTTTGTTTTAACAGAAATATAAGTGGATGGCTTTAGCAAACAGAAATTTATTCTCTCTCAGTGTAAAGGGTAGATGTTCAATGTCAGGGCACCAGCTCTAGGGGAAAGCGTGCGCTCTCCAGTGACTCTATGAAAAGACCTTGCCTCCTATCCATTTATGGCGGCCCAACTTTCCCAATGATCCTTACAGGTATTCATGTCTCTTGGTATCAGTCTTCCCCTGGATCTAGGAAGTTCTCAGCACAGGAACCTCACGTTTGAGGGATGCACTCTAGTCCTGAATCTTCTTTCCATGTGGTATTGACTCTGGGTCATCAGCTGTGACACAATTTACACAACACACTGGTCATGCCTCATTAACATAAGATGTTAGTATCTACAAAACACTACACAATGGAGAATAATTACATCACATCATCAAATGGAGGACAACCACACAATACATGACCTTGAGAAGTTGACACTATTTGGGGGGACGCAATTCAACCCATAATACACAATAAGATAAAAACTTAATTTAAAAAATTTAATCATAAAGCTTCTAGAAGACAGAAATTATTTTTGAGTTTCAATTAAAAAAAAACCTAAACTCACTGCCATCAAGTCAATTTTGACTCATAGCAACCCTATAGAGCAAAGTAGAACTGCCCTTGTGAGTTTCTAAGTCTCTAATTCTTTATATGAGAGTAAAAAGTCAACACAGATTAACCAAATACTTCTTAAATGTGATTCCAAAAGCATTATCCATGAAACAACAACAACAGAAACAGATTGGTCTTCAGTAATAAAAAGGAATGAATTATCAGTATATGGAATAACATTGATGAATGTAAAAATAATTTTGCTGAGTGAAGAAAATCAAACAAAAATAGTATAAAATATATGATTGTGCTTATATAAAATTGCAGAAAATTCAAATTAATCTATAGTGACTGAAAACAAATAAATGGTTATCAGAGGTCAGGCCAAGTTGAGAGAATTGTGGGAAGGAGGGATTACAAAGGATCAACAAGAGATAATGGATATGCTCATGGATATGCTGCGGTAATAACTCATGGACACCTACAAATGTCAAAATGCATCAACTGTGCACTTCAAGTATCTGCAGTTCATTGACTCACAATTATACTCTAAAAAGATGTGCACAGCATTCTTCAAAGTAAGTCTTTTCGGTAAATCCATTTTACAGTTATAGAATTTGAGCCACAAAAGGGTAATAAGTATTGTCTCCCAGATTTTACAGCTAGGTATGGCTCAGTCAATATTTGAAGCCAACTTTATATCACTGTAAAAACTTATTTTTACAGTCGGCTATTTCTTTCCTTCATGAAACATTTTCTCATATTGAGCAAGTACTCAGATAAATGAAGCCTCTCTCACACGAGCTGCTTTCCAATCTGGACTCCCCAAATAATCCAGTCTCTCTACTCAACCCTTGTCAATTTTCTGTGGTGAGTCCTGAAGTTTCAAACACCATTTCTATATTTGGTAAGTTTCAAGTTTTATGTCCAGTCCTGGGTTCAAACATGAATTCTCTTTACCAGAGACAAAGAAAATAACTATCTTTAACATCACTGAAAACACAGACTATCACAGAGCATGTTCACATAATCCTGGAAGTCTTTTCTAACAAAGAAACAGATAGCTATAGATCAAGAAAAAATATCCTAGACTTGCAGTACAGTGTATTATTTACTGTTATTCTTTTAGCCATGATCTTGGTAATTTTCACGAAGTAAATTTTTCCTGATGTATCTGGAAAAAAGAATATGGGGAAAGTTAATTATAGGGTTATATCATTCAGCTGTTGTCTTGTGCCATTGAGTCAGCTCCAATACGGAGTGACCCGAGATGCACAACAGAAGGCAAGATTGCCCAGTCCTGCACTCCTTTTACAATTGTTCTTCAGTTTGAGCACATGGCTACAGCCACTGTGTCAGCCTAGCTTTCTGACAGGCTGAGAGTGGAGAGTCTTTCTCTTTTTCACTGCCCTTTTATTTACTGAGCATGATAGCCTTCTCTAGAGACCTGTCTCTCCTGAAAACATGTCCAAAGTACGTAAGATGAAGTCTCACCATCCTTGCCTCTAACAAGCACTCTGGCCTTACTTCTTCCAAGGCAGACACTTTTATTCCCTAGGCAATAGGCGATACTTTCAATATTTTTTGCAAGCACCACAATCCAAACTCATCAATTCTTCTCCGGTCTTCTTTACGAGCACCCACATTTCAAGCGCATATGAGGCAATTGAAAATACTGTGGCTTGAAGGGTCAGGCACATCTTAGACCTCTGAGTAACCTCCTTGCTTTTCAACACTCTGAAGAGGTCTTATGCAGCAGCTATACCCAGTGCTATGTGTTGTTTGATCTCTTGACTGCTGATTCCACGAGTATTGATGGTGGATCCAAGCAATATGAAATACTTGATAACTTAAAGCTCTCATAAGGTTCTGCTTCTATTCACGTGTTTTCAGTGGCTGACAATGTTTTGATGCCATCCCTTCAATGTAGTCTGTTCTTAGTCTGGAAGCTCTATTGAGACCTGTTCACTTTGGGTGGGTCTGCTGGTATTTGAAATACCAAGGACATAGCTTCCAGCTTTACAGAAACTGACAGGCAAGTGATAGGATTCAGCTGCTAGTGATGATTAGAAGAGATTAAATAAAAGAGCAAATAAGCCATCTCAGACACAGAAGTAATGGTGTCCCTACAAGCAAAAGAGAAGACCAAGAAGTGGAGCATGTCCTTTGAACCCCGAGATCCCTGTGCATTGAACCTCCTTGATGCAGAAGACAGCTGTGCCACCAGAGAAGCAAAAGAGGAATAACTCATGAGTAGCAGCAGAAGAAATATAAGCCTCTAATTCTTTATATGAGAGTAAGAAGCCAAGACGGATTAATCAAATACTTCTTAAATGTGATTCCAAAAGCATTATCTACGAAACAACAACAACGGAAACAGATTGGTCTTCAGTAATAGAAAGGAATGAATTATCAGTATATGGAATAACATTGATGAATGTAAAAATAATTTTACTGAGTGAAGAAAATCAGACAAAAATAGTATAAAATATATGATTGTGCTTATATAAAATTGCAGAACATTCATATTACCCCATAGTGACTGAAAACAATATCCCAACTCACAGAGCAAGTAAAACTGAGTGCCATTGGACAGGAGGCCTGCTTATGAAGTGGAGTGCTTCTAGGCACTTCACTGAGGGAGCCAGATTTGCTGACCCATGGAGCTGAGCTGAGTGCCTTAACGCGGAGACTTACTGTGGAGTGACAGCTATCGGCAGTCCTCGAGAGCATTATAACATTGCCTGCGGAGGTAGAGGCCAGTTTAGGAGACTGAGCACCAGAAAGAGGCCAGCCCTAGGGCAAGGCAGAAAAGAGGTTGTACCGACTGAACCACGTTTCTTGGGTATTTCCCACCTAAAGTGTAATCTATTAGCTTCCCTAATAAATCCCACAGTAAGGATTATTGTCTGTGAGTTGTGTGGGGCCTTATGAACGGATACTCAAACCCAGCTGAGAAATAGAGACGGCTGTTGTGGGAAGCGCAGATGTCAGCAAAGATAATAAAGGTCGGAGGACAAAAGCATGTCTGATCTCAGCGCATGGCAACTGGCCTCGGACAGTCGGTGCTAATCGTGATGACGCCGATTCTCCTTCTCATACTTCATACAGTGTGGTCAGACAGCACCCCATGTCCTTTTTTCCAAGCCTTTATTTCTCAAGAGACACCTGGGATTATTATACAGGAAATGATCTCTCCTCCTTTTCTGTCTTCCTCGGCTCTCAGGGCTCCCCGTCTTCAAGCGTTTGATCTAAGAAATCCATATGAGCATGTCTTCCACTAGTAACCGGCACGTGAATTAGGAGGGTACAATTTATGTATCCTGTGTGTTGGCATACACTAAGAATAAACAGTTTTCTGCATGCTTGAGACTTCTACCGAGAACAAAGTCAAAGTTAAAGAAACATCTCTGATGACTCAGAGGAAGAGCAGTACTCCAAAAACATCTATTGCAGGTTTAAAAAGAGAACTTAAGGAAACTGTGACATTTTCAAACGAATGCAAAATAATTAGTTTCCAAAACAGTAGGAACAAATAATAAAGAAAAGATGTGTAAAAAAGGAAATAAAGTCAGAAAATTATAAGGTAAGAGAAAAGTAGGACAAGATATAGCAAGATAGGAAAAATTAAACATGAAAAAGCAAAATAAAAACCCTTATATGTAACTAAGAAATTGCCATAGGCCAAAGGAGACTAAGAAGATGAATGACAACTAAACATATTGTGGTATCCTGGACTTGATCCTGGAACATTAAAAAAAATGGGGGGGGGAAATAGCAAAACTGGAGTTTTATTAATTTTAATATTATATACTATGGTAGACGGAATAATGACCCCACCAAATATATCCATTTCTTAAACCTTTGAATTTGACTAAGTTTTCCTACATGGAAAGAGGAACTTTGTGTGTGATGTTAATGATCTTCATATGGAAATTATTTCCTGAATTACTGGGAGGGGCCAACATAATTACAAGGTTTCTTACATGAAGAAGGCCAGGGGCCACATGCACTTGGAGAGGTAAAAATGGAAGCAGAGAACTGCAGTTTAAAGATGGGGGGCTATAGGCAGCCTATAAAAATGGGAAAAGACCAGAAAATAGATTCTCCCCTAAGTCACCAAAAAGAACATATCCCTACCAACACATTGAATTTAGAGTTCTGATCTTCACAACTGTAAGAGACTAAATGACATTGTCTAAAAGCATTAATATGTTAATGTTATTAAGAGCCATCCAGCCAGCTCCAACTCAAAAGGACCTTATGCCCAACAAAATGAAACAGCATCCGGTCCTACACCGTGCTCACATTTGTCATGTTTGTGTGCATTGCTGAAGCCACTGTGTCAGTCCATGTCATGCGGGGTCTTCCTCTGCATCGGTTCTGCAGTCTTCCATGTTTATTGTCCAGCTTCCAACTGCTTATGAGGCTACTGAAAATACCATGGATTGAATCAGGCACACTTTAGTCCTCCATATAACATCCTTGTTCTTCAACACTTTAAAGCGGTCTCCTGCAGCACATTTACATAATGTAATACATCACTTAATTTTTTTAACTGCTGCTCCCATGAATATTGATTATGTAGTCAAACAAAATGAAATCCTTGACTTCAAAATTTTCTCCATTTATCAGGACAGTGTCTATTGGTCCAATTGTGAGGAATTTGATTTTCGTTACATTGAATTGCAATCCACACTAAAGGCTGCAGTCCTTGATGTTAATCAGCGAACGCCTCAAGTCCTCCTCACTTCCAGCAAGCAGGGTGGTGTTATTTGCACATGCAGGTTGCTAATAAGACTCCCTCCGATTGATTCTGATGCCACATTCTTCTTTGCATCATCGAGTTTCTCGGACATTTGCTCAGCATAAAGAGGAAATAAGTAGGGTGAAAGGATACAACCCTGATGCGCACTTTTCCAGAATTTAATGCAATATTCCTGATTATAGGCAGTATTTCCATCCTCTGTGCAAGTGACTGCCTCTTGGTCCGTGTACGGGTTCCAAGTTAACACGAGAAAATGTGTTGGGATTCCCATTTTTCTCAATGCTACCCATACTTGGTTATGATGCACACAGTGAAGGCATTCACACTTTTCATAAAACACAAGTCGACGTCTTTCTGGTATTCTCTCCTTCAGCCTGGTTCACATTGGGCGACCCTGTTGGTAGTTGATATACTGATGGCATCACTTCCAGCATGACAGCAACACACACGTCACCACAGCATGGCACACTTAAACGAGTGGCTTCAAAGATTCATTTAAAAATATACTCATTGACCACCACACCAACCACAGCCTCTGAAACCTGATACCATAATTAGAAGGCGCATGCCTATGACTAATCCCGGCTATGATCAGACTCACAAGGAAAAGAAAAGCCTGTACCGAACAGGATGGAAGCGTTGAATAAAATTCAAAATCATAAGCAAGACAGACTGGTGGAATCACGGAGATGATGGCTCTTAGGGGATCTTCTAACGTAGAACCCAATCCACTTTCTGAGATTACTTTTCATCCAGACAATACACAGGCCTGTCAAGTGTACACTGACACTGTGGGGGAAGTGCTCCTCAGAGCTATGAGCGGCCCTAGAATGAAGTTCAGGAGATAGGCAGGAAGGGGATAGAAAATAAGGGTGACGGTAAGTAAAACGAGGAGAGCGAATAAAAAGAAGAAAGAATGTGGTCACATAGAGGAGCTTGTACTACTGTCACATAGATGCACCAAAAAATGAGTCTAAATTGTTGAATGAGATACTAATTTGTCTGTAAATTTTCACTTCTACCACAATAAAATGTTAAAAAAAATAATACTTGAAAAATGCATTTCTCAGATTAAACACATCACAAATAATGGGAAAACTATATTGTAGAGGAAATAATTATAACTATTCAAACCAGTAGACATAAAATTAAGACTAATATATATATAAAGGTTGCATAAAAGAAATACTTCCATTAAATCTTTTCTCAATGGTGAAGATGTGGGTTTTAAGATTTAATAATTTGAAACTCATATAAAGTCAAAGGGGGAGAGTAAAATAAATAAAAATTGTCTCAACATCTTTCCTGGAGTATACAAATGATGACCATTTACTTTTTACTTTGATAATAAAGATAAAATAGAGTTGAAAAAGTCTTTAGAGAAACTTCAAACTATCATTGTAATAGTAAATAATATAATTTCCAAAACAAGAATATGATCAAAACAATTTAAATGTAGTCCATATAATGAAAGACATTTATAAGAGATGGGAAAATTATGGAAAATTCCATAAAGAAGTGCAATACAAGTATGACTGAACTTTTAAATAGGACAATAAAATTAATATTTATTGAACTACTCAATTAGGTAAATTAAAGATTACTGAACAGTACAGTAATTTGTACTGAATATTTAAAAGACAATTTTGAGACAAAGCTAAACAAGATTATTAAAAGAAATGAATAAATAAGCATGTAAGTCAGTTATCTAGTACCAAAATAAGCACGAAAGTCAGTTATCTATAACCTAAATACCACAAGTGGATGATTTCGACATACAGGAATTTACTCCCTCATTATTTGGGAGGCTAGAGATCCAAATTCAGGCCACCAGCTATCTCTCTGTGGGCTCTTTAGGACACTTCTTGTCATCAATATACCCCAGAGTCTGGCAGTAGCTCAGCACAGTGACACTAGGATCAAAGAAGATGCTCTTCCCTCCCCACCCTCACTGGAATTGCTTTTTACTTGGTGGCAGTAGCTTCCTCTCATCTCTGCTTGCTTATTTAATCTCGTTTATATCCCAAAATAGAATAATTCAATATTATTTAATCTTGGATATTTTAATCCTGCCTCATTAACATTCCTGCCACTACTCCCACCTCACCAGCAACTTAAACGTTAGGATTTACAACATGTAGGATTATCACATCCTATTACAAAATGGAAGGTAATATTGAAAATTGTGGTCCAGCCAAGTTGGCACACACTTTGAGGAGTCACAATTCAATTCACAATCATTGTATTTGTTGCTATGTGATGTCATGTTGTTTCTGACTTGTAGTGATCCTATGTGCAATAGAACAAGACATTGCCAGCTTCTGTACCATCCTCACAATCATTGCTATGTTTGAACCAATTATTTCAGTCACTGTGTCAATCTTGATTCTTCCACCTAAAGAGGTAAGAGGGAAAAACTATTTATAGAGGTACAGTTATAGGTGTGTATATATGTAAATATATTAATTTATAATGAAAGGGATAGAGGCCAATGAACATATATTTATATGCTAAGTATTAAGATGGCAGATGGACTTTGGGTCTCTACTCAAGGCCTCCCTAAACACAAGAACACCTTTTTCTAATAACATGGCACTATTTCATACTCACATTCCTCACATGATCGCTGAAGACAAAATGGGTGCATAAGCAAATGTTGTGAAGAAAGTGGATGGTGCCCGGCTATCAAAATGTAGTGTCTGGGGTCTTAAAGACTTAAAGTTAAATAAGCAGCCATCTAGCAGGGAAGCAAATAAGCCCCCATGGAAGAAGCACATCAACCTGTGTGATCATGAGGTATTGACGGGATCAGGTATCAAAAGATCCAAAACAAAAAATTATATTGATGTGAAAGATGGGTGGTGGGACCAGAGACCCAAAGCCCATCTGTAGATAATTGGACATTCCCCCACAGAAGGGTTACAAGGAAGGGACGACTCAACCAGAGTGCAGCATAGCACCAACGAGACACACATCATTCCTCCAGCTCCTGAATGCTTCCTCCCCCAACTACCATGACCTGGTTCTACTTTACAAATCTGGCTAGACCAGAGTACACACATTGGTACAGATAAGAGCATTTAATACATGGAATTCAGGACAGATAAAACCGTCCAGAACAGTAGTGGGAGTAGCGATGCCATGAGGGTAGGGAAAGGGATGGGGGTAAGGGGGAACTCAACATAAGGTTGGATATATAGCTTACCCCACAGGGGGATGAATAACAGAAATGTGGGTGAAGGGAGACAACTGAAATACAACAATAATATATAATTGATCATGGATTCACAGGGGTGGGAAGGTGGGGGAGGGAGGGGAAAAAAGAGAAGGTACTATCAAGGGCTCAAGTAGAAAGAAAATGTTTTGGAAATGTTGATGACAACATATGTACAAGTGTGCTTGATACAATTGAACGATGGACTCTTAAAAAATTTTTCCTCCATTTTACTGACACTTTATTTTATCAAACATGATGTCTTTCTCCATAAATTAATCTCTCCTGATGAGGTGTCCAAAATACATAGATAATGCTGCACTATTCTTGCTTTTAAGGAGCATTTTGACTGTTTTTTTTAAAACAATTTTTTTGTTCTTCAGACAGTCCATAGTATGTATGTGTATATATATATATATATATATTAAACTATTCATAGTATAGCTCTAGTTTTAAAATAATCATAGTG
This sequence comes from Tenrec ecaudatus, assembly GCF_050624435.1. NCBI lineage: Eukaryota > Metazoa > Chordata > Mammalia > Afrosoricida > Tenrecidae > Tenrec > Tenrec ecaudatus. The sequence goes on from NC_134537.1 coordinate 92,011,579, forward strand.
CTTCAAATTAAAAGACAGCAAGTATTTTATCAGACAAAATTCAGGGTAAATTATAGCATAAAATAGAAACCATAAAATTGGTAAATATATATTTCAAATTTTTTCTCATAGTAATATGAAACCTGTTTTCTCAGTTGCTATGAAACATAACATTTTATCATATAACAGTCACAAAAATCTTAATAAATTTCCCCCCCAAAACAGAAATACAACAGGTAACATTCTCTAAATACAATTAATATCATTCTATAAAATAATATGCTTTTAAAACACAACCATTCATAATTAAATCTAAGAAAAACAGTGTCATAGTAGGGTTTGTGTCAATTTGTCTGGACCAGCATTCTCAGTGGTTTTGCAATTTGATCTACCATAACGAAATCATTCCATGATGGGACCTGCTGTGAGCAGCCAAGCAGTTGTAAGATTAAGATGGAGTATCAACTCCTTACTCAAGTCACAGCCCTGATGCAATGGAACGTGGTTTCCTCGGTGGTGTGGCCTAATTCCTATACGAATGGACACTATGGAAGCATGTGCTTACTTCTTTCTGGGTCTGTATCCTGCATCTGCCTCAGGGATCTCCAGTTCTTTGGACTTGAGCCAGTAGCTTGCCATACTCTATCCCTCTGTGTGAGTCTAACTTGTTAAATTGGAATTATTCACCCCTGTAATCATCAGCCTATTACCTTCTTGCTCATCTTGGATTCATCAACCCCTGCGGCCCCATAAGTCAGGAGATGTCTCCAGCCTGACATCTGACCCATGGATTGGTAGCTGCCCTGCTTTGGACTTGATTGCTTCTACAACTGTGTGAGCCATTTTCTTAATGTAAATCCCTTTCTATGCATATATAAGCATGACTAGTTTGGGTTCTCTAGAGAATCCTGCTGAATGTAATCTGTTAAGGAGTTCTTGGATCAAATAAAACATGTTCTTAGAAACTATTTATAAAGTAATAACTTAATAAGTCCTCTACATTAAAAACTTAAAGGACATGACCTAAATTATATATCAAGTCAAATTTGCAGCCTTTAATTTTTAGGTTTCAAATGATAAAAATATATTAAATTTCTATTCAACTAAAGTTATCAGACGCATGTTTTCCCATGGAAACTGTGAAGAACGATAGTTTCTAAATTGCAGAATTCAAAATTAGATAATATATTCAGGCCATATGGTTCATGCTCTTTCTTTATACCATAATACCTCTTATAATTTGAAAACAGATGAGAATAGGTCCTAGTTGTGATGTTCTATACATTCAGAAATATTTTAGTCAATTGAGAATATGTTCTGGGATAAAATGAACAACTGGATTGTGATAGAAGGATGACCATTGGATGGGCAATAGAATGGTAACAAATAGTTTCCAGTGCAGAGTGATGAAAGACCGTTTGACCACAAGTATCTTAGATGCTGTACTACAAATAATGCAAAGAACACTGGTTGGTGATCCTAACATTTCAATGTACCAGCTAGCACCTTCCAGTCCACCTCTCTGCTACTTAGATTTTTTTTCAATTATTATTGTTGTTGTTGTTAGGTGCTCTCAAGCACATAACTACTGACTCATAGCTGCTTTGTTTACAACAGCATAATGCACTCTGGTCCTGCCCCATCCTCACAATTGTTTTCTCTTTGAGCCCATGTTGCAGCCACCATGCTGATCCATATTGTTGAGGGTCTGCCTCTCTGTGGAGCTCTTCTACTTTACCACGTGTAGCGTCCTTTTCCAAGAATTAGTGTCTCCTGATAACAAAACCAAAGTATGTCATTTTCACCATGAATTTTCACCATGCTTGTTTGTAAAGAGCATTCTGGCTGGACTTTCCAATTAGCCTTTCCAAACACATACACCAACAGGCAACCATCCATAGTGCAGCCCTATTTACAAAGTAATCATAGTGCCCCACGTTTGCTGATTTATATCGAATACCCTAACCGTGATACCACAGGATAACCAAAAGCATCTTTAAACATTGGGCATTTGGCATTTGAAAAGAGATATTAAAGTAATGGTAATATTTCTTTTCACATACTTTTGACATGTTCTTTGGGGGAAAAAATCATGCTTGGTAACTCAGAGAATCACCAAAAGACGAGGAAGACACTTGGCAAGCTGGGTTGACATGGTGGCTGCAAAAAATGAGCTAGAAATAAAACCACTTGTGGGGATGGTGCAGGAACAGGCCATGTTTTTTCTGTTGTTGTTGTACATAGGAGGGGGTTACCCCCCAATGATTTATTTTCCCAAAGTTATGTGTTGAATTTTTTTTTTTTTTACAAGACAGCCTTATCACCTTCAAAGCACTCTCCATTACACTTAATGCATTTGTGAGATCTGTGATTCCATTCTTGGAAACAGTTTTCAAACTCATCTGTTTGGATAGCTGACAGCCCCTCCGTTTTTTCTTAACCTCTTCTACATCTTCAAATTGCTGTGCTTTCATGCCCCTCTGCGTTTGCGGAAACAAAAAGAAGTTTTACTGAATGAGGTCAGGTGAGTCAGGTGGGTGGTACAAGAGAAGCATGCTGCTTTTGCCCCAAACTGGCATACTGAGGTGGCTGCATGACCAGGTACATTGTCCTGGTGGCCAAATCAGTCCCCCATCTGACACAAATCAGGTCTTTTTAATCACACACCGTTAAGCTATCTTTTCACAACCTCTAAATAGAATGTTTGATTAACGGTCTGACCTGGTGGAACGAACTCCAAAGGTACGGAGTCAACATTTCGTTCATCCTGGAAGCTGACAAACATCAACATCAGTCAACATTTCGCCATTTGTGAAATGAGAAAACCATTTGCGCATTTGAGTTTCTCCCACAGCGCTGTCCTTGTATGCTGTGCTCAACGTCACAACAGTTTCTGAGGCCTTTTTCTTCATCAGGAAACAAAATTTCACATCCACACCTTGTTCTCTTAAATTGGTCATCACAAAAAACGAGGTTTTAGAGAAACTTTTATGACAAAATTCACTGTGAGCAGAGAGAATCTTCCTAGGCGACGCCACTGGTGCATGAACTCAGAGCAAGCAGTTTGATGCTTGCCTAGCAGGAAAAACCACATACTAATAAAGCTCGACCCAGTGGAATTTTTTATTCCATTTTTTTGGGGGGAAGGGGTACCCCCTCATAGAGTTACTATGAGTCAGAACAAACTCTGTCGTACTTAACAACCACTGCAGAACATAGCAGAGCCTCGGTAAATTTCTTTGCGCTTTCCATTGATCTTTACAACATTCTGTGAAATGGATATTATTGTTTTCTTTCCGTGGAGGGTGGCAGAGGGCTTCAAAGATGCAAAACTCAACACTGTTGGTACTCCCAACAAAACCAAGAGCATTGTTTTCTCATCCTGCCTCACACATCAATTCCATCATCTTGTTTTCTGCCAATACTGAGGCAGTATTGGGGCATTTGAAAAGTTCTTATGATAATAAAGGCAACCAACCGGTCATGGGACCCAAAGGTGTTGCTGAACAAGTTAATTTCTGGTAGAATTTTCTATGTGACTTTCAGCTACCAACATCGAATTTTTACCTGTTTTCCATTGCTTTCTTAGGAAGACACACACATGCACAAAATAGCTCCTGCATCCATATAAACTGTTAGGATCAATCATCCCATTAATTGTTTGCGGAGCACTATATAACCTCTCCAGGCATGGAGCCCTGAGTACTTTAAAAAATGAGAACATTTTCTCCATATAAAAAATTGCTAGCTATTAAAAATCTGTGGAAAATGTTTCTTGTGACAGAACAGAAGGGTTTTCGGTGAAATAAATCTTTCATTTTTCCACTTTCAACTTTCTTAACAACCCATATCCATACATTCAGAATGCATACAGCAGGTCAAAAAGGGAACAGAGCTTACTAACAAATCTCAAGATTCTTCTATAATTCTTCTTCCTGGATCAAACTGCTTTGTGTTAGGCATGTTTTTGGTTAGGATGAATTTTCTCACAGCAGAAGTAGATTTTTGACAGTCTCTTGCATATCTGAACATGGGTGCAAGTGAGTCCCTGATAGTCTGGATGGACACTGATGCCACAACCCTTTCTTGTGATGGCTTCCCCAAAGGACAGGCCTCCTTGTCAGGAGGCTTAGTGTATCAATTGCAAACAACTTAAACTTTTGTATTCTTCCAAACATACAAAAGTTAATTCAAGATGGATAGAAGACCTAGATGTTGGAATTAAAATAATGAAATGATTAAAAGAAAATATAAGGGTAAAGTTTGGAGACCTAGGTTTTCATAATGGGTTTTAAAATGTGACATGACACCAAAAACATGAAATAAACACCAAGATGAAGGTAGGCCACTGTTCCCAGGGCATGTCATCTTCCAATCCAGTCCCCTAAGCAATGAGGTAGAGAGTCTGTCTAGCATCCATGAAACATATGAGGGGGTATCACCCTAAAAACATATCTGATGTGAGGGGAATAGTGCATTTGGAGTTCATTTCACCAGGTCAGACTGCTAATCGAGCTTTCTATTTAGAGGTTTTGAAAAGATAGCTTAACAAGATGTGATTTAAAAAAAGACCTGATTTATGGCAGGCGAGGGACCGGTTTGGCCACCACAACAGCACACCTGCTCACGCAACCATCTCAGTGCGCCAGTTTTGGGCAAAAAACAGCACGCCTCTCTTGCTCCGTGCACCTGACTCACCTGACCTCATTCAGTGTGACTGCTTTTGTTTCTGTGAATGCAGAGGGCCGTGAAAGGACAGTAATTTTAGATGTAGAAGAGGTAAAGAGAAAAACAGAGGTGCCGTCAGTCATTCAAACAGATGAGTTTGAAAACTGTTCCCAAGAATGGAATCGCAGACCTGACAGATGCATTAAGTGTAATAGAGAGTGCTTTGAAGGTGATAAGGTTGTTTTGTAAAAAAAAAAAAAAAAATTAAATACATAACTTTAAAAGAAAATCCATTTCGGGTGGGGCGAGCACCTCTCTTATACATCACCCACTCTAAATGTGGATCTTAATAACCACTTTGACAGAGGCGACTTTCACTTCCTCTGGGGTCAGTTTTTCAAGATCTGTGGAGAAGGAGAAGATCGTTTCATTTCTGTCACACAAAGTTGTGCTAACGTCACCCCCATCCAACAGACACTCCCACCAAAGTGATAAGGAAATCTTATTGGAATGTCAAGTCGGGACGGGGAGAGGGAGGTTTGTACGTCACAGAGAAAGCAATTGCATCTGTGTTGGTAGGAAAATGAGGAGGAGCACCCTCCCAACAGGAAAAAAAACACACTTAAAAGTACTTATGTGGAACCTGAGGGGAGACTATACCTGGTACTAAGTTCCCAATTGGACTCTTTTGACCTGGGTTCTATGTAGTTCTTGGTGACCCAGTCCATTCGCTAGAGACCTCTGGGACATCAGACCCTGCTCTTTCAAGGCTCACGTTTCCCTTGGCCACACCAGAAGGACCCTCGATGGAAACCCCACTCAGTGAACTGGGATTTAACTCAAAATAACCTGTACCCACTGGGCTTCTGGCTGAAACTCTTGAGCGCGAGAAGAAGCAGATGATTGCTACACCAAGGACATAGAATTGCTGGACTTTGGACTTCGGGTTGAACTTCTTGCCTAAAGGGTGCCTAATGAATGATTGCCCAGGATTGCTACATACTTAATATTTTAATGCCCTCCATGCTTCACTATGACATGTATTAATCTGGTAGGTGTGATTCTGCTGCTGTGAATGAATTTTTTTAAATCATTTTATTAGGGGCTCATACAACTCTTTATCACAATCCACGCATACATCAATTGGGTAAAGCACATCTGTACATTCATTGCTCTTGTCATTCTCAAAACATTTGCTCTCCACTTAAGCCCCTGGCTTCAGGTCCTCATTTTTCCCCTCCCTCCTTGCTCCCCCCTCCTTCATGAACCCTTGATAATTTATAAATTATTATTTTGTCATATCTTGCCCTGTATCCCTCATGAGACCTTGATAATTTATAAATTATTATTTTTCATATCTTGCCCTGTATGATGTCTCCCTTCACCCCCTTTTCTGTTGTCTGTCCCCCAGGGAGGAAGTCACATGTAGATCCTTGTAATCGGCTCCCTCTTTCCAACCCACTCTCCCTCTACGCTCCCAGTATTGGCACGCTGTGAATGAATATTGTTGGAGGATTTGTCCTATCAGCAACCTCCATTATTATTTGGATAAATAGTGTCTAGTCACTTATGAGTTTAATCTGTGCAGTCAATGATTCATGCATTGTGGTTCATAGATGGCCTAGGCTCATATAATTTCCTTCTCGCAGCAATATTTTAGATTTCACACCGTTGGTTAAACTAATGACACTATCAATGCACGTGGTCACACATTGGGCTGATAACCACAAGGTCAGCAGTGAGAAACTGCAGGCAGCTCTGCAGGGGCACGATGAGGCTTTTTGCTCCTGTGAGATTGGCAGGCTCTGAGACTCACAGGGGCAGTTCTACCCTGCTGTATTGAGTTGCTGTAAGTCAGCAGTGACTTGATGCTTGATGGAAGTGGAAGTGATGGCCCAGGGGAATGAGTGATAATGTTCTCTAACAGAAAGTGTCAATGATACCCTTAAAGTGAACCAGACACGTATTAATTGAATAAATGGATTTGGGGCTAGCACTTAACTCTAGACCCAAACTAAGAACAATTATTTCTTATGACATAGCCCCACTTGATGCTCAGCCTATTGAAGAGATCACTAAAGATATGGGTACTATAATAAAGTATGGTGAAGAGACTGGATGGTGCCCAGCTGTCAGAAAAATGAGGAATCATCTAAGTCCACATGGAAGAAGCACAGAAGCATGTGTGATCTAAGATTGGAAATAATATCATTCCCAATCTAAAGGATGGAGTGGCACTAGAGCTTATATTGTGAACACCTGGTTTGGGGAAGGTTATGGATGAGAGCAGAAACCCAAAATCCATTTGCAGGGTGCACACGAGGCTTTAGCCTCTGTTGAATCCCCTCTACCCAAACTTGAGGAATGTTAAAGTTGATCATGATAGTGGGAGTTTGGTCAAAATGTAATATCTTATTTTTGATCTCCCCTTTGACCCTTTTTGAAGCTATTTGAATTCACAAAAAAGGTGAAGGGGAAATACATGTGGATTGAGTCCCTGGGAGTCCCCTGTGCCCATGGACCAGGGACATGACTCGCTTCACTAACATGCAGAGCACACTGGAAAGTGGATTGTTGCAGACGCAGGCAGGTTAAGATGCAGCACTCTATCATTCGATCTTCCTTATGATAAATTTAAATTTGTCATCATTCTAAATATTTTCTGCTTTCTTTTCAATGGAGGTTTCTTATCTGTTTTACTTTGTTATTCTTATTAGTTGCTGTTATTGTTTGTTCTTTACTGTATTTTGTATATGAAACCCAGGGCAGGTAAATCAATAGGGTGTGTAATTGGATTAATGGTCCCTGGGAGGCGTGGCAGGGAGGGGTGGGGAAATGATAACGTTAGAGGAAGGTAGCAACAATGAGTCCACGAATGAAAAAAATGCCTGAAAACCGATTGTGATGATGGCATAGTTCTTATGAAAGTGATTGAATTACTGCCTTTTGTGATATGTAACTTGAACATATATGCCAGTAAAATTGTTAGGGGGAAATTAGATCAACTGGACTTTCCCTAAAATTTAAACATTTGCACATCAAAGGATTTTAAATTGACAATGAGCAGAATGAGAGAAACTATTTGCTATTGATCTAACTAATAAGGATTTAATATCCAGAATGTAAAAAAAAGCTCCTACAATACAAGAACAACAAAACAAGCAAGCCAAATTTAAATGGACAAAAGACTTGAAGAGACCCTTCCCCAGAGGAGATTTACAAATGGCTGATAAATACATGGAAAGATACTCAGCACCATTAGTTATTTGGGAAATGCAAATCAAAATCGCAATGAGCTAGCAATTCACACTAACTAGTACGTCTTATCAGAAACATGGAAGATAGCAAATGTTGACAGGACGCAGAGACCTTGGACACTCATCCATCGATGATGGCAATGCAAAATGATAACACTGACGTGAAAAGGAGCGCGGCCATTCCTACAAAAGTGAAACAGAGACTGTATCCTGCTAAACCTATTGCGATTTAATGAATTCCAACTCACCATTTGATTGACTAGAACTGCTTCATGGGGTTTTGTTGGCTGTAACCATTACGAAAGCAGATCGCCAGGGATCCCTTACCCCAGGACTGTGGACTTGGTTTTAATTGCCAACTTTTAGATAGATAATCAATTGCAAATGATTTGTGCTACCCAAGCACCCTATAAATAATTACCGATTACAGAAGCAAAGAATGGGTTCGCCCCTAGAGCCTCCAGAGGGAGGATGTGCTCAGCACACACCTCGGTTTGGGCCTTGTAACAGTAATTGCTGACCTTTGGCCTTCAGAGTGAAAAAGCACAGATTTCTGTTGTTTTAAGTCACTCGTTGGTTTCGACTTGTTACAGAAGCCATAGAAACTAAGAAAATAGTGGGGTGGGGGGCTCTACTTGTCTGAGGATATTTTCAAATTTAATAAAGAATGCTAAACAGTTTTCTTAAATTGTTATAATGACTTGCTGTTGTTGGGCACCATTGGATCCGTTCCACCCCATAGCAACCTTATTACGTACAACAGAATGAAAGAGCACACTGCCCGGTGCCATCCTCACAGTGATTCCTACGCCTGAGCCCATTGTTGCACTGACTCTGTGAATCCATCTTATTGAAGGTCTTCCTCTGTTACACTGCCGCTCCACATTACTAAGCATGATGTCCTTTCTCCAGGGGCTGATCTCTCCTGACAATCTGTTTTGTCTGCAAGACGTTTTGCGAGCCTTGCCTGTAAGGAGCACTCTGGTCGTACTTCTAGAAGAGGTCTGCGACTCCACATTCTCAGAGTGGCCTTAAGCTATTCTGTGCAGAAGGCAGAGATTTCAAGCCAAAGTCTCAACATTTCACCCATGTTTTCTGAGATTATTACCATTGGGGAGAATTGAAGTTCTAATTGCATTTGTCACTTTCATGACTTTAGACCTCTGAAAATATCTTGTCTGAAGACAGGAATGGAGAAGACAAAGAAAAATATAGTGCTGGAATCTGTCACTGAAATGCAGCTCACTCCAGCTCTCTCGGCATTTGGCTAATAGAGGAAGTCAAAGTTTTGGCTTCATTAATTTCATCAACACAGAAGGTGATCTCTAAGTTACTCATCTTGCCCTCTTTGGGAATAATTTCATAGACTTTGGGCAAGGAGAATCAAAGTATCCTGGAATAAATTCCTAGTCAAGGAGAGAGCACTTCACAAAATAAATTTTAGGAATTGAATTATTTCAGCATCAATCCTGCACTTAAAAAATTTCAAATATCCAGGTGTAACTGTTAACACAGAGATAATTAGGAACAGAATCCCTTGCTCCAAAAAGCACAAAATATCTTAGCACATGTGGACTTGCCAAGGTAAGTTTGGGTCAGGAACTAGTAGAGAAGAAAAGAAAACAGCAAGAGGCAAGAATCAAAGAAGAAAGGAGATGTAGAGTGTAGTTCCTAAGTGCTGAAATCTCTGACTCATAATGACCCCATGCATTACAAAATTAAAGATGGTTTGACCCTGCACCAGCTTGATGCTTGTTGGTATTCTGAATTCATGGTTGTTGCCATTGTGTTAATCCAATTTATCAAATGTTTCCATTGCCCAGCCTTTCACTTGACCAAATCGGATGCCCATCGCCAAGAGTTAGTTCCTCCTAATGATACATACAAAGTAAACAAGTTGAAGTCATGGATAATATTCTGTGATCCATAGAGTTTTTATTGTTTCCTTCTGGGAAATAGGAGAAAGGTAAGTATTTCTTCTTATCTTGTCTTCAGCTGAAAGTTCCACTAAACGTTCTTCATTAGATGTGACCATGCTGGTATTTGAAATAGCAGTGGTATTTCTTCCAATCAAAGCAACACACAAAACACCAGTGTATAATAAACAGACAAATGGGTTAATTACCTAGATATAAAGGTCCATGTGATATTCAGGTTGGGACAAGTAACCAGAAATGCAAGGTTGTAGCTTGAAGCATTAGAAGAACTTCACACATGTGAAGAGAGAGAACAGTTCAAGGTATAAGTAAGTCAGAATAAAAAATGTACAAAGACAAGGACTCAAGCTCTAGACCAGCAGTTCCTGCCTACTCAAAAAATTAGAACAAAGAACGACCACAAGCAAGGCCATCGTGAATGAGGTTTGCAGAAATTCAAACTGTAGCTTATTGTCGATGTTGAGTTGGTTCTGATTCATAGCAAGCTTAGGTACAATGAAGAGACCAATGTTGACCTTGCACCAACAAGGATTTTTTTCAGTTGGTTCTGATTCATAGCAAACTTAGGTACAATGAACAGACCACTGTTGACCTTGCACCAACAAGGATTGTTTGCTGTATTTGAGCCCTCTATTGGAAGGCACAGTGTCAACCTGCGTCATTAAGGGACTTTATCTTTTTTAGTGACCCCCTACTTTACCAGGCATGATGTTCTCCTGAAGGGACTGGTCATTGCGTTTTAACATTTTTAAGTGTTATTTTGCAGCACATTTTCCTAGTGCTATTTGATTTACTGACTTCTGCTTCTATAGGCATTGATTGTGAATTCAACTAGGAAGAAATCTGCAACAATTTCAATATTTTCTCCCATGTAGTTATCTGTTCTGAGGATTTATGTTTTCTTTATATTTAGGTATAATTATATTGAAGGTTGTGTGCTTTGATGTTAATCAGTAAATGCTTCAACTTCTCTTTGCTTTCAGCAAGCAATACTGTGCAATATTGTACCATGTGCACACTGCAGGTTTTTCATGAGTCCTCCTCCAATCCTGATGCTGTGTCCACCAGCTTCTTGGATTCTTTGCTAGTCATACAGACTGAATCACTATGGCAAAAGGATATATAACCCTGACATGCAACTTTTATGATTTTAAACCATACAGCATGCCAGACTGCCCTAGTTTCTATGTACAGGTTCCATGTGAGCACTTTGATAAACAATTGTTCTGAGATTTCTATTCTTCACAACATTGTCCATAGTTTTCTATTATATACACAGTTGAATGCCTTTGTATACCTAATGAAACACAAATAAACATCTTTATGATATTTTCTGCTTCCAGCCAAGATTCGGCTGACATTAACAACGATATCCCTTGTTTCATATACTCTTCTAAATCTGGCTTGAATTTCTGATAATTTCTTTCTTTTTTTTTTATTAAAAAACATTTTATTAGGGGCTCATACAACTCTTATCACAATCCATACATATACATACATCAATTGTATAAAGCACATCTGTACATTCTTTGCTCTAATCATTTTCTTTTTTAAAAATTTTTTTTTAATTTTAACAATTTATTAGGGGCCCATACAATTCTTATCACAGTTCATACATATACATACATCAATTGTATAAAGCACATCCATACATTCCCTGCCCCAATCATTCTCAAGGCATTTGCTCTCCACTTAAGCCCCTTGCATCAGGTCCTCTTTTTTTTTTTTCCCCTCCCTCCCCTTTCCCCCCTCCCTCATGTGCCCTTGGTAATTTATACATCGTTATTTTCTGACAATTTCTTGTGGACATGCTCTGCAACAACTTAAACAAATATTGTCAGCAAAATTTTACTTGCATGTGATTGGTAATTAAATATTTTTCATAAAATGTTGAATTGTCTTTCTCTGGAATAAACATAAATGTACGTCTCTTCCGCTCAGTAGGCCGGAAAGGGGGAGGGGCTCTCTTTCAAATGTCTTGTCATACAGGAGTCTGTTTTATGTCACTAAAATCAGGAAAATTGTGTGTCAAGGTTGTACTTTCTCACGGCACTTATCCAATCTGTATGCTAACCAAACAAGGGTCTCGGGGAGAAGATGAGCCAGTCAGGGTGCAGTGTAGCACTGATGAAATATACAACTTTCCTCTAGTTCCTAAATGCTTCCTCATGATCCCAATTCTACCTTACATATCTGGCTAGACTAGATCATGTACACTGGTACAGATAAGAGCTGAAGACACAGGGAATAGAGAACAGGTAACCCCCTCAGGAACAATAGTGAGAGTAGCGATACCAGGAGGGGAAGGGAAAGGTGGGGGGAGAAACGCAGAACCGATCACAATGACCTACATATGACCCCCTCCCTGGGGAGTGGACCAGAGAAAAGTGGGTGAAGGGAGACATTAGTCAGTGTAAGACATGAAAAAATAATAATAATTTATAAATTATTGGGGGTTCATGAGGGAGAGAGGGTGGGGAAGGGAGGGGAAAATAAGAAGCTGATACCAAGGGCTCAAGAAGAAAGAAAATGTTTAGAAAATGATGATGGCAACAAATGTACAAATGTGCTTGACACAATGGTTGTATGTATGGATTGTGATAAGAGCTGTACAAGCGCCCAATAAAATGACTTTGTTTTTTTAAAGAAGAAGTTAGCATCAGGATTGGAGAGATACTTGTTAAGATTCTTCAATATCCAGATGACATAACCTAGTTTCTTGAAAGTGAAGAGGGCATGATGCACTTGCTAATGAAGATAAGGAATGGAGCTTTAAGTATGGATTAGAAGTCAATGTAAAGAAAGCAAAAATCTTAACAAGTAATAGCAATAAATGGTAATGGCAATGATTTCATCTTGTTTGGAGCCAAAATCAATATTCATGAAAGTGGCAGTCAAGAAATCATAGGACATGCTGCACTGGATGAATCTGCACAAGACCTCTATAAACTGTTGAAAAGCAGGGGTGTCATTTTGAAGACCAAGGTGTGACAGGTAGGTTTATTGAGTGAACATGGCCATGAATGCATATGGGATTAATTGAAGAGCAGAGAAATAAATGGTTCAGTGAGCCTCGCCTTTCTTGTCTCTTGCTCTTTGATGATCAGACTAGGGTGTGGCTGCCTTGCTTGTTCTCTGCCTCAATTTGCAAGCTACACTACCTCAGGAACACTTAACCCGTGGATTGTGCCACTGTAGTTTGAGGTTCCTTCAAGACTTGCCTCACCACACCATTGGAATTTCCATCTCTTGAGCTGGGGACTGCTGGACCCTGTCATCTAGCAGACTGTTGGTGATCTGCCTTGCTGTTTGCTGCCTGTGGCTGGATAGCCTGAATTGCTCTACAGAGAACGACCCAGCATCCCTCAAGACTTAGAAGACTTTCAGTGTATTAGCTGACCCAGAGCAGTGAGATGCACTGAGCCATTTGTACTGCTTTATAGATTAATTAACTGTTTAGTTCCTTTGTTGTGTATACATAGATCTAAATATATATAAAATCATTAGTGTCCTGGTTTTGTTTCTGTAGAGAACCCTGTCTATCATAATTGGTACCAAGAGTGCTTATAGAGAAATAACATCACAAATATGGGCTTCTTAAATTGGCTGTCCAGCTTGATTAGACTTAATGGCACTGATAATGCTAGGTCTACACCTAAAGGCACGGATACGTCTGCCACTCTCACTAATCCACGGTGTGAAGCCACAAAGCTCACATCTACAGGATCACCACCGATAGGTGAAGTGCTGGTTAAAGGAGAGCCTCTGCATGATCATATGTTTGATGTTTTCCAGCAGTTTTGTCAGGATGACAAATATAGGGAGGCTGGTGGCTGATCCTCCTTACACTGGAAACTGTGATTAAGGAGAGGGATGGTCTTAGAACCTCAGAAGCACACCTCCAGTGCCGAATAATGGACTTAAAAGCTTCCGCCTGTGCTACCAAGGAGAGCCTTCTCTCCTCTAGTAAAAGAGCAGGTATTTCTGAAACCAGGTCGAGTCTCAATATGAGACTCTGGCATTACAACGCCAGCTGGATGGCAGATCTAGAGCAGTGTCTCATACTAATGTGAGAGCATTGATATGAAAACATTGGGACCCTGCAACATGGGATGGGAACATATGGGCTGGTAGTCCAGAAGAGGAGGATATTGAGCCCCTAGAAATGATTGAGCCAGCCCAGGCAATAGATCCACCCCTCACAGCTGAAGGTATTAATCCACTATCAATAAAACAACCCACACCTGAGCAGATTGACCAAACTGTTCAAGCTGAAATGCCAGGTGGGCCTGCATCTGTAGCATTGCCTGAGGGACATGCCTTACAAGATATTGCTGAGAGCAACTGGGAAACACCCTCACTGCCCACTATTTCCTCCAGATCTTTAACTAAAATTAAGACTCAGAAAGCTCCCAAAGGCAAGGTTGTCATGATTATCGAAGAAGTACACTACATTCACAAAGTTCTGCTCAAGTTTTCTAATACACACAAGCAGAAGCCTGGGGAATATCCTTGGGAATGGTTAATAAGGATGTGGGATACTGGTGCCAAAAATGTAATATTAGATCAGTCTGAGTTTCTGCATAGGGACCCCTAAGTACAGATTCTTCTTTCAATGTCTCAGCAAGAGATGCTAAGAGAGGATCTAATTCTTCATTTGGTTGGTTTACTGAAACATGGATGGCAAGATGGCATAGATTAGACCAACTTGAGGTACCTGACCTACTTTGGTACACTGCAGAAGAAAGCATCCCAAAGCTTAGGGAAATTGGTATATTGGAATGGATCTATTACGATATTCCCATAGACACAAAAACTGGGTGTCCTGAGGACATACCCTTTACCACAACCATAAGGAACAAGTGTGTGAAGTGGGACCCAGCATCTCTGAAGACTCCTTGAGGTAGGTATTGTGCCAACCTGGTAGATAAACACATGTGGGGTTAATTGAAGGGCAGAAAGTTAAATGGCTCAGTGAGCCTCACCTTTCTAGTTCTCGTGTCTCTTGCTTTCTGATGCTCAGACCAGGGTACAACTGCCTTAGCCAGTTCCCTGCTTCAGCTGGCAAGGTTCACTTCCTGCAAGATACCCCTGAGAAGCTGCATGGACCTACCCTGATGCAGCCCTATGTGCTGGAGAAGCTGTGTGGAGACCCCTGCCAGCACTGAGATGCTTCCACATTCACTGACTCGGCTTTCCTCTTGCAGTCAGCATCATTGCGTGTATTTTGTTAAATGGAGGAGGACTTTGTGGAGTAGTGTGGGACATATGGACTAATGTTGAACTTGTGGGCTTGGGCAGCACTGGATTGGGATGTTTTCTTGATATGCACTTACCCTTTATATAAATAAAACTCTGTTATACATATGCATTTCTGTGGATTTGTTTCGCTAATGTACCTAGACAAACACACTCATATAATTGCTATTTTTTTCTTTTTAAAATCATTTTATTAGGGGCTCATACAACTCTTATCATAATCCATACATACATCAATTGTGTAAAGCACATTTGCACATTCATTGCTCTCATCCTCAAAACATTCGCTCTCCACCTAAGCCCCTGGCATCAGTTGCTCAGTTTCCCCTCCCTTCCCGCTCTCCTTTCCCTCATGAACACTTGATAATTTATAAATTATTATTTTGTCATATCTTGCCCTGTCTGAAGTCTCCCTTCACCCAGTTCTCTGTTGTCCATCCCCCAGGGAGGAGGTCACATGTAGATCCTTGTAATCGGTTCCCCCTTTCTAACCCAACCTCCCTCTACTCTCCCAGTGTAGCCATTCACACCACTGGTCCTGAAGGGATCATCCGCCCTAGATTCCCTGTGTTCTGGGTCCTATCTGTACCAGTGTACATGTTCCGGTCTAACCAGACTTGCAAGGCAGAATTGGGATCATGATAGTGGGGGTGGAGGAAGGATTCAGAAACTAGACTAGAGGAAAATTGTATTTTTCATCGGTGCTACATCGCACCCTGACTGGCTCATCTCCTACCTGATATCCCTCTGTAAGGGGATGTCCAGTGGCCTACAAATGGGCTTTGGTTCTCCACTCAGCACTCCCACCCCCCCATTCACTATGATAAGGTTTTTTGTTCTGGTGATACCTGATCCCTTCGACACCTTATGATCACACAGGCTGGTGTGCTTCTTCCATGTGGACTTTGTTGCTTCTGAGCTAGATGGCTGCTTGTTTACCTTCAAACTTTTAAGACTCAAGATGCTATATCTTTTGATAGCCAGGCACCATCAGCTTTCTCCACATTTTCTTATTCATCCGCTTTGTTTCCAGTGGTTGTGCCGGAGACGCGACCATCAAAGAATGCCAATTTAATAGAAGAAAGTATTCTTGCATTGAGGGAGTACTTGAGTGGAGGCCCAATATCCATCTGCTACCCCAATACTAAACCTATAAATATATGCACATAAATCTATTTCCCCATCCTCACATGTAATATATTTACATATGTACATGCATTTATATAGACCTCTATAAAAGTAATTGCACCAGGATTAATAGTGGGAACTTTATGTGCACCAGGATTAATAGTGGGAACTGCCCTAAGTGAATTCTGATATTTACCTACAATGGGCCTTATTGGGCCCCATAATGGTAGAAGGCAGGGGTCAGCACCGAATCAACAGTGACAGGGTGGATGTGGTTACTATAATGGACAGCAAGGTTTCTGTAGTAATCAAAGCAACCTGTCTCATGTGGACTAATGACATTGGCTACTTAGCCACGTTGTCCCTAAGAATGAAATACATAGGAAACCTACTAAATATTTATGTGATCTATATAGGCCGAAGAATGCTAGATCAGATGACCAGAAGAATAGACAGTCACGATCGCTCAATCAATTCCCACACCTGAGCCAGTTTACAAACCCACAACCCTTTGAATGAGGGGAGGCCAGGTCCATTTGAAGGAGGACCCAGCTACATCACCAAAGGTCTATACTGTTAGTCTTTCTTCTAGCCTTCCCCAAAGGGGCCTGCGGCCTTTCACAGGAGTGACTGTTCATTGGGTGGGGGAAAGGAAATGATCAAACTTTTGGGGGATTACTGGATACTGGCTCTGAACGGACACTAATTCCAGGAGACCCAAAGTGTTTTGAAGGCCCGACAGTCAGATTGGGGGCATAGGGAGGTCAAGTTATCGATGGAGTTTTAGCTCAGTTATGCCTCAATGTGGGTCTAGTGGTCCCCCGAACCCATCCTGTGGTTATTTACTCAGTTCCAGAATGCGCCATTGGATTAGACAGACTTAGTAACTGGCAGAACCCTCATATAGGATGCCTGAAATGTGGAAGAAGTACTATCAATTGCAGTAAAGGCTGGGTGGGCACCATTAGAACTACTATTGCTTAGATAATTAGTAAACCAAAAGAAATATCGCATTTGTGCAGGAATTTCTGACATCAGTGCATTCATCAAAGACTTGGCCTGTATAGAAAACAGATAGATCCTGGAGAATGACAGTGGATTATCATAAACTTAACCAGGTGGAGACTCCAATTGTAGCTGCCATTCCAGATGTGATTTCATTGACTGAGCAAATTAATACTTCTTCTGGGACTTTGCATGCAACTATTCATCTGGCCAATTCCTTCTTCTCAATACCCGTCTCAAAGAACCATAAGAAGCAATTTTCCTTCAGCTGGCAGGGGCAACAATACACATTCACAACTCTCCCCCAGGGGTACATCAAATCTTCCACCCTCTGCCATAATTTAGTCCAAAGGCACAATGATCACCTGTCTATTCCGCAAAATGTCACACTAATCCATTATATTGATGACACTATGCTGATTGGACCCACTAAGGAGGATGTATCAAAGACTAGATTCTTTGGTACAATATCTGCATACAAGAGGTTGGGAAATTAACCCAACAAAGATTCAGGCACCCTCCACCTCAATAAAATTTCCAGGGGTACTGTGGTGTGGGGCATGTTGAGATATTCCTACTAAAGTGAAGAATAAGTTAATGCATTATTCCCCCCCCCCCACCCAACAACTAAACAAGAGGCACAACACGTAGTGGGCCTCTTCAGATTTTGGAGGCAACATATCCCTCACTTGGGTGTTCTACTTCAACCTATTTCTCACGTAACATGAAAGGCCTCCAATGTTGAGTGGGGCCCAGAACAAGGAAAGGCACTGCAACAGATCAGGCTGCCGTGCAAGCTGCTTTGCCACTGGGACCACATGATCGAGCTGACCTGGTGGTGCTAGAGGTGTCAACTGTAGATAAAGATGCAGCGTGGAGTCTGGCAGACCCCAGTGGTGAATCACAGTGTAGACTGTTGGGATTTTGGAGCAAAGTCCTGACATCCTCTGCAGACAACTACTCCCCCTTTGAAAAACAGCTGTTGGCCTGTTACTGGGCCTTCGTGGAGACTGAATGCCTCACCATGGGCCACCAAGTCACCATGAGGCCTGAGATGCCCATCATGAACTGGGTATAGTCTGACACACAGGATCATAAAGTTGGACGAGCGCAGCAACACTCCATTGTTAAACAGAGGTGGTATATATGAGATAGGGCCAAAGCAGGACCTGAAGGAACAAGTAAGCTGCATGAAGAAGTGGCCCAAATGTCCACAGTACCCACTCCTATCACATTGCCTCCTTTCTTCCAGTCTGCACCTATGGCCTCCTGGGGAGTTCCTTACCATACTTTAAGTGAAGACCAAAAAAGTCATGCTTGGTTTACGGATGGCTCTGCACTATGTGCAGGTGCCACTTGTAAGTGGACAGCAGCAGCACTACAGCCCCTTTCTGGGATCTCCCTTTAGGACAGTGGTGAAGGGAAATCCTCCCAATGGGCAGAACTTCGAGCAGTATACCTGGATGTTCAGTTTGCCTGCAAGGACAAATGGCCAGATGTGAGACTGTATACTGATTCATGGGCTGTGGCTAATGGCTTGGCTGGATGGGCAGGGAATTGGAAGGCACATGATTGGAAAATTGGTGACGAGGAGGTGGAGGGGGGGTGGGGGGGAAGAGGTATGTGGATAGACCTCTCTGAATGGGCCAAGGAAGTAAAGGTAATCGTGTCTCATGTGAATGCTCACCAAAGGGTTACCTCTGAAGAGGAGGACTTTAATAATCAAGGGGATAAGGTGACATGCACTGTGGAGACTGGTCCTCCTCTTTCCTCTGCCATCTTGTTATCGCCCAATTGGTAAATGAACAAAGTGGACATGGTGGCAGGGATGGAGGTTATGCATGGGCACACTCACCAAGGATGCATGGGCAAGTCACCAAGGCAGACTTGGTCACTGCCACTGCTGAGTGCCCCATTTGCCAGCAGCAGAAACTAACAGTAAGTTTAAGATATGGGACCATTCCTCAGGGAGATCAACCAGCAACTTGGTGGCAGGTTGATTACATAGGACCACTTCCGTCATGGAGGGAGCAGCGTTTTGTTCTTACTGGAATAGACACCTACTCTGGATATAGATTTGCCTTCCCTGCATGTGATGCTTCTGCCAAAACTACTATTCGTGGATTTACAGAATGCCTCATCCACTGGCATGGTATCCCACATAGCATTGCTTCAGATCAAGGAACTCACTTCACAGCAAATGCAGTGCAGCAATGGGCCCATTCGCATAGAATCCACTGGTCGTATCATGTTCCTCATCATCCTGAAGCTGCCGGCTTGGTAGAACGGTGGAACGGGCTCCTAAAGACACAATTACGGTGCCAACTAAGTGGCAACAACTTGCGGGGCTGGGGCAAGGTTCTCCAGGAAGCTGTATACGCTCTAAACCAGTGGCCAATATATGGTGCTGTGTCTCCAATAGCCAGAATTCATGGGTCCAGGAACCAAGGGGTGGAAGCTGGAGTGGCCCCACTCACTATTACTCCTAGTGATCCCCTTGCAGCATTTTTGCTTCCTGTCCCAGCAACCCTGTGTTCCTCAGGCCTGGAGGTCCTGGTCCCGAAGGAAGGAACTCTCCCACCTGGAAACACAGCACGGATTCCACTGAACTGGCAGCTGAGAATGCCCCCTGGCCACTTTGGGCTTCTCATGCCTTTGGATCAACAGGTCAGGATGGGTGTCACTGTACTGAGTGATGTGATTGATCCTGATTACCAAGGAGAAATTTCACTGGTGCTATGTAATGGAGGTAAAGAGGAATATGTCTGGAATCCAGGAGATCCCAGTCTGACTCTTTGTACTACCATGCCTTGGGGTTAAAGTAAATGGTAAATTATAGCAACCCATCCTGACAGGATTTATAATGACCCAGACCCCTCAGGAATGAAGGTCGGGTCACCCCACCAGGCAAAAAACCACAGCCAGTTGAGGTGCTTGCTGAGGGCAAAGGTAATACAGAATGGGTAGTAGCAGAAGGTAGTTCTACCTATCAGTTATGACACGTGATCAATTGCAAAAATGAGGTTTGTGATTGTCAGTTTATTTTCCTTTTATGTGCTTATTGAATATTTTTCCTTTATTCATGTATGATGTATCAGATACAATTGAACTGTTTTCATTTAGATGTATGATAGATGTTTGATGTTAAGTATAAGTATGATTTCATTAATATCTGGAAATTATGTATGGCTGAATAATTGTGTACAGGTTACAAATTAGCAAGGGGTAAATTGTGATAGGTGGGTTTACTGTGCCAACATGGCCAATGAACCCATGTGGGATTAACTGAAGGGTGGAGAGATAAATGGGCTTGGCGAGTCTTGCCTTTTTTGTCTCTTGTTCTTTAAAGATCGGACTAGTGTGTGACTGGCTTGTTCTCTGCCTCAAATTGAAAGCTACAGTACCTGTGGGACACCTAACTCGTGGACTGTGTTGCTATAGTTTGAGGTTCCTTCAAGACCTGCTTTGCCACGCTACTGAAGTATACATCCCTTGATCTGGGGACTGTCAGACCCTGTCATCTGGCTGACTGTTGGTGACCTGCCTTGCTGTTTGCTGCCTGTGGCCTGATAGCATGAAGTGCTTTATAGAGGTCTACCCGGCAGCCCTCAAGACTTCAAGGACTGCCAGTGTCTCACGACTGTCTCCTGGAAGTGAGTTGCACTGAACCATTTGTACTGCTTTACAGATTAATTGTTTATTTCTTATATTGTATCTCTATATATAATCATTAGTGTCCCAGCTTGTTTCTCTACAGAACCCTGTCTAACATACAAGGTACACCTGACCCAAACCATAGTGATTTTAATTGCCTCACATACATGTGGAAGTTGAACGTTAACTACGAAAGACAAAAGAATAGTTGATGCATTTGAATTCAGGTGCTGGTGAAGAACATTGAGAGTACCAAAAAGACACACAAGCTCACTGCCATTGCATCGATTCTGACTCAAGCTTATAGGGCAAATAGAACTGCACCTGTTCGTATCTGAGAATGTGAATCTTTATGAAAGTGGAAAGCATTCCTATCTCTCCCTTGGAGAAGCTGGTGAATTTGAACTGCAGACTTCATGGTTAGAAACCGAATGTGTAACCATACCAGCACGCCTCATTAAAAGGACATGGATTTCCAAAAGAACCAACAAATCTCTCTTGGAATAGGTACAGCCAGAGGGAGGGTAGCCATATTTCTTCTCCAGTATGGTGGACATGTTATTAGGAGAGGTCAGTCTCTGGAAACAGACGTCATGCTTGGGAGAGTAGGAGGGCATTGAAAAGATGAAGAGCACAGACGAGGTGCATTGACACATTGTCCCAGTGGCTGCACCGATGGGCTCAAACACATAACAACAACTGGGAGAATGGCACAGGATGGAGCACTGCTTCATTCGGTTGCACCTGGAGTCCCTGTGAATTAGCACTGGCTTGATAGCAACGCACAGCAGCAACAACGCCTTGGGTATTATTAGTCTTAATGTATTCCATTTCATTTTTCACAACTTCAGTTTTCTTGGATTCATACATTCTGTGTTCTGGTTGCCACTTTTCTGATCTTGGGCCATGTTATATCAAATCAGAAAGTGAGGGGCCTGAAAAATGTGCTCTATCCACGTTACTAACGTTGGTTCTACTTTGAGGAGGCAGTTCTTACCCTGTTGTGTTGTGAGTCCCTTCTAATCTGAGTGACTCATTGTCCATCACTGTGTCAGTCATGGTTCTGCTGCTAGTCATGTTTTCCGTGGCCTTTTGTGTTTTGTTTTCAGCAATGGACTGTCACATTCTTCTTTCTAGTTTTTCTTAGTTCTGAAACTCCACTAGAACTTGCTCACTGTAGATAATCCTGCTGGTCTTTGCAATACCGTGGAATCGCTGCCCGCATCACAGAAACATGCAATCGTCATGGTACTGCGAGCTGACAGACAGTGATTGTTATTGCTGTTGTTTTAGGTGACATTGAGTCAGCTCTGACCCATAGCGACCATATGCACAGCAGAACAAAACTCTGCACAGTCCTGTGCCATCCTCCTAATTATTCCTCTGCCAGAGCCCATTGATACAGCCACCGTGTCAATCCACCTCTTTGAGGGCCTTCCTCGTTTTCACCACCCTCCCACTTTACCAACATGATGTCCTTCTCCAGGGACAGGTCTCTCCTGCCACTGTGTCCAAGTGCCACCCTTTCTTCTAACAAGGCCAGCACTCTGGCCTTGTTTCAGCACCGATCAGTCTGTCCTATTGCAATGCAGAATACCTTCAATCTATTTCTTCAACAAAGCAATTCAAATGCACTAATCCTTCTACTGACTTCTTTGCTGTCCAACTTGATAAATACTGGAAGTTTTCCCACCTCCACCTTTACCCCTGCCCACCTTCTTCCTTGTTTTCTAAGGGCAGACTCCTGATGTCAGTGAAGGCTCTGGCCTGGTGAGCCAGGGGGTACTTCCTTCTTCGCTCCAGGCACATGGGTTTCTGAGTCCACAGCAGCCAGGTTGTCCCACTTCTCATTTTCTGGTAGTCTGCGGATTCTGATTCTTTTCTCTTGCCCTAATGAGAATAAATTGAAAAATTTGGGAGAATGAGTTAAATCAGTAGGGTGAGGAACATACCAAATAATGTAATAACAACCAGGAGGACAGGAAATTCAGGAACCATCACTGGCTATATCAGAAGGAGTTTAAATGGTCTTTTAAAAAAATATACCAAGCAGTCCTCTGAGTGAAGTTATGGCTATTTGTGTAGAGCTGTTGAAGTGGAAGAGTATCATTAGATGACCCAGGGCATCAGCTCCTTAGGTGATTCCAAGAAGACGCGGTGTGCCCACCTGGGATAAATAGCGATTCCTCTCTCCTTAACGTCGATACGTCTACAGCATGGCCTGCATGTGTTAGAGTTTTAGATCAAGACATCCAAGGGTGATTTCTTAGCACAGCCACTTCTTTTTGCACCAGAAGAAGTAGAAGGGTTTCCTCTTGCCGGAGGCAATCCTCGGTGGCACACGCCGGAGGTTCTCAACAAACCCAGAAGATAGCATTCCACGGTTCCTGCTCCAGCCACCTACTTCACCAGTCTTGTCTCCGAGTGTCTGAGGGAAGAACGGGTTCTGTTTCTGTTTATTGTAACGCCTGGACTTCTCAAGTGCTAAAGAGAATTCCGAGATAGGTCGAACTTCAAGCCTCCACCTCTGCTGACCACATTCCCATAAAAACAGCATTACAAAAATCAATACCCTGAAAAGAAAAATGTTGAATGAAACATAAAGCCAAAAGTTAATTCCGTTTGGCATCTTGCTACCTCTCTGAATGTAATATGGGAGGCTGCTAATTGCTTGATTTACTGCAGCAGTCACTCTGCCAACAGCAATAAATAAAGTTAATTAATATAAGGTCACTCACTGCCAGTAAGGCTAGTGGTTATGAAAAAATTGGAGAGGATCTTTTCAGGATCTCTCCAGAAGACAGAATTACAATTTTATAATCTCCTTGTGAAAAATATCTATTTTTTGCTTGTCTTGAAATACCCTTTTCAACATCATAAATATTAACTACATACAGATCTAGATGGAATATACAGGAATCAGATTTCCTACATCTGTGGGAAGACATGATGGAAACTCTCAATAACATCACCCAAAGCAAGACCCGAAGTCAACAGTTGAACTGTTGACCATTTATTCATATGTAAATTCAGTTTGAATATGAAGAAAATTAAAACAAGTATTAAACTCCACAATTCACTGCCATCAAGTAAAAAAGCCTAAATGTAACTTTGGACCATGTTCTACCTGAATAGATAAACCAACTCAAAAACATGTTGACTGCATTGAATACTAATGACCAAAAACCTGATGAAGAATGGGATGACATCTTTTCACTCGTGAAAAGAGCAAAATATCATTAAAAAGACCTGAAGGAATGAAAAACCAAAGCGGATGTCAGAAGAGATATAGAAATGTAGACTTGAATGTAGAGTAGCTAACGTGGTGTTGAATAAATTAAGAAGTAAAAGAGCTGAACAGAACATTTCAAAAGGCAGCTGGAGAAGACAAAATAAAATATTATAATGAAATGTACAAAGAGCTGGAGTTAGAAACAGAAAGGGAAGTGCATACATGTAGCAAACCTTAAAATGGAGGGAGTTAAGGAAATGAAGCCTCTAGTTGTAATACTGAAGTTGGAATTATGGGCAAAATGTTGAAAGATTCGGGAAGCATAAGAAGATAATGCAAGGCATACATAGACTCACTATACCACAAAGAATTGGCCACCAGCCAGCCATCCGAAGCGGTAGCATGTGACAGAGAACTCGTGGTGTCCGAGAAAGAGTCCAACTGCCCTGAAGACACATTAGTGAAGCACCAGGCTGCCCGAATTCAACAAAAAGTTGCAACACGGGGAGTACTCGCTAGTCTTTGCCAAGAAATATGGAAGAGAGTTACTTGACCAACTGGCTGGATGAGATCCATATGTGCGTATGTTCCAAGGAAAAGTGACAAGTTTTACATTAATGTGCCGTTAAATTGATCCCCATTTCAATTCATAGAAACTCTATTAGACAGGGTAGAAATACTCCTGTGTTTTTCCGAGATTCTAAATCTTCACAGACATAGAAATCCCTCTTTGGCCTCCAGAGCAGCTGGTGGTTTTGAACCGATGACCTTGGGATTAGCAGCCCCACATATAATCAGGATTGAAGATCAAAAACTATACTCTTCTGTATGGATTACAATTAAATGTAAAGAAAACCAAGAGCCTCTCAACTGAACCACGACATAACATCATGAGAAGCAGAAAGGAAAAAAAAACAAACCTGTCAATGATTTTATTTTACTGAGATCCAGGCTTTCTTCTTCCATAAAGAGTTGCAGTCTCTAAAATTCACAAGGGGCAGTTTTATCCTGTCCTAAAGGGTCACTATGTGTTGGCATCAAGTCAATGGCAATGATTTTGGTTTGGAGTTTTAGATACACAATTGCCACTCATGGAAACAGCAACCAAGCAATTAAATGGCAAATCTCATTGAGCCAAAATCGACTGCACAAGATCTCTTTCAAGGATGCCACTTTAAGGACTAAAGCGCACCTGACACAAATCATGATCTTTTCCATTATCTCATAGGCATGTGAAAACTGAACAATGAATGACCAAGACTAAGAGACGGAAGAATGCTTTTGAAGTATAGTGATGGTGAAGAATATTGAAAGCACCATGGACTTCTAGAACCGCAAACACATCTGTCTTGGAAGACGTATTCCCAGAAGGGTCATTAGAGCTAAGAATGGCAGACTTCATCTCACATATTTTGGTCATACCGTATATACTCGAGTATAATCTGACCCGAATATCAGCTGAAGCACCAAATTTTACCCAAAAAACTGCATAAAAATGTGCTGAAAAACTTGGTTTATTCGTGAGTATATACGATATTGTAAGAAGGGGGCAATCTTTGGAGAGGAACATCCGGCTTTGTAAAGGGAAGGGACGCAATAAATGGAAGGATATCCTGAGCAACACAAAGTGACACAGTGACTGCAGCAATGGGCTCCAACAAGCATCACTTCTGAGGGTGATGTAGTGTTTTATCCTGTTGGACCATTCGTTTCTTTTCTTTTTTTACTTTCCCCTCTCTTCCACATCAAGATGGCTGCGAATGAGTCAGAGAAGCATAGGTTGAAACAATATCTGTCTTCAGCTGCTTTCAGAATGTGTTGTCATTCTAATGGGGTTTCTGAGGATCACCGTGTTTCCATCACCAAGGGCTTCACTGGAAGGAAACACTGGAGAGAGTATTCTGCTCTGACCGTGCCACGGTGTGTCTTCATTTTTGTTAAACGGGGCTTACCAGCCGCACAGCACAGTGAAAACAGGAAGACTTTAGAAGCTGGACACCGAGGTATATACTTAATAGCTAAGAAAAAAGTTAAGATTTTTTCCCTAAATATCATAGGTGCTGCTTTATATGCTCTAATTTAGGGATCAACACCCTTAGATAGAATTTATATTGAGATGAAGTGGAAGAGACGTTTAATAAACATTTGTTTCTGCTTCTCCAGCTTGATCTTATATCTTTCCTTTAAAATGAAAGCACCTTTTCATTGTTTTCCTTCTTCGGCAGGATGCTGTAAGGGTGAGAGCCAAGTTTGCGTTGGTGTATATTAAATATTCATTGTATACTTTGTGTACATTATTTCAACTGATTTCATTTTACTTATATCCACAAGCAATGCCCATGGAAGCAATAGACAAGAAATCAAAGGACATCTTGCATCTGCAAAACAACTCTTCTTGCAAATCTTCTCAAAACAACTCTTAAAAGTATTAAGAAGCAAAAATGTCACTTTATGGACTAAGTGAACCTGACTTTAGACTATGGTATTTTTAATTGCTTCAGATGCATATGAAAGCTGCACAGTGAGTAAAGCAGACAAAAGAAGAATTTATGGATTTGAGTTATTGTGCTGTAAAGAATATTAAATGTGTCATGGACTTAGCGAAGGGCAAGCAAGTCTACCTTGGAAGAACTTGTCACCATGCTCCTTAAAATTGAGAAGGGTGAGTTTTTTTCTCCCTATTTTGCACATGTTATCAGGAGGGACTAATTGCTAGCAGACATCATGATTGGTTAAGTATAAAAGAGGAAGCGTAGTAGAGGAAGATAATTCATGAAACGAATTGACACAGAGTTTGAAGAAATGAACTCAAACGTAGCAACTACTGTGGGAGTCTTGCGGGACCAAGCAGTGTTGTGTTTTGTTTTGCCATGCGTAACATCAGTATGAGTCAGAACCGGTTTAATGCCTTCTAAAATAACAAAGGTGTACTCCCCATGCATGACAATTTATCTTTGCAACTGTAAGTTTTCTTTGCCCAATTTTCCTTCTTTTAATATTTTAAAATTCATTGCACCTTGATAGATACATATAGACTTCAAAATGTTCATGGGGACATTTTGAAATTCTATTACATTTCAATTCCATTTTCACAGTTTTCACATGAGGGGCTTCAAAACGTTTGTGGAAAATGAACTTGTCATACTTTGCTGACTCTTATGTGATTGTAATGCTGGAAGCTGTCCCACGGGCACATCAACTGCCAACAGGGTCACCCATGGAGGATGTGTGCCAGGAGGGATTCCAGACTAAGACAGACCACAAAGGAGGACCAGGTGATCTACTGCTGAACAAAAAGATTACTTCGTGAAAGCCATGTAAATAGCTTCACATGTGAAACTTTGACATTGTGTCAAAAGATTAGCCCTTCACCACGGAAGGCACTTAAATATGACAAGGAATGAGCTGGCTCCTTCCTAAAGAAGAGTAAACATTAACATGGAAGACAGCTTTCAGGAACTTCTTCTATTCATGTGGCACTACTGAAAATCAGAATAAGTGGCTCCAAATATCTATTAATAATTGAATATGGAATGAGCCAAGTGTGAATCTAGGGAAATTAAAAGTTGTAAAATAATGAAATGGAACTCATGAAGACCGATTTCTGAGCAAAGTGGACTGGGATTAGCCACTTTGGAAAACCATGGAGTCTGCCGCATTAGGAAGGGCAAACAAGAGGAATGGTACCACATTGCCACTGACAGGACAGTATTGTCAGTGAGAGGTTAATATCCATCCAGCTACCAAAAAGACCAGATGATATGGCTATAGTTCACATCTATACCCAAACCATTCATGCTGAAACGAAGAAACCCAAGAATCTTTAACAACTTCTGCAGTCTGAAATTGATCAAATAAGCAATCGAGATGTACTCTTTTTTTTTTTTTGAGATGTACTCTTAATTACTGAT
The DNA here is from genome assembly GCF_050624435.1 of Tenrec ecaudatus. Taxonomy (NCBI): domain Eukaryota; kingdom Metazoa; phylum Chordata; class Mammalia; order Afrosoricida; family Tenrecidae; genus Tenrec; species Tenrec ecaudatus. The sequence continues at coordinate 92,039,609 of NC_134537.1, forward strand.
CATCGGAATGCAAAAAATTGGAAACACAGAGAAGGGCCAGTAGCTGGAAAATCTGGTCTGGGTGGCATAAAATCACACAATAGGATATTGCAAGACTAATATTCATTACAGATATCTTTCCTCAACCATAAAAAAGAAAACTATATGTGAACCTCACCAGATAGAGTCCACAGGAATCAAATCAACTACATTTGTGGAAAGAAATAATGGAGAAAGTCAGTATCATCAGCCAACATGGCCTAAGGACTTCCTGTGCAGCCGGCCACCAATTGCTCCTGTGCCAATCCAGGTAGAAGGCGAGTAAAATACTTGAATTTAGAGATCACGTCAAGATCAGATCTGATGTATTGAACACTAATTACTGACATCAGGGATATCTACATGAAGAAATCAAAGGTGATTAAACACAAGAAATAAAGAAAAGGCCAACGTAATGTCAGAAAGCACTCTAAAACTTGCTTATGAGTGTTGAGTAGCTAAAGGAAAGAGAAGCACTGGTGACGTTTAGGGGCTGAACCCCAGGTTTTCAAAGGGCAACTCAAGAGGACAAATAAAAATATTATTATTTAATGTGCAAAGGCCTGAAATTAGAATCCAATGGGAAAAGCACACTCCGTATTTATTTGTGCTTATACGAACACTCAGAACACTGAGTTGTGTAATTAAAGCACTCTCCGAACACTTAATTGTACTTATATGCAGCCATCAAGTTAGAAGTATGGAAGAGAAATTGTTCAATCCTGAAGCTTCAATATTGATGCATTCCAGGAGCAAAATATTGAGAAAGCAAGAAGAAACTGGATGGAGTACCTAGAATCACCAGTTCCAGAACAAATTGATTGGCATTCCGCAATTTCAGGAGGAAGCAAATGAACAACCACTGATGGACCGCTTCTCCGCCTTTGGGCTAGGGTCAAGTGCAGATCAACACGGGTGGTGAGGCTTGATAATTAGAAGACCCTCTAAGCAGCGCTGCAGGCATTGGTAAAAAAAAAAAGAAAAACTCCAGAATCAACAGAATGGCAAAGGAGCCATTCTAACAAAGAGAATCAAAACTGAAAGTACTTACTCAGCTATGCTAAGAAATTTGGAAGACAATTACAGGACCAACTAACAGGAAGAGATCCACCTTGGGCCCATTTAAAAAAAAAGTGATCCAACAGAATCTGGAAATTACAAATCAATGGAATCAATAACATGTGCCAGTCAATTTGTTCAGAAAATACTTCCAAAACATCAGCAAATACAGCAGTGCATTAACAGGGAACTATCAGAAATTCAAGACAGAGTCAGAAGAGGACATAGAATAAAGGCTGTCAGAAGGAGTCTGGCTGGAAGCAGAGAACACCAGAATGATGGCTGTCTGTGTTTGTTGACTATGCGTATGTATTGACTATGTGGATTGTAACAAACTATGGATCATGTTGTGAATAGTAGGTCTTCCAGAACACTTAGCTGTACTTATATAGAACCTATATACATACCAAGAAGCACTTGGCTAAACAGAACAAGTGAATACTGCATGGTTTAAAATCCGGAAAGATGCGCATTAGGGTTGTAACCTTTCACCATGTTTATTCAGTCTGTATTGTGAGACATAATCTGAGATGTCAGATTATACGAAGAATAACAAGGTATCAGAATGGAAGAAGACTCATGAATAATCTATGATGTGTAGAAGACACAACCTTGCTTGCTGGAACTCAAATGGACTAGACGCACCTGCTAATGGAGACTGAACCCTAAAATCTCAACCTACATAGAGCAAAAATCTTCACAGCTGGACAAATAAGCAATATCATGATAAACAGAGAACAAATTGGAGCAGTCGTGCATTTCATTTTACTTGGATCTACATTCAACATCCATGGAAGCATCTGTCAAAAATCAAACACCATATTTTGTTGGAAAATGTACTGAAAACACCTCTTGTTAAAAAGCAAAGATGTCACATTGAAGAGTAAGGTGCACCTGACGTTGTTCTGCATTTGGCTGCTAACCGCAAGGTCAGCAATTCAAAACCTCCAGCTGCTGGGTGAGAAAAGCCAAGGCTTTCTACTTCCATAAAGAGTTCCATTCTTGGAAACCCACAGGCGCCGTTCTGCCCTGTCCTACTTAGTCACAGTGAGTAAGAACTGACTTGGCAATGAGTTTTATTTTTTTGAGTCCTAGTCCATGGTGTTTTCAATTATATCCTTTACATGTAAAAATTGGAATAAAAGAATAAAGAAGGCTAACGGAGAATTGGTACCTTTGAATTATGAGGTTTTCAAAGAATATTGAATATACCCGGTACTTTCAAAACAAACCCACCTTAAAAATGTATAGACAGGTTGTTCTCTAGAAGCAAGGATGGTGAGTCTCATGTACTTTTGACATATTCTCACAGGTGATCAGTCCTGGAGAAGGACATCATGCTTGGTGAGGTAGAGGGTCAGGAAAAAATGGGAGACCCTTGTCAAGAGGGACTGATAAAGTGATTGTAACTGTAACCTCAAGCACAGTTACAGTTGTGGGGATGGCACTGGACTGGGCAGTGTTCTATTCTTTTGTTGGTAGATTCCAGTGAGTTGGAACTGAATCACCAGTACCTAAAAATATATGTCAGGTGATCAGGCTGTGTCCTCTAGCGAACTGCTTATGTATGTATACAGTTCAAGAGAAATTTATAACAAGCAAATGGCTCCCACAGAACTAGGCAATATCAGGGCAGGATCCAAGTAAAACTGTAGATGTCACTTTACTCACATAGCTTCGGGAGCCGATGAACCCAAGACTGGAAGGAAGATCACAGGCTGTAAGTATGGAGGCAAATAAATCCAAGGTGAGCTGGTCAGGTTGCAGGCTGCTGATGACTGCTCAGGTAGACAGGCAATATGGCAGCCATTGACTCAAAATCCAAATTGACTAGATGTCAATGAGTCGGATGCAGGAGCCAGACCTAGCAAAAAGCAAGCAAGTTTTTCCACAGTGTCCACTTACATTGGAAATAGGCCACAAGGAAACTTCCTTTCAAGTGGCTGCATAAAGACTATGGTCTGAGTGAGGGTGCTGTCTTCCATCCTAAACTTGTTACATCTGATTGCCTTCTCAGAGAAGATCCATTATGGACATGAATACATCATGTTAGGTCACTTCATGGGAAATTACTAGGTCTAACTACCAAACTACTGAGAATTCTGACCGAGCCTATTTGATAAGCCTAACTATCACACTAGGATGAGTGTAAAAGTTTTGCTACAAATCATAAAAACCTTTATTAAAGCATTCAACATGTCTTTCATCTAGGTCTATACACTTGCTAAGGCAGTGTTTCCAACTCTCTAACCCTTTACCAATTGTAAACTTTGATTTACATCAAATCAGCAGTTTCAACAACTTTGAGGAACTCAATTCATATACCTTTTAAATGTTCTTTAAGTTTTGGGAACAAAAAGGAAACTGATGGAGCAAGAACATGGCTGTGGTGTAGATGGCATAAAGTTTTTTTTTAAATTCTCATAAGCTAACTGTAGGTACCCTAGGAGAATGAGCCTGCAGTCAGCCCCTGATTATGCTTATAATAATCCATTGGCAAGTTATAGAGAACCCCCAAATCTATCATTTTTCTATATTATATAAGGATAGACTTAAATATGGATATAAGGGGAAAGAACATCTACCTTCATCAACTGTTGTCATGGTAATTTCCCAAAGTTTTGCCTACAATGGACACATCATTACTGGCCACCCCTTTGCCCCATGATTACCCAAAACGTTACCTAGTACGTTTTGTGTCAACTTGCCTGGGCCAGGGTTCTGGTTTGATTCTCGTTTGGCAGTTCCCCTGTGATGTAACCTAACACAATGTAATCAACATTATGATGGGATCTGCTGTGAGCGGCAAAGCAGTTTTAAGAGCCTTAGGGAAGAGTGCAGCCTCTCTGCATACCTAGACAATGGTGCAACTGAAAGTAAGTTTCCGCGGGGTGTGTGGCCTACAGCTATTTAAGAAGCCTCTATGGGAAGGTTTATCTACTCTTGCTTATCTGGATCCAGCATTGACCTTATCAATCTCTGGTTCTTTGGACTTGCACCAACAGCTCATCATATTTCCTGCCAACCCTGGGAGCCATCTTGGTCTATCATACAGCCTGCTGACCTTGGATTTATTCCACTCTGCAACTACAAGTCTGATTTGCTAACCTTGGATTTATCTACTTCTGCATCTACTAGCCTTCTTGCTCCCTGATTTCTCAGTCCTAGCAGTTAGGTAGGCAGGAGATTCCTTTAATTTAATATTTGACTGAATTTGAACTAGACCAGACTTACTTACTTGTACAACTGTGTGATACACTTTCTGGATATAATTTTCTCTCCTTATATACACATATAAGCATCGCTGGTTTATGTTCTGTAGAGAACCTAGTCCCCTATAAATGCACCCCCTTAAAAACATACCCATTGCCACTGAATTAATTCTGAATTGATGTGGCCCTATAGTACAGAGTAGAAATTGCCCTTTGGCATTTCTGAAACTTTAAACCTTTACAGGACCAAGTCACTGCCTTCAAGTTGATTCTGATTCATAGAAACCCAATATAGAATTTCTGAGACTATAAATCTCCATGGCAGCAAATATACTCAACTATTTCCCTCTGTGCTACCGTTGGGTTTGAGCTACCAACCTTACAGTTAGCAGTCCAATGCTTACCTGACAGCACCACCTGGGCTGCTTTTAAAAAGTAGCCAGTCTCATCTCTCTCTCTAAGAACGACTGGTGGGTTCAAACCACTGACTTTTCTGTTAGCAGCTCAATATGTAACCCATTATGCCACCAGGGCTTCCTGTATATTATTACAGAAGATCATAAATGATAATATGATAAGTGGGTTACCACTGCAGGTCCCTGTCAGAATTCTGTCCTATGGGTATTTACTGCCCTCAGCACGACAATATCAGCTAATTGATTACAGTGCACTCTCCATTTCCATAAGGTCTATTGTCTTCAATCACTCTTGGTGCCAAAGTTTACATCAATTATTGGTCTTAATAGCAAGTAATAGAAACACAAGTAATAGAAACACGCGTTGGTTGATTTAGAAGAACAATATATTTGCACGCGCACACACACCCACACACACACACACACACACACCCACACACACACCCACAGTAACTTGTATAAAATCTCTGGAAGGACCCAAGCACCAGAATCACTGGCTGCAGAAGTAACTCAGCCCTCAAAGAATGCACCCCGCTGTCACATGAAATTAGAGCTAGCTCAGGAATTGGCAGAAGTCACACCATTTTTGGTGTCTCTAGACACAGATGTGGCTGCTGTTGCCTCTGTTATTGTCACCACTATCCACCCAAAACTGATTCTATGGAGGAGTTCTTCATTCTTTGCGGCTAATTCACAGTAAGTATATATGTCTTATTTCAGAATGCAGACATGCATCTCTAAACTATCTGAAAGGATACTTTGGGATAGCAATTATATAATAGCCTGGGAGAGAGGAGGGTAAGTCAAAAATGTTATTACAAAGTCATAGAGATGCTTCAATAAATGAAGTCATGATTTCATCACGTATCCTCCATATAGGACTATGCACGTTGGCAGGAGGTGTTCTATCTCTAACTCTTACCCAGAGAACCCTGAGACACTTGTTTTACACCACATCAAAACAGCAGTCTGGCATCCTTTACGGACTCAAACCATGTGCTTAATGGACGTGTTTTTGGAGTTAGGAACAAAAGGAAGTCTGAAAGGGCAAAATCGGGGCTGCAGGATTTAGGGGTGAAGTCCCTCAACAAACTCCTCCTAGGGAAGCTCTTCTACAGCCCAGAGAAGGTGCAGGTGCATCCTGTGATAGAAAATTCCCCCTGACACATGAGGATAGCTCAGCTATTGTGTGATCCAAAGCATTATCCCTTCTCCATTAAGACGGTCTATAGAGACAGAAATATTTCCTCTTGTTGTTTGCCTGAGTTTTAGATAACACAATCTCCTCCAGAATCACTTCTTTATCAAATGTGCTTGAATGTGTATGTATTGTGAAATCTCTGGAGCCATCTTTGCATTCTCTCCCTGTCTCTCTGTCTCTATCTCTGTCTCTGTCTCTGTCTCTCTCTCTCTCTCTCTCTCTCTCTCTCTCTCTCTCTCTCTCTCTCTCTCTCTCTCTCTCTCTCTCACACATACACACACACACACACACACACACCCTAGCTGTTTCAGAATTATGTGCATCTGGCAGTACAATGGGTTTGATGTACCCGGTGTTCTTCTTGTCTGGCTTCTAAGAGCCAAACAAAAAGAGACATCTCATCAACTCCAGACCAAATGCACCTGGTACTTTCCAGTCAAAGCTGGGCCTAGGAATCACACTAGGGAGCCGGCAAACTATAAATGCCTGGAATTTGTAAATTACTGAAATCCGAAGCTTGGCTCATGATGATAGATCTCAATCAGGGATGAGGCGCCGCTCCTAAGCACATGCCATGCTTGCCATATGCCAAGTGTTTTCCAGACTCATACCTTTTCGTGAGCCTGAGAGACTCAGACGGCCGACAACAACGGATACAGACAAATTGGTTTAGAAAAAGGGAACGACAGCTCTAAATGACCCCATTCCAGGGCCTTGTTGAAATGACATCTAATCATCCCTGCGTGAGAAGGTTTTGATAAGTGGGACATGTGATAACGGCCAAGCTGTACGGGCTCCCAGTCAATGGAGAGGGAGATGGTGATAGAGCAGGATGTTTCTTTAGCACAGACAGTGCGAGAAGAAAGCATGTGGTGGGGTTGGAGGGGTTGGGCTGAGGGTAGAGGGGACTCAGGGATTGAGATTAGTTTACCCAAAACCATGGCCATATTTTAGGTACTACCTGACATCTTAACACCCTCAAGTGATTCTGCTGTCTGGGAAATCTCTCCAGCTTGTGAGAACATGGTTTACTATCTGTTTGTCTTGTTCTGTGTGACCCAAATCAGGCTTGGCTGGATCCTCTGAGCACAGGAGCTTTGGGCGGTTGCTGGCCTTTTCACTAAGAATACTCCCAGGAAAGCAGACAGCAGGGAAGACGTTCCTAACGATCACAAGGGCTGACCCAATTCTAGATTTGCTAATCCGACCTCTCTTTCCAACCCAAACTCTCCTTCCTGCTTCTTGTCACATGGTTCATCCACATCTCCCTTCAGGTCATTGTCTCCATGTGTGTCCGTTTCCAGCTCCATATGAGGCAACCTGGAGTGAGTTCCGATGAGCTTCTGGACCATAGAATTACTCAGACAGGAAGGTCTTGGAATGGAGACATGTTGTCATTCAAGGAGATAAATCTTCTTCCATGTATTTCATTCTTCACTTTCCTCCTTAATCCCCTCTCCACCTCGCCGTTCCCTTCTCCTGTCCTTCTTCCCTCTCATTTTACCATATCCTCTTACTCCCCTCTAATCTCTCTTCTACACAAATATCGGCTCCTTTCTCCAGTACAGGCTCTTTCTGTGTATCCAGCTATGACTGCCTTGGTCTAGGACACTTGACGTTCCAATCTGCTGCTTAGAACCCAGATTTCTTAGCTACCTCTCTCAGCAACAACTGACCTTTGCCTTGGACTACGTAGGTAGATGAGCTTTGCAGGGAGCATCTCTGTTCAAAGGGGCATTGAGCCAAACTGATTTTCATAATTTCCTTTTCACCCATCTAGGCAGCAGTTGGACAGAGTGTGTGCTTCAAAAGAAAGGAAACCTAAAGCTGGTGGGAAAATGGCTACGCACACAGCTACGAACCGCAAGCTCATCAGTTCGAACCCAGCAGCTGTTTGCAAGCCCGAAGACCTGAAAATCTGCTTCCTTAAAGACTGAAGCCTAGGAAACCCTACAGGAGGGTTCTTCTCGGGCATATATGAGCCAGAATGAACTCAGCGGCACATGCGTCTGTAGCATATTGTTGCTGCTGCTGTTGTGTTGTTCGAAACCCAGTGCACAACAGAACGAAACACTGCCTGGTCCCGCACCATCCTCCCAATTGTTCCTATTGAGCTCACTGTTGCAGCCGCTGTGTCAGCCCAGCTCCTTCAGGGCCTTCCTCCTTTCCACTGCCCTCGACCAAGCACGATGTCCTTCTCCATGGAGGGGTCTCTCCTGACATCATGTCGAAAGTATGTAAGATGAAGTCCCACCATCCTTGCCTCTAAGGAGCACTCTGGCCATCCTCCTAAGATGTGTTTATCCTTTCAGCAGCCTATGGTACTTTCAATCATCTTCCCCAGCACCACCATTCCAACACCCCAATTCTGTGATCTTCTGTAGCCATTGTTCAATGTTCACATGTGTATGAGGCATAGCTAGGACTTAGTAATGATGAAGCAGCATAGGTTTAGGTTAATAGTCACAAAGATATTTATTAGAGAGCAGGCAAGGTTGCAGAATCTTTTGGTTTAAACGGCTCTGGACTTTTTCCTATGATATATGAATGAGTGACAGGAAATAGGCAGGCTTTTAGGGAAAAGTTATTTATATGTTCCTTCCCATATTTATAAACTAGAATCTGTGTGTATGTGTGTGTATGTGTGTGTATGCAGACAATATTTAGAGAATGGGAGGGGGGTGGGCATAGTTTCATATGTATCTTTCCAGCCTTATCCTCTAGACATGTTTGGCAATCTTTCTTTCCACCACTCTGTGCTTATTTCCAGTCTCCCTTCTGGTTAGAACCCTTTATTCTACCTCCATGTTTCATATTGTTAGAGATTACCTGGTGTCAGAAAGAGAAGGTATGATCGGAATATGACGCAAAGGTGAAGGAAGGACCGGATCATACATGAGAATCAGCTGACAATGCAGGATGGGGAGGGCATGGGAAAACTCCAGGAATCATTTTCTGCAGCAGGGAAGCACTCCGAGGGTGGTGAATAGCAGAGTGCAAGATACCAGGCCAGGATGAGGTGAGCAATGGGAAGGCGCTGAAGGGCTAATTAATGATTTACAAGGAAGAATGAGGAAGGTGCTGTAAGTTCCGCGACGGCAAAGGTAGTGGCGGAGAAGCACGCTGAGTTCATTTAAAGAATTAATACAGATGAATGCCTCGCGTTTTGTTGCCCTTGCTCGCTGCCGCATTTTTTCATCCTTGGCCAAGCAATGGTCGTCACTGCCTGCTTCCACATAATGAGTTTACTGAGTTCCTATTATGTAGGTAGCCTCATAGGTGGAAGACACACACATACATAATCTCTGCTGTGTTGTCTCCCGAGGCAGAGAAATAAGATGTTGCAGGGGGAAAATCCACGGATAGTGCAGGGCATCACCTGAAAGGTAATTCTTTCTCAGTGGCATGTCCCTATAATTCGCTCACCCTATCAGTGTCTGAGGGGAGGTTTAGCCTTTGCTCAAGTCACACAGTTAGAGGAACTGAAGAGAGATGGGCCTAGAAATCAGACTCTTTCATGCCAGCCCCATAGCCTGTCCATTCTACCAACTCCCAGAAAGACTGAGTTCCAAGGAGGCAGTGGGTAAAAGAGAGCTGCTAAAATAGTTCTAAACGATTTGGACTTAAAGTGTCTAGAGTCAGGAGCACGTGGGTACATTCCTCCTCGATAGATGAATGAATTCACTAGCTGTCTGTGTCTCCCATCTGGGCCTTTCATTCTTCTCTGAGTCTGGACATGAGGTCTACATGATACCACAGCATGAAGCCAGAAAAATCTTCCTTTGGAGGCTTAGATTTCTTGCGTCTCCTTTGGATTCTGCATAAGTATGTTGATTGTGGCACACGTTTGGGGATAGTTATGGGGTAGGAAAGAACAAACAAGACAATATCTTGCTCAATTGTTATGAAAAAACTTTTTTAAAGATCATTTTATTGGGGGCTCTTACAGGTCTTATAACAATCCATACATCAATTGTATCAAGTATATTTCTACATATGTTGCCATCATTATTTTCTAAACATTTATTTTCTATTGGAGCCCTTGCTATCAGCTCCTCTTTTTCCCCTCCTTCACCCTTCCAACCCTCATGAGTCATTGATAAATTATAAATTATTATTATTATTTTCATAATTTACACGTACTGCTGGCTCCCTTCCTCCATGGTTTCTGTTATTTCTTCCCGGGGGTGGGGGTAGTGGTTATATGTTGTTATTGTGATTGGTTCTCCCTTCCTCCTTCTCCCACCCTCCTGCTATCGCTACTCCTGTTACTGTTCCTGGGGGGTGGGGGGGTGTTATCAGGCCTGGATTCCATGTACTGTGAGCTCTTATCTGGACCAGTGTGCATGCTCCGGTCTAGCCCAAAGTGAAAGGCAGGACTGGGGTCATGGCATTTTTAACAAGCCGTCTCCCATTTGTTGTTGTGAGGTACCATCGGGTTGGTTTCTTCTCATAGCGACCCTATGTACAACAGAATGGAACACTGCCCAGGCCTGCGCCATCCTCCAATTGTGCCTTTACCCGAGCCCATTGTTGGAGCCACAGGGTCCTCGCATTGCCTTGAGGGCCTTCCTCTTGACTTCTACTTCCTCCGCCCTTCTACTTTACCAGGATGTTTCTCCAGGCACCAGCTGCTTTGCCCATCTGGGCTCTTCATTTCCTCCTCTTTAGAACGCTAGGTGGGCACGTCCACTCAAAACTGGCCGAAAAAGACACATTCCAAATGTCCTCCCAAACAAAGTCCTAAAATACCCGACGCTGTGACTTTAGCATCTGTTTATTAAAAAGCTGCTCATGTAATTCTTTAAGAAAATCATTTTATTGGCATATACTCCGCATATCATACAATTCCATCATTCAATCCTATTAAGAAGATGGGTGCAATCATTGGCACACTAAATGTCACAATATTTTCTTATCATGTTCACTGTTGTTAGTGCCTCCTTTCCCCCCGCCCCCACTTCTCCAGTTACGGTCTCCATAGAGCTGCCTGTCCTGGAGTTCATATTCAGAAATCACTCCAAACAAAGCACAGTCATACGAAATCATACAAAGCAAACAAACATAAACAACAACAAAGCCTAGACAAAACAGAGAAACCACCAAGAGAAATCAGAAACTATTAGCAACTGAATCATTTAAAATGGTTCCAAAGGTGTCATAGATGAAATGATCGGGCGCTATACTTTAATGTAACTACACGTGCTATCATCAATTTATAATGCTCTCGGGTGATAGCAAGGCTATCCCCTCCAACAACACCAGTTAGAGGGGCTTCACCCGCGAAGCCGTGTGGGAACCCTGAAAATAGGTTTGGGACTTCCACTCTCACCCACAGCCTTCTACAAACAGTGCTCACAAGTTCAGCTCTGATACCATTTTCTTCTTCAAATTGGGTTTGTCACTTACAGCCCTCAGGTCACATAGGCTGGTGTGCTTCTTCCATTTTGACTTAGTTGATGCCTGTAATGGGTACATAATCTGGTGACAACTTATGAAGGGGTGGAGTCTAGCCTGTCAATCAGGTCGCAGCTTGATGGCCTCATTGGGAGGCACCATGAAGATGAATAGCTCACTGGAAGCCAGATACACTTACTCCCTGGGAGACGTTACTATGACGAACTTGATGGAGCCATGCTGATGCAGCCCGAGCCCTGGAGCTGGAGCAGACACATGGAGACCCACTCTACCAACGAGATGTCTCTACCACCATGGGATGCATGAACTTGCCACCCACTGGCCTGTAATCTTCCTGAATTCAGCACTACTGCATAGCTGTGTGAGTCTAAAGAGGAATGTATGGACTAGTATTGGACATATGGACTAATTTTGGACTTATGGACTCAGTCTGTGCTGGGCTAAGATGTCTCTCAATATACAATTGCTCTTTTATATAAAGCTCTTTCTTATACATGTGTGACTGCCCATGAGTTTGGTTTCTCTGGTCTTCCCAGACTAATACAATGCCTCCCTAAGTTGGATGCTTCTTTTAAGACAAGCCTTTCAGATCGCAGATGCTATTCTTTCTGATAGCCAGGTACCACCTAGTTTCTTCACCACACATTCCTATAAAACTGCTTGCTATCTCCAATGATCTCATCATGAGGATGAGCTTAGGCTACTCAGCGCAGGTCATTCTGACATGTATCCAGGTGTGGCAAACAATTTCCTAGATGATGCTTGAAGATCCTTCTAGTTGTTCAAATTTTTTGTGTCAAGAGGATATAAGAAAATATTTCTCAAATATAAGAGACTCGTTTTTCTTCTTTTTTGGTGGTGGGAGGAGGTTAATAAGAAGAGAGTGCTGTGCATTTTTTAAAACAACTTGTAACACAAATGTAGTCACCACCCTCTTGTCAGGGATGGCAGCGAAATACAGTGCATTAGCCCTCTCTAGGCTGATACCCAGCCTTTCCAGCGGCCACGAGAGGACGTAGTCAGACCTCTCCATGGCTTCTCCCCTCTTACTAAACCTCACCACTCACCCCACCGCAGGCATTATGATACAACAGATCCTCAGAAAAAGCCCCAATTGGAATATACATATGTACATTATACAATATACATATATACATTAAACAATATACATATATCTATATACATGCAAAAATCATATTTTAAAAACATACAAAATACGATATTTTGCACCAAGGCATAAAAACGTATCCTATGTGACTATGTCAAGCCTGGCTTTCAGTTCTGGTTCAATGGCCACTGGCCAGATGGTGGGGTCCTGCTCCTAGTCCCTGTTCTGAGAAAAGGGAAGAGGCACCTCTTCAGGGGCCCCGACCCCTCCCTCCCTGGGCCTGTCATCGAGGCAGCTGCACCCATCCCCATCATCCTAGTGTCGCTGCAGCTAGAGCTTCTCTCTGTCATTCATTGGTGTCCTTTTTCCCCTCTGCAGTGGTTTCCTCTTCCTCTTCTGCTCTGAAGTTCATGGTCCTCAGGGAGTCTGCTGTGTACTCTCCATCCACAGGGAAGAAGCCATGTTCCCAAAGCCCTGCCCTGTCTGGCCCAGCTGGCCACCCTTGGAAGTTGCCACAATGCTTCGGATGAGTTGCTTGGCCCTCTTCTCCTACCCAATACTTAATACCGAGTCTGGTCCTGACTAGGTGCTCAGGAAAAGTTTCTCCAATTCATTTTTCTTCGGTGTCCTTATGAGGAGAGTAGATGTGGATAAAGAACAAGCAAACAAAAACACATCAAATTTAAAGGAGAGAATTCCCTCAGGAATCATTTTATTCTTGTCTCTAAGGAGCTTGTGTAGAAGGATATAGGAATACCTTGAACCATCGAACCATCACTTGTCAACCAGATCACCTGGATGCGTACTGTTCTTTTATTTTCCTGTACCCTTTGGTAAAGGTTTTACAGTAAATGCTTCCGTCTTCTTGTAACTCTGGTATAAAATATTATCAGTTAGCCATGTTTATCCAAGCTTAAAACAAAACGACCCCACTGCCGCGGACTTGACCACACTCACAGTAGCAATGGAGGAGGGAGTAAAATTGTCTCAAAGGCTTCCCAAGAATATAAAGAATCGGGATTATATGAACAAGTGTGGTGTCAGGATTGGAGGAAGGTTTATTAACAATCTGCACTATGCAGATGACACAACCTTGCTTCCTGCAAATGAGACGGACTTGCAGCCCTTTCTGATAAGGATCAAGGGCCCGTGCCTTCAGTGTGGATTACAACTCAATGCAAGGAAGACCATAATCCTCACCACTGGACCAAGAGGGAACATCGTGATAAAACGAGAAAAGGTGGAGGTTGTCAAATATTTTTGTCTTGCTGGTATCCATAATCCATGCTCACGGAAGCAGCAATCACAAGATCAAAGACATATTGTATTAAGTGAATCAGCTGCACATCACCTCTTTAGAGTATTGAAGAGTAAGATGTTACCTTGAAGACTAAGGTGCTTTGACCGGTATTCTCCATTGAATCTAGAAGACTCTATAAGTATAGATGCATTTGATTTGCGGTGCTGAAGAAGAATATTGAAAATATTATGGATTGCTAAAATGATAAAGTGATCCCTCTTGGAAGAAGTAAGGCCAGAGTGCCTCTCAAAGTCAAGGATGGCAAAACTTCATCTGACATACTGTGGACATGTTGTCAGGAGAGACGAGTCCCTGGAGAAGGACATCATGTTTGGTCAAGTTGAAGGGTGGCGAAATAGAGCATGGCCCTCCAGGTGATAGATTGACACAGTGGCTGCGTCAATGGGCCTCGGTGCGATAGATTGACACAGTGGCTGCATCAATGGGCCCAGGCATAGGAATGACTGTGAGGATGGCTCAAGACTTAGTAGGGTTTCATTGTGCTGTTCAAGGGGTCACTAGGGTTTGGAGGTGACTCAATGGCACCTAACAACAACACCAGTGACAACATAAATCTTTATGGAAATAGATAAACTCATTTTTCTCTCGCAGAATGACTGGTGGGTTTAAACCACCAACCTTGCAGTTAGCAGCTCAATGCTTACCACACTCCACCACCAGGGCTCCTTAAAAAAGCATATGCTTGAGAACACAAGGAAAATACTAATAGTCTCCACACCCCCACCAGTTGGGGTCAGTCAAAAAGATGTCACAGTCATCTCAATCAGACATCTCAATGAGACCAGAAGATCAAGCTCAGTGTCTGAGGCAAAATTGAGTATCTTTTTTTTTTAAAAACATTTTATTAGGGACACATACAACTCTTATCACAATCCATACATACATCAAATACATCAATTGTATAAAGCACATCTGTACATGATTTGCCCTAATCATTTTCAAAACATTTGCTCCCCACTTAAGCCCTTTGCATCAAGTCCTCTTTTCCCCCTCCCTCCTTACTACCCCCTCCCTCAGGAGCCATTGATCATTTATAAATTATTATTTTGTCATATCTTGCCCTACCCGGCATCTCCCTTCACCACCTTTTCTGCTGTCCATCTCCCAGTGAGGAGGTCACATGTGGATCCTTGTAATCAGTTTCCCCTTTCCACCCCACTCACCCTCCACTCTCCCAGCATCGCCCCTCACACCCCTGGTCCTGAAGGTATCGTCCACCCTGGATTCCCTGTGTCTCTAGCTCCTATCTGCACCAGTGTACAACCTCTGCTCTATCCAGTCCTGCAAGGTAGAATTCGGAACATGGTAGTGTGGGGGTTGGGGGAAGGGAGGAAGCATTTAGGAACTGGGGGAAAGCTGTATTCTTCATCGGTGCTACATCGCACCCTGACTCATCTCCTCCTCTAGATCCCTCTGTGAGGGGATCTCCAGTGGCCAACAAATGGGCCCTGAGTCTCCACTCTGCACTTCCCCCTTCATTCACTATGGTAAGTTTTTTTTTTTTGATGATGCCTTATACCTGGTCCCTTTGACACCTCGTGATTGCACAGGCTGGTGTACTTCTTCCATGTGGGCTTTATTGCTTCTGAGCTAGATGGCTTCTTGTTTACCTTCAAGCCTTTAAGATCCCAGACACTATCTCTTTTAGTAGCCGGGCACCATCAACTTTCTTCACCACATTAGCTTATGCATCCATTTGTCCTCAGCAATCATATCATGGAGGTGTGCACCCAATGATATGAGTTTTGTTCTTTGATGCCTGATAACTGATCCCTTCGGAACCACGTGATCACACAGGCTGGTGTGTTCTTCCATGTGGGTTTTGTTGCTTCTGAGCTAGATGGCCACTTGTTTATCTTCAAGCCTTTAAGACTCCAGACATTATCTCTTTTGACAGCTTTCTTCACCACATTTGCTTGTTCACCCACTTTGGCTTCAGTGGTTGTGTCAGGAGGGTGAGCATCATAAAATGCCAATTTAATAAAAGAAAGTATTCTTTCATTGAGGGAGTACTTGAATAGAGCCCCAATGTCCTTCTGCCACCTTAATACTTAACCTATAAATATAGGCACATAGATCTATTTCCCCATCCTCATATATATATTTGCATATGTACATGTCTTTGTCTAGACCTCTATAAATGCCCTTTGTCTCCTAGCTCTTTCCTCTATTTTCCTTGACTTTCCTCCTGCCCCAATATCATGCTCTGTCCCCACGTGGGTTACAGCTATATCTCTTCGTTACATTACCTTACCTTGATCATTCCCTACCAGGTCTGCCACTCCACCCTCACCACCAATTTGGATCCCATGTTGTTCCCTTGTCCCTGGATTTTTTTAACACCACTTCCTTACCCCCCATGTCCCCCTATCCCAAGTCCACCTGGAACTGTCAGCCCCATTGTTTTTCCTGCAGATAGTTCAACCAGCCTATCTGTGGAGATAATAACGTGCACAAAAACAAGACAGAGGAAAACAAAGCAACAGTATACAACAAAACAACAACAGCAAACCACTGACAAAGAACAAAACAAAACACATCAAGAAAGAAAAGCTTGTAGTTAATTCAAGGATCATTTGTTGCCCTTTAGGAGTGTTTTCCAGTCCAGTCTGTTGGGTACCATGCCCTGGCCCCAAAGTCCACTTTCAGCATTCCCTGGGGACCTTGCCACTCCATTCCCTTGCTGTTCCGCTGCACTCCCCCAGTGCTTTGCCTCGGTGTCGTGGGATCAGGTCGGGTGCAATTCCCACACTGTGTCTCTGGTGCTGTCCCCTGTAGCGCCATTGGTCACTGAGGGGCATCATGTCTCATAGTGGGGCCAGCCATGTTGTCCTCTCTGTGGACGGGCTCCTCTAATCAGGAATATCATCCTCACGGCGTGGTGGGCCAGGCTGTGCTCTACTCTCTCCTCCTCCCCCTTCATCTGCTCCCATGTGCTCTAATCAGATATGTCTCTCTCCCAGAGCTGCAGAATAAATGTCGTCCTTTGAAACAAATTCTTTTGGCAGCCAGCCTCCTAGACCTCTCTGCTGGTTCCCTACTCCACGCTGGAATGTTGCATTCACACCTCAAGGCACTGGGTTGATGTCTGGTCCCTCTTTCCCTGTGGAGATATAGACAATACCCTCCCCTTGGGTGGGTTAGTGCCCCATGGCCTGGCTCCCCTTTTCTTCCTTATATTCATCCTTTTTTTTCCTTTCCCCACCTCCTCCCCAGTTGTCTACCATGTGCATCCCTGGATTTGATCTGGTCTCTGCCATACTTCACAGTCCTCACCCCAAAAATGTTTGTATCCAGTAGCTTTTTCCCTATGCCCCTTTTGCATTTCTTTTATTTTTACTTTTTTAATATTTACCTCAGCGGTCTCATGTTATACTTGTCCTTTTGTGCCTGACTTACTTTGCTTAGTATGATTTCCTCCAGTTCTTCCCATTCCGCTATGTGCTTCACACATTCATCACTGCTTTTTAGTGATGCGTAGTACTCCATTGTATGTATATACCACAAAAACTGAGGATCTTGCTGTCCTCCTCCCAGAAAATAAATTAGTTTTCCAGTGTTTATGTGAATAAACAGTGCAGATCACAAAGTTCATTTTGGTTAAAAAGTGGACCTTTCCTCTGGAAAATCCCAGGGGCAGAGGTGAAGCGAAGGTGAAATAGTCTACATACTCAACAAGGAGGCACTGGGATGTCAACATAAGCCACCAGGTGTTGGGCATGCTTAAAGAATGGCTACTCATTACTTGAGAGAGTGATGAAGTTTTCGTAGCTGATGGATGGATCTCAGGTCACTGGAATGAAGCCTTCCACAGAGCATGCTCCAGACAGCAGGCGACCCACCCCGAAGCTAACACACCTGTGTCTTGTCTAGGCCACACACTAGTAAGACTGTGCCTGCCACACTGTGATGCCCTGTATCCAAGTCCAGGAGACCATGCCCCCAATTTTTCAAGAGTAAAGGGATATATTGGAGAATACAGGATCTTCCTGATGCTAAGGTGAACAGGAATCACAGGGAGATGGGTTCTATCACACGATGAGAACATGAAGAGTGATTACAAAAAGGATCCGGTTCAGTCCAGCCCATAGCCACCCACCAGATCCAGAAGCCACCAGCAGAAGCTGCCACGTGGTGGCGCTGGAATACTTTAGTTCTCACCCCCGAGAACTATTAACTACTCTGGGATCACCACCAGTGGAAAGACAGGATTCGAAGCGTTGGGACTGCTAACTGATAAGACTGAATCTTAGATACCTCTGCGCTGTGTGGAATTTGGAGTAATGAAGTATACGAGATTACATACTTCTGTTTATTTTCAACTCTTCTTCTTGGCCATGAGAAGGTGGCTTTCTTAGATGTCTCTGAGTTGATGCCACCCCGTTAATCATCGCCTGTAGACTGTGTTGTCCCCAGGAAGCCATAGCTACAATTCTGTTGTCTGGCCTCTCCTATGACTGTGTAAGTGCATGAGCACATATGTGTGCATGCATCTGTATGCCTATGTACACACGGACGCTGTGAGTGTGCCCCTCCCCTTCACGCACATGTACCTGTGCCCATGTGGTGAATGCTCCTGGCTGCAGTGCCAGGTGGAGCCCCTGCCAGCCAGGCATAATGAGGCACATAGACCTACCTTCTGCTCAGGGTGTTTTCCCTCCTTTATCATTCACATTAAATGTTCCAGGCACTTGACTTTATGACTCCTTCATTCTGCATGATAAGCAGCTGACACAGGCAGCCTCCTCCTGACAGCCGTCTGTACAAGCCTTCAGCATTTGTTAGTGTCATGTGTGGAGGAAGGAGAGAAAGAAAAAGATCTTTCGCGTCCTGATAGGTAGCCCCTCACATTTCAGCTGGTTTTCTCCACCTCAAAGCTGTTCTTCCTTTGTCTGGGGAGAATAAGGGATCTGGGCCCAGTCTTCAGGCCGCCCTCATTCAAAGGCATGGCCAGCTGCTCAGCTGATATAGCTGCTTGTTCTCATAAAAAGACCCTGGGCTACACATTACCCTGAAAGGTCAGGTCTGCTTTTAAAAGGAATTCTCTTCCTGCTGTTGGAAGTGAGCATGCCAGCAGAGTTGTTAGGCTGCTGTTACAAGCTCCTTGAACTTTCACCAGAGAGGCAAGATATGATAAAATAATAATGATTTATAAATTATCAAGGGTTCAGGGGGAGGGGAGAATGGGGAGGGAGGGGATAATGAGGAGCTGATACCAAAGGCTCAAGTAGAAAGCAGGTGTTTTGAGAATGATGATGGCAACAAATGTACAAATGTGCTGGACACAAATTATGCGTGGACGGATTGTAAAAAGAATTGTATGAGCCCCTAATAAAATGATTTTAAAAATAATACCTATTAATGTGGAAACAAAAACATTTTTCAGAACTATGCATTTTACAGAAAATGTAGACTCTATGATGAAATACTAAACTTTGAAATCATTGCTAAGTTTTTCAAGTTCTAAGTAAATAAACTTCTCTGCAAAATTATAGTGTAAAAGAAAAATCTCCATTAGGAAAGATGCCCTTTGCCAATCCCAGGTGGGAACCTGATTCTGGGCCAACAGTTCCCTTCTTCCCTGTCTCCTTCCCCTTCATCCTTCCCTCCTATCTACTCTACCCATCTCTTATTGTATGCCCGCTCCCTTTTGATGCTCTTGTTGACGTTCCATTTCCTGGCCTCTGGCCTGGACATCCTCTAGCTTTCTAATGAGGAGTTCTCCTTGGAGAACTTAGGAAAGTCTGTAATCCAAGGTTCCAAAATGAGTGGGAGCCCAAGCTCCTCACTTCAAAGGCAAAGAAACAGAGCATCAGAGAAGCAAAGGACCACTTGGCTAGATAGTCCCCCTTGGTGTGAGTGCTTTTTCATCTGACCTTCTACCTTCCCTCTTATTACACCTATCCTTCTCTTCTTAGCTTGTGGGCATGGTTGCCAGCCGCCGTGCCCATTTGGGAGACTGTTCTATTTGTGAGCACGTAGGCCATGGCAGGGAGTGATTGAGAGGCTGGGGGACCAGCTGCCAAGGAGGCACTCTTGCTTTGCTTTCCCATCTCCCTGCTCCCCTGGTCTACCAGCCAGGTATGAAAACAAAAATGCCCTAGGATTACACAGAGCCTTTCATCCAAGAAATCTCAGAACCATTTTGTCAGCCAGTCTAATTACACTCTTTTTTTTTTTCTGCTGGGGAAAAGTGTCTTTTCTAGAATGGAAACCAATTGCCAAAGACTGCTCTGAACTCTCCCTGGAAAGAGTTTCTGGAATTGGCCCAGGTCCCTCTCTGGTAGACTATCCCAGGCATTCTGGGTTAACCTCCAGCAGTTGTGCTCTCTTTTTCAATATATGGATTGAGGTATGAGGGACCAAAAGGCTCTTCTCAAAGCCAGGAGTCCAGTTCTGAAATCTGAAATAAAGTAGGACAAGGGACCTTCTCCTTACAAAGTAATTCCTTGTTTTTCTATTTATGTAAAATGATTTTTATTAAATATAAAAACTCCAAAACCCCTATCCTTCACAATTGTCCAATTTGGTTAAATTTTCCTATCATAAGTAGCTCAGTGATTCACCAGATATTATTCTGATTGTGGCCAGCCAAAGGAAAACTCCTGTCTTTCTTTCCTTTCCCGATGACACGACATAATGTTTCTTAGATTGCTTCGCTCCCACCTCATGTGTAGTAGTGGCTAAACCAAAGCAAACAAACCAACTGCCTTCAAGTCAACTCTGACTCATAGGACCCTGGAGCTATAGGTTATGTATTTAGGGAGCATGATAGTGGGGCAGGAGGAAAGTCAAGGGAGATGGAGGAAAGAGCTAGGAGTCAAGGGGCATTAATGGAAGTCTAGACAAAGACATGTACATGCAAATATATATATGAGAATGGGGAAATAGATCTATGTGTCTATATTTATAGGTTTAGTATTAAGGTGGCAGAAGGACCTTGGGGCTCTACTCAAGCACTCCCTCAATGCATGAATTCTTTCTTCTATTAAATTGGCACTCTACGATGCTCACCCTCCTGAAACAACTGCTGAAGCCAAAGTGGGTGAACAAGTAAATGTGGTGAAGAAAGCTGATGGTGCCTGGCTATCAAACGAGATAGTGTCTGGGGTCTTAAAGGCTTGAAAATAAATAAGCAGCCATCTAGCTCAGAAGCAACAAAGCCCACATGGAAGAACACACCAGCCTGTGTGATCACGTGGTCCCGAAGGGATCAGTTATCAGGCATCAAAGAACAAAAAATCATATCATTGGGTGCACACCTCCATGATATGATCGCCGAAGACAAACAGGTGCATAAGCAAATGTGGCGAAGAAAGTTTATGGTGCCCAGCTATCGAAAGAGATAGTGTCTGGGGTCTTAAAGGCTTGAAGGTGAACAAGTGGCCATCTAGCTCAGAAGCAATAAAGCCCACATGGAAGAAGCACACCAGTCTGTGTGATCACGAGGTGCCAAAGGGACCAGGTATAAGGCATCATGCAAAAAAAAGAATATGTATATACCATAGTGAATGAAGGGGGAAGCGCAGAGTGGAGATTCAGGGCCCATTTGTTGGCCACTGGAGAGCCCCTCATAGAGGGGTTTAGGAGAGGAGATGGGTCAGTCAGGGTGCAATGTAGTACAGATGAAGAACACAGCTTTCCCCCAGATCCTGGATGCTTCCTCCCCCCAACTACCATGATCCGAATTCTACCTTGGAAGACTGGATAGGGCAGAGGTTGTACACTGGTGCATATGGGAGCTGGAGGCACAGGAAAACCAGGGTGGATGATACCTTTAGGACCAGGGGTGTGAGGGGCGATGCTGGGAGAGTGGAGGGTGAGTGGGTTGGAAAGGGGGAACTGATTACAAGGATCCACATGTGACCTCCTCCCTGGGAGATGGACAGGAGAGAAGGGGGGGAAGGGAGACTCTGGATAGGGCAAGATATGACAAAATAATAATCTATAAATTATCAAGGGCTCATGAGGGAGGGGGGAGCAGGGAGGGAAGGAGGGGGAAAAAGAGGACCTGATGCAAAGGGCTTAAGTGGAGAGAAAATGCTTTGAAAATGATTAGGGCAAAGAATGACAGATGTGCTTTTTACAATTGATGTATATATATGTATGGATTATGATAAGAGTTGTATGAGCCCCTAATAAAATTTAAAAAAAAATGAAGGACTATGAAAGGAAGGAGAAGAATGAGGGATGAAGGTGGGTGGGAGAGGAGGAAAGAGAGGGGAAGAAAGAAAGGGAAAGTAGACTGAGAATTTGGTGAGGGAAAGAGGGGAGGCGATGAGGTAGACTGACTGAATTTTCAGATAACACTCTTGAGTGACTTGCTAGCCAAGGTCAGAAGTTCTAAGCCATACCCCTCACCCTCATGTACATGCTCAGACATAGGAATTACCATTTCCATTCTGAAGATCCAAAAACAGAAATATAAGAGGAACTAGTTCAAAGTTATACCACTAGTGAGCAACAGAGGCGGAAGGAGAGAAGGTGTGACCCTCTTCAAAGCCACGATGGCACATTGCCTCCATTCACCTTGACGGAACGGGCTGCAGCAAGTGCCAAAGAAAGAGTTGAAAGCGAGAGCCATGATAGTTCTGTCTTTCCATGACCATCAGCATGACCACATGCAATGTCATCAACATCTCATTGCTCACCTATCATCTTTAAAACGTGAATGTGGCTTCCAATTGGAAGTCGTTTTGGCAAGAAACAATACTTTTCCTGTCTGCTGTCTCTCCATCATTTTAAGTGGTGTGCACGTATTTATATGTGTTGTAGGGAGATGGGAGTCTGAGGAAATTATCTGGCGATATTATTATTTAAACCAACTTGGAGAGTCAACTTGTATATTTGTACACACGCATTTCGCCGTGCACTTTTTGAAATCCCCTTGTAGATGTTCGCTTCACAACATGTGGGCCATAAATTCTACACCCCTGAGAAGGTCAGGTGGGAAGTGATTTGATTCTACCTATTTATAGGTATCGTGGCTTAGCGGTAAATAGTGAGATGTCATCTTGAAATGTGGTGCTTGGTGTATTATCCATATGAGAGCGAAATTTCTGAGCATGGGGGCGGTGTCTTCCACTCTCCTGTGTCTCCCACAGGATCTAGCATTGTGCTGATATGTAGGAGATCAAAAAGCCCATGGCCATCGAATTAATCCCAACTCATAGAAACCCTCTACCGGGCTTCTGAGACTATAAATATTTACAACAACCCAAAGCCTCACCTTTCCCCCAATTATTAGGTGGTGGATCTTTTTTTGAGTCATGGATCTTAGGATTAGTAGAGTCGAATCTAACTAATAGCACCACCAGGGCGTTTTCCAAAATCTAAAACCAAATCCCTGCCATTGAGGGGACACCAACTCACAGCAACCACAGAGTACAGGGTTGAACTGCTCCTGTGAGTTTCTTTCTTACTTTTTTTTTAATGCAGGCATGTAACTTTATTCTTTTTTTCCCTCTATAACAGTTTTATTAGCACACAATCCACATGTTATAGAATTGAACAGTTAAATCATTCAAACGCATCAAGGGGGAATTGTACTGTCACTCTTTACGGAGTAGAAACTGTGGTAGTAGATAATTTTATGTCAACTCGACACTCCTGGCTAGAGGTGGAGTCAAACTTGTCAATCAGGTATCACAACCTGATGTTGTGTCCTTGGGGGTGTGACCTTCTCAGAAGGAGGACTCTGGGACCCTCCCCCTCTCACTCTGCCATTGACCCTAGGAATTGCCTGAGCCCTGCCATATTTCCACCAACCTTGGATCCACCAGACTCTACACCCACCAACCTGTGATTTCCCTCCATTCTGTGTCATTATGTGTTGCTGCTTGAATTTGAGAGGAATTTATGGACTAGTATCAGATTTATGGATCAGAATTAGACAAGACTGGGACTCTTCATGATAGATAATCACTTCTTAACATAAATCTCTTCCTTATAGATATGTGAGTGTCACTGGATTTGTTTCTCTAGTCAACTCAGATTAAAACAAAAACTCCTTCTCTCGCAAATCAGTGTGTAGCTTTGAACTGCTGACCTTGCTGTTAGCAGTCCACTGGAAACCCCTGTGCCACCTATCAAAACTTTATGAGGGAGGGAGAAATTTGTGAAGAGAGGATTTCATCCAAATAAATAAATCCTATCACTTCTCAGCCTTTTGGCTAAGATCATGTGTAGTATCTGTTCTTATCAGTTCAAATAATTAAGTCCTTATATTGGTTAGTTAGGGCCTAAATTATTCTATGTTAACAATCACAATACACCAATGGCAAATGATTATAAGCATTTGTGTTAATCTGGGTACATCAGAAACTCATGTATAAGAGAGAATTTTATAGAAAGGTTAAGTGCACATCAAGAAAACATCCCAACCCAGTGCTGCCCAAGCCCACAAGCACAACATTAACCCATATGTCTGACACCAATCCACAATTTCCTCCATCTCACAAAACAAACATAATAGTGCCGACTGCAGGAGGAAAGCCGAGTCGGCAAATTATGTAAGCACCTCAGCCCTGACAGGGTTCTCCACACGGCTGCTACAGCACCCAGGGCGGCATCAGGGAAGGTCCATGTGGCTTCTACTCAGGGATGCCTTGCAGGAAGTGAACCTTGCCAGCTGAAGCAGGGAACTAGCTAAGGCAGCTGCACCCAATCCGGCCATCAGAAAGCAAGAGATCCAAGAACTCGAAAGGTGAGGCTCACTGAGCCATTTATCTCACTGCCCTTCAATTAACTCCACATGTGTTTATCGGCCAGGTTGGCACAATAAACTAACTAAAACAGCATTTATCTCTTACCTGTGAGCTTCCGGCTGACCAGGGCAGCATTGTTTCGATAGAAGTTAACTGTGGTGACCCTGTCCACATGTCTCTTGCCCTTCTCAATTGGTGTGTTCACTGGGCATATTTTTCTCATGGAGATGACAGAAAGCAGTCTCCTAGTCAGGGGCATTTCAAGTCTGGCATGACATCACTTAACATCTGTTTGGCCAAGGTAAATCTCATGACTTTAGAATTTTTATAATTATAATAGGATTACAAAAATGCCCAATAATTCAACCTACTATAGCCTCTTCAGTTTCCCAGACATTGTGAAGACTCTTCCATTCTTTGTCATCCTGAATTCCCTCTTGGAAACAATGAAGGTTTAACAGCATTTTTCATCTTTTTTGAGGTTGATTCTCCAAAAAGCGATTCCTTGCACACAGAGGCTAATTCCAAGATTCTAAGTCTTAAGACATAATTGTGGCTGGAAATAAGATTAACACTACAGCGCTAAAGGGAGAACATCCCAGCATCCTATCTCAGATAAGTCCAGGCTGCATATTTAACCCCCCACAAGTCAAGTATAGCACTAGGCTTTGACCTTTTCTGCTAGCACAGCTGACCTTGACCTTGACCCACTTATGAAACTAGGGAGTAGAGCTAGTAGCCTGCGATCCAGAAGCCAGAACCCCCCTTTAGGAATCTCCCCCTTACTCCCCAATGTTCTGGTGCACTGAGAGGTCTTTAAAAAAAAACCTTTTAATTTAAAAGGACCTTTGAGCTCAGTCCTTGGGCAAATACAATCACAAGGAGGCATGATAAAGTGATTTCTTAAGTGGGCAGCCTAAGGCAGAGCTAAAGGGCAGCCAGGAGGCTGAAATAGCTGTTGGAACAACCAATTTCAAGGGGATTGCAATTCGGCGCAATGTAAGTGGCGGAACTTCCTCCTCTCACCTACTCCTACCCAAAACACTAAGCAAAACTCAAGACTAGGGGCTTTTCTTTTATTATCCTTATTAATGGCTCATTTTCCATAGAAGACCTCTTTGGGTGGGCACATTGGGAAGTGAGCAGGTGGAATGATGCATATCTAAGGATTTATCTATGCAGGTTAGCAATAAAATAGTCATCTATTTTTTTATCTTTGCATTTGTTTAGAATCGCCAACTTCTCCCAGGGATTTATTGTGAATGAGTGCATTTCTGGAACTACAAATCAGACATATCATCTCATGGCTAAGGACTGTACCATTGACAGATCTGTAAGTGAGCCTCCTGGCTCTGCTATTATCAATGTGAACTTAGGAAACTCACTTATCTTCCAGAGTGTACATTTTTCATCTATAAAAATGGGGTTAATGGCCCTTGCCTCAAAGGGTTTTGGTGATGAATAACTAAGATAATGTACTTGTTCTTGGGAAGTAACTTTTCAATAAGTTAGTTTCACTTCATGCACCAGAGATCATAAAAAGGGATGTTTTTAGGGATCCAAAGGACTGCATTCTTGTGACCCCTGTAAGTATGGTAGCGCTACATCAGAAAGTCCAGTCTCCCGAGACGGGCGTGGTGACTGGCTACAGCTGTATGGTTGTTGTGAGTTGCTATATAATTGGCTCTAACTCGCGGCGACTGTATGTGTAGCAGAACACTGCATTGCCCTGACCTGCACCAACCTCGATATCTTTGGTGATGGTGAGCCTACTGTTGCAGGGCCTCGTGGAGGTTTCCCCGCATTTTTGCTGACCCTCCATTCTACTCAACGTGATATTCTTTTCTACCAATTGGTCTTTCTTGATGACGCATCCAAAGCAAACCAAAGTCTTGCCATTCCTGCTTCTAAGGAGTATTCTGGCTTACTTCCTCCAAGACAGCTCGGGTTGTTCTTCGTCGGGAAACCAACGTGTTTCCAGCAGTCTTCATCCACTCCACAATTCGAAGGAATCCATTCTCCTTCCATCTTCGGGTCTAGTGGTCTCTTGGATAGTCGTGTTTCCGTTTGTTATGGTCTCTGAGCAGTTGAATGAAGAGCGAGATTTCCACAATCAGTGACAGCAAAGAGTAGGAGGGAGAACGTGAACACCCAGAGGGGTAAACAAAACCAGATCCCAGAGAAGCCTCCTCAGCTCAGGAAGTGATCGTTAGTGAATGGATCCCTACAACACAGAAGAAAGTTCTCTCTGTAAGAAGCCCATCCAGGAAAAGAGTTAGAGCCGTTGGGTTAAAATCTAGCATTTTAGTAAGCAGTTTCAGCACCTTGAAAATTAGTTTTCATCTATCTACTTATTTTCTATCTTTGAATGTAAAGATGTAAGTGAACACTGAAAAAGGAACCCTTACTGCCATAGATGGTATGTCAACTCCTGGCTACTTATAGAACAAGGCAAAACTGTCTCTGCCGTGGGCTCCCCAGAGTATAAATAATTATGGGACTAGAAAGCCCTGTCTTTTTCCCATGGGGAGGCTGGTGGTTTTAAACTGTGGATCTTGTGATCATAGCCCAATGCTTAACCACTATTCTATCAGGGCTCCTTTCAGTTTACCTAAAGTAGATACTATTGTCATTCCTACCTTATAGAAAGGAAAGCTGAGGTTTAGAGGATCATATGAGAAGGCTTCAAAAAGTTTATGGAAAGATAATGGAATTATTTCACCAATGGCTTGAAGCCCCTTGTGGAATTTGCCTGAGTCTAATTGGTTCACGTCTAATTGGTTCCAAAGCTCACGTTTAATTGGTTCCAAAGCTCACGTCTTCTCAGTACCATCATATTACACCTGTAACAGAAAAAGGACTTCTTTCACAGAAAATGTACAGAACTGAGCTTAGTACGCAGGTGGAATCCAATGACTTACTAGTATGCATCTATGCATGAGTGAACCCACATTGCACACCACTCTAAACCCAGTTTAAGATGCAGTTCCTCCAGGGTAGCCTTCCCAGACTGCTTCAGGACTGACCTCTGCCAACACAGCAGTGGGGTCACACAGAAAAAATGTTCAACTCTGTGAGTGGCCATCTTTTCCTTTCATCTAGCCACTTCCCCAACATACCCTCTTTCTCAGAGCTGAAGCAAATGCTTGTCCCTCAAACCCTCCCCAGAGCCAGGCACAAACCTCAGCCTAAGAGACTAGTGTTATTAGATTTAAAATCCTCTGATATTTGAATGGCAGATCCCTTTCCTCTGGCCACTCCAAGGACCGCACTTTCAGTCGGTGTTTCCTGGACTTATGGAAACTAAGAGATAAATAGTGGTTATTGGTCACCCAAACCAAATCTAACTCACTGCCATTCCATCAAGGCTGACTCATAGGGACCTGCCGTGGGTGTCCAAGACTTTAACTGTGTATGGGAGTGGGAAGCCCAATCTTTCTACCTCAGAGTTGCTGGTTGTTTGAACTGCTGACTATACATATCGCAGCCCAACACATAACCACCGTACCACCAGGGCTCCTTGCTATTGGTAAAGGGAGGCATAATAGGCAAGTGATGTGGAAAAGGTAGTAGTAGGAGGAAGGAGCAATGTAGGAGACCTGAAAACTCAATGTAATAGCCAGGACAGGCTGAAGAGCGCCTGCCATGTGCATCAGAACTGGCTCTGATTTCCAGGCTTCTGGTGGACAGTATGGTTGTGGAGTGTAGCCACCATTGCTGGCCGACTCACTGTGTTCCCTTTTAAAATGTGGTGTGACTCAAAGACTGATGGAATGGAGCAACTTGCTCTTGCAAAAAAAATTCTCTAAAATATTTCACTTCTGAGAGTCCACTAATGAATTGAGTACTTTTCCATTTGGTTTATTCTGTTAAAAGAACATTCCCTTATTGGACTATTACCAAGTTTGATTAGCAAGTTCTCCTCTTGGAGGGCAAGAAGTGAAGCTAGAATAGCATCCCTATTCAGGAATGGGCCAGAGGATGAGGCAGATGTGATGGGAAGTAGGGCCAGAGGATGAAGCAGAGCTGGGGAGGACCTGGTGCATGGGCAGCTTCTGGGGAACAGCAGAAAATTTGGGGAAAAGACAGAGAGGATCAGGTCACACCCTTGCTTGAGGTTTTCTGTGTATCCACCAGCCTGTCTTATAAGGTCTTTCTGGAGCAGCGGCTCTCAACCTGTGGCTCAATAACACTTTGGGGGGGTCACCCAATTCATAACAGTAGCAAAATGATAATTATGAAGAAGCAACGAAAATAATGTTATGGCTGGGGTCACCACAACATGCGGAACTGTATGAAAGGGTCACGGCCTGAGGAAGGAGGGGAACCACTGTTCTAGGGGTTACCCGCATCCAGGTTTCCAGATTAATTTTGTGACACAATATCCCATGTGCCTGGCTTCATTCCAAACTGCAATCGCAAGAACATCACATGTTGTCAGCTTAGAGCCTTAATCGACACAATTCCATCAGCCTTGAGTACTGTGTCATATCTATTCTGCATAGAGAATTCATTATCATTCAAGATTAAACCCCAAGACTGCCTCCAATGGGAAGCTATCTTGGATCCAGTCAAATTTTGAGGTGTTCTCCTCATTCTCTACCCAGCTATGACTTTGATATTTATCATCAGGCCTGGTGACCCTAGTTGTTAATTCACACCCTCCTTTCTCCCACTACACTGTGAGTTCTTAGAGGGCAGAGGCTACGGTCCACCTGAGAGCCTAGTGTGGTGCTTGCGGGAGGGTACAGATCGTAGGCAGACCAAGGAAGAAATGAGGGAGAAGATGAAGGGGATGAAAAATTGGCTTGGAAGGCTGCCACCTGACTTGTTCCCAGGCCTTCTTGAGGTCCAGTCGCTGTGCCAGAGCCGTCTTGCTTTCAGAGCAAGAAAATAAAACCCAGTGGGAAGGAAGTGAAATTTATTTGACTCTATCGAGTGAATTATAAAGGACCCAGACCCTCTGGCACTCCCCTTGTGTGAAATGAGGAGAGAGAGATTTACCACCTGCCACCTGCTCTAGGTTCCTATGACCTTCACATTTGGGAAATTCATTAAATTTTTGAGGAGAAAGGCTAAAATCCTGTCCATCATCCCGATTCTTAGTGAGCGTCCAGATTTTCAATGCCTACTAAAATCAGCTACTCCACAGAATCTAAGTTTTGGAAGAAACTATTTAATCCACTTCCCTCCGTTGTCAGATGAGCATGTTGCCTAAAGCGAGAGTAAGTCTAGAGTAAAGACCGCAGAGGCAAATACTGTTATGTACACTCTCCTGTAATATCAATGGTCTTTGAGTAGATTTACACAACTATATAGGCTTGGCAGAGGATGTTTGTATATAAGTACATCATTTTGCTGCAATAACACCAATGAAAGTGGTGGAACATATAGGGGGCAATGTTTCCAGAACCTTCTTTGATATAACTAAACACCTCAAGGAAATGATGTTCTGCACTACAGTTTGGGGGTGCGTTGAAACCAATTGGCATAATGGAGAAAACATCCTACATCTTACTTTAGTAAGTGAGCAGGGTCTTAGAAGGTCATGAGAAACTATTGAAGTTTCACCTGTTGGGCTCTCTTCATGCAGAGGAAAGAAGATAGATGGATGGAACTCTAAAGACATGTGGGAGTAATTAGTTCATGGACTAATGGACCATGTGAACACCAGTCTGGTGACCAGGAGATCTAGAAAGCTCCCACTCCCAACCGCTCTGAAAGGGATCGCGTTAGAAGATCCAGGAAAATGAGAGAAAAACGTGGAACAAAACCAAACTCATAAAAGAACACAGACTTACCGGTCAAGATGGAGACTGGCGAAACCCCAGAGACTAAAGCCCTTAGAAAGTCTTCAGGTTTATAACTGAACGCACACCTATATCTCAGCTGTAAGTCAAACAACACATCAGTCTATAAAGAGAATCGTGAGGTATCGCTGACTCACTGCATCAGGTCGAAGCGAGGGCAGGGAAGCACTGCTCCTGGGAGTTGCTGAGACTGTAACTCTGTAGGGGAATAGAGAGCCTCGTCTTTCCTCTGAGGATCAACCGCCGACCTTGTGGTTCTCAGCCCACCATGTAACCACTTTGCCACGAGGGCTCCTATAGCGAGGTACAGACACCTGAAAACAATCAATTATTTGGTATCCAAAGGGCAGTCGTGACCCAAAGGCAAAAGTCAGGAGGAACGGAAACAGGAAACAGAGGGGGAAATGGGATGCAGGAGCAGATGGACGCGGAGGGGACTGCAACCAGGAAGAGGAAATAAAGTATCCGCAGTGATGAACACACTTCTATAAACGGTCACCCAATCCATGGTAAAAGAACACATTACTTCTAGGTACCAGTAAACATATTCACAGATTTATTCCAAAGAAACAAGTGGGAACATGTCTCCTGATTGTGATGGCTTCAGACCACTTGTCTCAGTAATGCCCTTGCCTGAATTTCATTGGGGTTGTTTCTGAAAATAAGGTTCGAAAGTGACTTCGGAGGGGATCTGCTGGGCCAGTTTCAATCAAGGCACACAGACATCAGCTCAAAATGCTACCATGAATATTTTCTGGGACTGCACAGCGGTACTTTTGATAGATTCTCTCAAATGATAAAGATAAAAAAGTCCTTATTATGAAGAAGTTTTTAAGAATATTGAAAACTGTGATGATGAGAAAAGGGACAAGAAAGTTGCACAGAGATTTTTTTCCCTTAACACAACATCCACCTACTCATTTTTCAAGGGTAATAAGGCTACCCTCCAAGATTCCATTGGGAAATTTTACCCCATCCATTATAAAACCAAGGAAAATGGGAGTAGTACCCAAAATCACTGTCCCCAAATGAATGGGCTGAGGTTAAGCCATTTAAGGGGATAGCAAAGGATCAAGAAGCCATGCCATTAAAGGAAGACAGCTAAGTGGCACTGGAAGCATTGGAGCAAAACAAGGTTCCAGAATTGAAGGAATGCCGATTGAGGCATTTCAATAAAGGGAAGCAAGACTAGAAGTGCTCCCTGGACTCTGCAAAGACATTTGGAACTCCCTGCACAACCTGCACAACCAACTGGAAGAGACCCACGATTTACACCCATCCCAAGGAAGGGTTCCCCAAGGAATACAGACATTATTGAGCAACATCATTAATGTTACCTGCAAGTAAAATGTTGCTGAAGATAATTCAAAAATCATTGCAGCAGCACATTCACAAGGAGCTGTCAAAAATCCAAAGCAGATTCTGAGTAGGCTACGGGACAAGGGATGTTAATGCTGACACCAGGTGGACCTTGCCTGAAAGCAGACAACAGCCAAATGATGTTCATTGTGTTTTATTGACTGTGAAGAGCATTCCACTATGTGTATCATAACAAATTACACGTAACATGCAAAGAATAGGGATTACAGGATATTTAAGTGTGCTCACATGGAACCTGTACACATATGCAGAGAAAGCCATCCAACAGAGCGAGAGAATGCTGAATGTCGTAAATTCAGGGAAGGTGTGTGTCAGGGTTGTATCTTTTTACCATGCTTACTCAGTCTGTGTGCTGAGCAAATAATCTGAGAAACTGGATTCCAGAGAGAAGAACGTGGCATCTGGACTAGAGGGGGGCTTCTGTCACAGCCTTGCTTGCTGAAATCCATTTGAAGCACATAGTCATGACTCACTCACGAGGATCAAAAACGACTTCCTGCTGGCCTTGAACTAACAAAGGGCGCCCCAGAAGGATTACACCGCAACGTGAAAGGAAACAAAATCTTACAAATGACCAATAGGCATTATTATTTTTTAAGATTGGAGTTGTGAAGCATTTATTTTCTTTAGCGTCACACTCAATGTTCATGGAAAGCAGAGAAACAGAAGTCATAAAATCACATCATGTATTATCTTGGGCAAATCTGCTGCAAAAGACCCCTTTAAAGTGTTTAAAAAAATAAAATGAAGATGTCACATTGAGAACTATGGCGTGCTTGTCCCAAGCCATGGCATTTTCATCTCCTGATATGCATGTGGAAGAAGACCAAAGAATTGGTGCCTTTGGATCCTGGTGTCCATGAAGAATACTGAATATAACACAGACTGCCTGAAGGAAAATGAAAATCTGTTTTCAAAGAAGTATACCAGAATTTCCCCTAGACTCAAGGACTTTATCTTATGTATATTCATCATGTTATCAGGAGGGACCAGTCCCTGAAGAGAACATAGTTCTTGGTGAAGTAGAAGGTCACTGACAAAGAAGAACCTTGATGAGCTAGATCGACACAGTGGTTGCAACAGCAGGGAGACAATGGTGAAGACGGTGCATGACTTGGCAGTATTTCATTCTATTGTAGGTAATAACACTGAGTCAGAACTGATTCTAAGGTGCTTAACAACAACAAAGAATGTATGCCGTATGAATAGAATGCAAGCTTGCTTTCAATCTCGTGGTAAGATATATTACTAAATAGAAACAAAGATCCCAGGACAGGTGTGCCTAAATCTTGAGTAGCAGGAATATGTAACAGCCCCAAGCTGCTGGGTGCTCTGGGGAGCACGCGTGAGGGGAGGTGAGGGAGAGTTCTGTAGGGACTGGCTCGAACAAAATCGAAGACGAAAACCTCAGACTTCCTTGCTTATTTTTGTTTTAAATATTTTATTGAAGTAATAAAGTCCACCCCATAAATCTGAAGACAGAGCACAGTGTTTTGAAAACACTTAAAATCATAGTGTTTTCGAAACCCTGTTGTGTACTTAAAAATACCTTTCTCACAATCCATTTGTCACCACAGGCTGGGCGGTAAGTGGACAGAAAGGGATCCTTGCCCGGAGTGTCTGTGATGGGTTCAAGGCAGAAGCCAAGGTGTGACCTCCAGCCCCGAGGGGCTAGAAAAGTACAGCCTAGACCACCAACACATACAGAGAGCAGCGGCTCCAGGACAAGGAGCAGTTACCCGAGTCAATTCTGAAGCATGGGACGCCATCCACGCACAGTCGAAGTTTATAGGTGCTTTGAGGTTTGTCAGTGACTGATTCTTGGACAGAGGTCACCCGGCTTTTCTTTGTAGGTGTGGGTGGGCTTGAATCTCTAACCTATTCATTTGAAGCCCTGCTCTTTAGGACTGAGCATCACCCAGGAACTTTCCAATTGAGCTGGAATGGGCTGAGCGAGGGTTTCAGAACACTGCCCTGAGTCAGCACGTTGTTCTTTTCCACACTGCAGCAGCAGAACTCCCCTCCCAGCAGTTATTTGTGCTGTTGACAAGGATGGCAAAGGCTGTGATAGTGAGTGAGAGGCCCATTTTGCCCCACCAGAAGTCAGTCCCTCCAATGTCATAGCTTGCGTCCTTCTCCTCAGCCTGTGGACCAAAACCCACCCGCTACTGGCCATTTATAGTCCTATTTGTTAGAACACCATGCTTTCTCCCGGACGCCCTGCTTCCCCACCTCTCACCTTCTAAGTAACCTTGTTCCCTGGGGCCCAGGGCTTTTATATGATCTCCATCTTTCTCTCTTATCAAAGACATCTCCAAGGAAAAGGGTCTGATCAATATTTTCACCATGGGATATCAAAGACTAATAAAGTTTAATAACTTGCCTCTCCCAGGAGTATTTGCATTTTAACAGGGGAATTGCAGGCTGAGCTAAAGGAATTAGATGATAATGGTACAATTTCAGGCACCATCAAGCAGCTGAGGGAGGTATTTTTTGGATGGGAGGAAGGGGTTGCCCCATACCCCTGAGACAGCCCTGCTGGAGGCCACCTCTTTCAAGGTCAGCCAGCTGGTCAAGATTGAGACAGAGGGGGCACACCGGTGCCCGTCATCGTCCTGGAAAAGCACCCCACTCAATCCTCCCAAAGTTTAGTCCCCAGCCCTCTCCCGCAGGGTCATCACTCCAGAGTGGTTTTCTCCTTCATCAAACCACTATTTTCTCTCATGTACCTATTACTTTGGTCTGCCAACACTGTTCAGGACCTACTATGTGACAGAAGACCTCCGGTGTGCAATGGCAGTCCCCAAAGCCTTGATGTCCAGTTGTCTGGGTCTCCCTGTCCCCCACTGACAGTGTGACTCCATCAATTCCCTTCTCTGTAACAATCCGCTAGTAATAGTACCTACCTTGAAGGATTCAAGGAACTGGTATATTTAAAGTTATGTAACCATTGGCTAGTCAATATGTGATATTACCATCATAATATTAATATCTATAGCTTTTAAGAGGGTCACAGAGTAATAGAAGTAGTTTGTGCTGACAATCTAGAGATTGATGGTTCAAATCCACCGAGCGGCACAACAGAAGACTGGCCAAGGATCTGCTGTAAATAATATAGCCAGAACTCTCCATGGAGCACAGTTCTTCTCTGAGACACCTGGGATCACCATGAGTTGACATCAACTCTAGAGCAAAGGGTGGGAACTTCCCAGTGCCTAGAGCCCAGAAGGAGAGAGTCCTGCCAACAAATATCTTTGTGACATGTTGAGACGTCCTCTCCTTGGTTTATGATACAAAGAGAGCTAAGTCGTGCTGCTGGAGTAGTTCATTCTGGTTCGGAGCGAGGGATGGTGACCCGAGGAGGCTTCCTCAGGGAAGAAGTCCAAAGAGCAGCAAGTGTAGTGTAAGCGAGGATAGGACACAACTGAAAGAAGAACGAAGCCTCGCTTCACAGCGCCTGGAGTTCCAGGGAGAAATCGAGGGCTTCCTAACCGATCCCCATCTGTGCCTCAGGAAAATACCCCTCACCATAAAGGAGCTGAATGGGCAGCAGAGAGAGAAGTCAGGGGCTTGTCTGCAGAGGATGTAGGTCTGTCTGGAGACACAGCATTTCAGGGATGGGAACGGGGAGTAGATGAGCCAGGGAGTGCTTCTCCCATGAGCCTGTAGTTCTTCACAGGAAACATTATCTCAAATATACTCACATTTAAGGATGTCAGGGTGGTGGGGTTTGGGTATTTGTGCAGAAGGAAATTGTATCCATTGAGAACCCTGGAAGGATTTTGCTCTGTTCTCAGGAAGTCCCACCCCTCTCTTTTCATCCAGCCAGGACTACAGTGAGTGGGGTGTTAAGCAGAAGGTGGCTGATTCAAGCCCACCAGCTGATCCATGGGAGGAAAGACTTGGTGGTCAGCCTCTGTCAACATTACAACCTAGGAAACCCTTGCGGACAGTGTGGCTCTGTCATAAAGGCTTGCCCTGGGTCAGAATTCACACAAGAACACACAACCACCAACTACCCTTCAAAGCTCTGCTGTCTCCCATCCCTGCAGCTATTGATTACAACTACGTTACTTCTGACATCTGGGAGTGATACATTTAACTAAGAGGTCATTTTACTTGGGGTCTACACGACTCACCTTCACACCTGCTTGCACTGGACTCTCCGGATGGAACCCAGAGTCCCACAGTAAAGCGAGAAAGAACACACAGAGAATCCTGGAGAGATGTGAGCCTCTCCCCCGCCCTCTCTGCCCCAAGGATCAGTGCTAGTCTCTCAGAGGGGAGCAGTAATGGAGTTTTTATTGCTTGTGCTTCATTGCATTTGATCCTAATGCCAGGAGGTTATTGTTCAGTGTTGGGTTTTTTTCAGGTCAATGCTAATTAACTTTATTAATGCATTTTTGGTGAACGGAGAGCAACAGAGCTGGGTTCTGCTGATATTTGTTTGGCCCTTACCAACATGAGGCAATGTATTTGGCATGCCTATTTAGAATCTGAAACAAAGGGGCAGCGACCTTTCTGGATGATCCAGAAAACTAAGAGTGGAATTCACTGGTCCAGGAGAAAGAAGCCCACCTTCCCAGAAAAGGCAGGAGGGAGAAGAGATCGCAGTACAAAGGAGGGGAAGACAAAGACAAACGGGTGATGGTTTGCAGAAGGATAGCGATGGCAATGAAAGCCCCAAATCCACTCGCAGGGCCCCCACATGAGTGCAGTCTCTGGGAAGTCCCCTCTGTCCACTGACCAGGAGCCTTGCTAGCAGACAGAGGACATTGGAAAATGCAGATGCAATTAGGTTAAAAATGAACAGCTCGTTACTTGTTCTTCCTTTTCATTAATTTTAAATGTGTTCTAGTTTTCATTGATTTCTGCTTTCTTTTCAACTGAGGTGTGTTTCTTTCTGTTTTATTTTGGTTTTGTTGTTTTTGTTGGGTTTGTTTGTGTATGTTTTTTTCTATGAAATCCAGGATACGTAAATCTATAGAGACAGTAACTAGAATAATAGTTTCCTAAGGTTAAGACAGGGGAGATTGGGGGAAGTAGAGAGCAATTAATGAACACAAGAAAGAAGGAACGTTCTAAAATTGATTTTGGTGATGAATGTACAACTGTTTATAATATGTTTAAATAATTGAATTATATGATGTGAAAATTATTTGTCAATAAAAACAATTATTTGCCATTGTTAATTTAAAAAACAGGTGAAATGCAAACAGCAAAGCAATGTGTTAGGAGGAGCACTGAGTTTGGAATCAGGAGACCTGAATTCAAATTCTCTCTCTATCCCAAACCCGCTATGTGCACCTTGGTCTGGTCACTCTAAGTCCCTAGGTTTTATTTCTTCCTCCATAAAGTACTTGCCTCACATTGTTATGAGAAGAATAAATATCCATGAGAGCACCAAAATATAATTTTTAATTTGGACTAGGTTTTCAACATATGTTAACTGAATTTTAGTGAGACCAGTATATGAGATGTGGGGACCCTGAATTCATTCATGCTTTCTATAAATACATATTTGTGTGGTACCTATTCAATGCTAGGCACAATGGGAAATGAGAACATATCAGCAAATGAGAAAGATATATTTCCTAAGAGGATCTTACAGGCTGGAGGAGTGATAAGAACAGCCCCAGGATAATCTCATAAAAACTACTCATTACTGTGGAGTATTATTGATCCTTGCTCATTTCTATCTTCCCAGCTATAGTCTTAACCCCATAGGGCAGGGCCAATGTCTAACACAACTTGATGCCATCACCTTGAACCTCTCTTCTATGTATAATAAATTCTCAATAAAAATGGACAAACTTCTTCTAGTAGTCTCAGCAGAAAATTAGAGCCAGAACAAGCTCAGAGCTTCCCCAAGCCACCCTTAATTTATAGACCTGCTTTCTATCAATTTTGTGGTTCCCTATATCCACTCAGTATTCCACTGGTAAGCTCAGTTGTCCCTAGGATCCCTTTGGCTTCTGGCCAGCTGGCACCCGTGACTCTTCAACAATTCCCTAGAACTATTCACAGAACACAGAAAGCATAATGCTCATTATTACCATTTTTATTGTTGCCAAGACAATACACATTAAAAGACATTGATTTCCAACATGTAGCTTCCAAATCCCAATAAGGAATGCACTCCTTGCCCATGTCGTACATCAGTGTCTTTCCCTGACCAGGAAATCCACGGAGCTCCCATGTCTTGGCTAGGATGTCAGGACATGGGGAGGATGGATAGGAGCATGGCCATCTTATTCAGGTTGGCTGATTTCATGAAGTAGTCTTCCTGAGTTGGCTAATTTCCTGCCTTAGCCAACTCATTAGCATAATCTGTCAGGTATAGCCTGACAACCGTCAAGAAATGCCAAAGCGTTAAAGGTATCTCTCAAGAACGAAAGGTCAATGACTACATTCTTTGGGTAAGTATACCCCTTTACGTTATCATGCCTTGGTGTGGTTTTCTGAATGACACATCACGTATGTCACAATGAGAGATACGAATAACTTTCATCAATGATCAAGCCACTGAAGGAACCAAGCACCCCTCTCAGCCTTGAGAGACACGAGGAGAGGGTCTTTGGAGGTCAGGATGAAAGGGAATGAGGGAGGTCTCTGGCTAAGGATAAGACAGTGCTTCCGTAAAGCAGATCATCCAAAGTAAACACCTTTAATAAATGGAATTAAAGACTAAAATGTTTGAGATCACTTTGCATTTACTTTTCCAGTTAAACAGATGTAAAGAGTAAGATTAAGAAGCTCAGAATGTCAGGGGTTACAGTATTCATTCCAGAAAGCTCATTTTCAATAATGAACACCACGTTTATTCTCTCTCTCTCTCAACACACTCTTTTCTTGAAATAGAATTTTACATACACCATTCCTAACTCAAAACCTCATATTCAGCAAGCATAGATGTCTTCCAGTGTGAGACCCACGCAAACACTCACGCTCACGGGCAATTGACAAGCTCACACGCAGGTTCAGACACACCCACGCAGACTCCAGTC
This sequence comes from Tenrec ecaudatus, assembly GCF_050624435.1. Lineage (NCBI taxonomy): Eukaryota > Metazoa > Chordata > Mammalia > Afrosoricida > Tenrecidae > Tenrec > Tenrec ecaudatus. The sequence continues at coordinate 92,078,265 of NC_134537.1, forward strand.
AGGGAACAGCCATCAGGGGGCTCTGCTGCATTGTTCTTCCCCTTGATTTTTTTCCCCTGACAAATACATAAATAATAAAATAGTAATAAAACTCCATTACAGTTCGCCTGCTGACATGGAATGACTCATCTTGGTAATTCCCCTTCCATTTCCCAAATGGCTCTATAGATCACAGAACAGATTAAATGTCCTTATCTGCGATTTGGAACATTTGTGCAGCCAAGGTCTAGAAGGACACTGAAATGCCAAAATTTGCAGAATGACCACCTGTGTTGTTGTAAAAGCACACTGGTCTCAGATTGAGATGCCGTGGGTTCAAACCTCTGCTTCGCCACTTCTGTTACACCTAAGCGTACGCACATCTCTCAGCCTTCGATGCCTCACTTAGGAAATGAAAACAATCACCAACCTCATAGGAAAGCTATGAGAATCTTCATTAATGCCATATATATATATATATATGAAAGGAAAGACTATTATTCATTTCCCCTTAAGCTATAAATACTAATATTATTGACCTGGGGTTTCCTATTTGATCTCAAACAAAACAGAAGAAAAACCGACTGCCATCAAGCCTATTTCAACTCATGGCAACCCTATATAGGGCTTCCCAGGCTATAAACCTTTACAGGAACATATAACCTCATCACATTTGAAAGGCCAACCTCAGGGTTAGCAGTCTAATGCTTACCCAACAGCAGTACCTAGGCTTCTCATTTTATTTCAATCAAACCAAAATCATTGCTGTCGAAGACGCATAGCAACCTTATAGGCCAGAGTTAGAACTATGAATCTTAGCAGGAAGCCTCCTCTTTCTCCCAAAGAGAACCTTGTGGATTCAAGCTGCTGGTCCATGGTTAGCAGTCCCACTCATCATCCACTATGCCACCAGGACTTCCCCTTGCTTTTTATCAACCAAACCCTAAAACTAAACTCACTGTGATCAAGTTGATTTTAACTCATAGTGACAGTTTTTGGGTTGCTAACTGCAAAGCCAGCAGTTTAAAGCCACTAGCTCCTCCTTGAGAGAAAGACAGACTTTCTACTCCCATAGAGTTACAGTTTCAGAATCCCACAGGGAAGTTCTACCCTGTCCCATAGGGTTGGTATCAGTCAGAATGCACTTGATGGCACTGATTTGGAACAACAGCATCTGAAAATCTAACCTAAGAAAATTAGATGGCTCTGAAATACTCTGATAGCAGTCCCTACAATGTGTACAGAAACTTGATTTTGGAGATAACTGCTCAAATGGCGAACCCTCAAGGCTTGCTGTGATGAAGGAACAGTTACAGGAGATGGGCGTCCGACTGATCCCTCTCCCTGTTCTGTCACTGCCCCGAACTCGGCAGCATTGGTCAATGATGTCTGATCATCAATCAATGAATGGACTGGCACCACACCAGCCCAGCTGGGGCAAGGCGGTTGTGGACAGAAAGGTCAGGACGCTCAGACACAGACACACGTCTCATGAACAGGCCACTGGCTTCAGACGCCTCTCTGGCAACTCCGAACCTGCACCAGTTAAGCGCTGCTTTAAATTCTACAACTCCCACTGCCACCCTGCTACATGCACCCTTTTGTCTCCATTCATCTGAGTTATATTCTTAGCAAGGGAATTCTTGCTGGAGAATATATTTAAGGCTCTTGATAGAAATACCTCAATTGCCTTTCAAACTGACGGTATATGAGAAAGACTATCTCTCCCACCCTCTCACCAGCGTTGAGTGCCATTTGGGGATAGGGGGGATTCTTAATCTGGGCTTTGCAGGAAATGCGCCTCCAGTTGGTCTTTCTGGAATAGGTAAATAGATAAGAAGATAAATTCTCTTGGCATCAAAGGGCAAGGATGCACCAAGGGGTGCGTTTGTCTAGACTGATGACGCTATAAATCATTCTGGTTTGACATTCTCCTAGACGGGGACACTGAGGGGAGACTCTAGGCAAGGTATAGAGATGGGCTGAAAGTGGAAGAATATTTTCTTCTTGGCCTTCTTCATCCATTTGCCAAAAATGGTTACATTAGGAAGGTCAAAGAACGCACTTCCTGTTAAGCTCCTCTGCCTCTTCCTCTCCCTCTCAGGACTCGTTTTACACAAGAAACCCTTGATCAATCAGACCATGAATACATGTGTGCTTTGGAGATTTAGTTGAATGACTCATGAAGAGTTTATTGTATGTGTTCATGTATGCTGATGTTGAGCTTGCTGCTTTATGGCAGGTCCTGTGCTAATCATGTTGACAATATAATCTCCTTTAAGCCTCGTGGTGCACCCCTGAGCAGCTTCTATTGTACCCAATTTAAAAAATAAGCAAACTGAGGACTTCTATTGAGTTACCAGTCCCAAGGTTACACTGCTAGTAAGGCATGAAGAAAGGAAGTAAACCCAGGTATTCTGGCTTCATAATCCATGTATTTTATGCTTTTCTAGGCTTTACAGAGAAGGATTTGTTTTTGCATGACATATTTCTTTAAAAGTTTAATTTTTTTTACATGACTTCAGCAAATAGGCAGAGCTCCCCCCATTGGTTCTGGGATCACTGTGAGTTCTTGCTATCTGTGTCCAGGCCCAGGAATTTACCTCTAAGAGGCATAGGAATCGGAACCAAAAAAGAATCCTACCTTGAAATGTGTTTTGTTTCATTTCTATTTCATTTTGTGTTGAATTGCTGCTGGGAATTTGCTGTTAGTAAAAGCAACCAGGTTCTGAAGTCTGACCAACTCCCCCCACCCCCGCCCCCTAAAAAACCCTCACTGCCATCGAATCCATGCTGACTCATAGTGACCCTCCAGGACAGAGAAGAACTGTCCCCGGGAGTCTCTGAGACAGTCCCTCTTGATGGAGTGGAGCGCCTCATCTTTCTCCCCCGTGGTTTCCAGCAGCTGACTCTGTGGTCCCAGCCCTGCGCAACCACCACACCCTCATTCTATCACCATGAGCTGAGCAATCTTTAGCAACTTACTTAAGTTTTGCAAAATCCTCCTTTTTATTAGCTGGTCATGGCAGTGGTAACTGATAGCCACCTAACTAAGGGGTTAGAAAGGGTTTTTGTAAAAGACTAGCTGCAGAGCAACAGGCAAAAGTGAGCAGGTTCCATGGGCACTTGTATAACAAGCAGGGGGTGGGGGTTGTCTTAAATGTATTAGCTAGAACATGTATGGGATGAAGATAATAATAGCAATGATGGAGTACATTGTTTATAACATAGGTCTACTGAAAATTCCCACTGGGCTGGGAGGGTGGGAAGACGGTGCTTTCCTTTGATCAGGGGGCAACCTTCTTGCTTCCAGCCAGCAAGCAGACTGGAAATAGCCTTCTAGAAAAACCATTCCTAGCTTAGCCGTCGCATCACAACCAACAATGGGCCAAGCTTGGCTCGCAAGGTACAGTCTTCTGGTCCCTCACTTAAGTCGATTCTTGACACACAGGATTAATTTAACAAATACATCTCTTTCTTTGCCTGAAATTGCTTGATAAGATAGACAAACAGGAACATGGAAATTGTTCAGTGTAATAAGTCATTAGGCAAATACAGACTAAAACTGCAATAAGATGGCACTAGGTACCTAGTAGAATGACGAAAATTAAAGACAAGATGAAACAAAATTGGCAATATAAAATATGGGCGAGGATGTAGAGAAGTGAAACTCTCACACTTGCTAGTGGGACTGGACAATGGTGCATATACTTCGGAAGCTAGATTGGCAGTTTCTTATAAAGTTAACCAGAGATTTTCCATGGGGTCCAGCACATACCTTAGATCTTTATTCAAGAGAAAGAATGTATGTTTACACCTAAAAATAGATTGTTGGGAATGTTTTAATGGTTTTACTAACAAATGCCCTAAATTGGAAATAACCCAAATATTCATCAACTAGTAACCGAGTAAACAAACTGGGATACAGTCACACAAACAAATAGTTCTCCTCAATAAAAATGAATGAAATACTGAAACACACAACAACATGGATGAAAATGAAAATGCATTTTGCAAAGTGAAAGCAACGAGACTCAAAAGCTAAGGACCGTGTCGTTTCGTTCATACAGCATGCTAGGAAAGGCCACGTTTACAGGAACAGAAAGCAGGCCAGTGGGTACCGAAACCTGGTGTGGAAGACGGCTTGCAGAGCGATGCCAGAACGTCTTAGATCTTGATTGTGATCGTAGTTATACGACTGTATGCCCAAATTGATTCTATGTCCAAACTCATAGAACTATACACTAAAAAGGATCGATTTTATCCCATGTAAAATTTTTACCTCAATAAATCTAGCTTTAAATAAAATCAGTAAAGGCAAAAGTAGCCCGGTGGGCCCACACTATATTCACTTGTGTGTAATCGCTGTATCAGGAATAGATGAAAGGGGGCTGGGGGTTCTGAATGACCTGGAGACATTAAGCTGTAGGTTTAAGCATTTCTCCTGGATGAATATTTGCCAGTTCTCCTCTTCCTTTCTCTCCCCTCTTTTCTGCTCCCTCCTTACTGGCCTCCAGCCCACACTCCACAGAACAATGTCATGCAAAGTGGCCCTGTCACCTCTGTCCCCTCAGGGTCCTTGACCATGGGGGAGGGAAGCACCCCTCATCTGTCCACCCATCCTCAGCTAGGGACTCGGAGGCACAGGAGATGCGAACCATCTCACAGGCGCCCTTTAACCAGGAGAAGACACTGTGCCCATTCTTGGATGCTTCATCTCCTAAAGTTACAGTCACAAGGTCTTGTTCCACCTTGGGCCAAGCTCAATTAGGAGGGCCCACTTAAATTTAAGCTCTGCTTTGCAGGCTTATGTGGTGTGATTGGCACAAAGCCAATAAACCCCTATGTTTCCAATGAAATTGCCACTTAGAACCAAGCTGGCTATCAACAAACCTCCTAACCTAAGTCTTGGAGAGGGATATGAAAATGTTGGGGTACAATTCCATCTGGGCCCCTCTTCTTAGGTCGGATGCCTGCTTTCAGAATTAGATGTTTCCGAAGAGCAGTGGTTCTCAACCATCCCAATGCTGTGACCCTTTCCTACAGTTCCTCATGTTGTGGTGACCCCAACCATAAAACTATGTCCATTGCTACTTCATAGCTGTAATTTGCTACCGTTATGGATCAGGCGACCTCTGTGATAAGATTGTTCAACCCCCAAAGGGGTCATGACCCACAAGTTAAGAACCACTGCTTTAGAGTAAGTCAACCTAAGACATTGCTGTGGAAGGAGCAGATAAGCAGTCGCTTAGGAAGGGGCCTTCCCGGAAGGAGAAAGAAGCTCCAGGACACCGTCCTTGATGGATGCCAGGTGAGTGCAGGCACAAGCTCTACTGCACACTTCCTGGGCTTGTATCCTCCCTCTGCCTCTTACAACCCGTGTTGCCACAGGTCCGCTGACAAGCATGTGCCTTCGTTTCCTCGTTTATACAATGAGAGAACTAGTATAATCTACCTGGAGAAGTTGCTGTGAGAATTAAATTGTTTTTAAAATGAAAATATCTTAGAGTTTTGCATGGAGCCATGTTGCTGGTGTTAGGTGCCACCGAGTCAGTTCCGACTCCTAGTAGACTGATGTACAGCAGAATGAGATTGTCTGCTCTTGCGCCAAGGTCACATTGTTCCTGTAGTTGATCCCACTGTCTCCGCTCTTTGACCAATCCATCTTGTCAAGGGCCTTCCTCCTGTTAGCTGCACCTCTACCAAGCATGATGTCCCTTCCCAAGGGCTTGTCTCTCCTGACAATGTGTCCCAAGTACTTGAGACAAAGTCTAGCCATCACTCAGTAAGAGGTAGATTTCATTAGTATTTTATGGTCAGATTAAGCATGCATACTACACAGTACTGAAGGCTTGAGACATAAATAAAAGATGTAAACATAAATTAAAAATGTAAACAGTGTTGTGTGGAAGGTGGGGATATATTTGGGGTATATGTCACGTCTGATATCTGTCAGAGCACATGTGTGAAATCCAATTTGGTGCTCACTTCACCTACTGCCCTCTTATCAGAACTGGTGCTCTCTTAAGTTCATTTCTTGGTAGATCTCCCTCTCCAGTTAGTGTGGAAAACAACACAACACACACAAATCTATTGGCTTTAACTCAAGTCCAGCTCATAGCTCATAAAATGGCTTCATAGCAGTTCTGTGCCTATAATACTTACAAAACAGTCAGCCAGGCTTTTCTTCTGCTGTACCACTTGGTGGGTTTGAATAGCCAGACTTTAGATTGGCAGCTGATTGCATATCTCTTGCACTAACCAGGGACATAGATTGGCAGGAAAACAAAAAGGTTGCTACCCAGTCAATTCTGAATCATAACACATATCAAAGAGGAAACACTGCTCATATGTGGATCACCTAGAGAGCTCTAGACTTGTAGAAGATAGGTACCAATACGAGTGATGGACACCCCAAGTCACTGCCAACTCATAGAGACCTTCTTGTAACAGAAACAAGACATACTATCACCCCTTTGCTACCCTCACAATCATCTCTTTACTTGAGTCCCTTGTTGAAACAATGTGTCAACCCATCTTGCTGTTGAGAGTCTTTTTTCATTGACCCTCTACTTTGCTAAGCAGCATGACGTTTTCCATGGGCTGGTCCCTTCTGGTAATGTTTTCAAAATACAAAGTCTCACCATCCTCACTTCTAAGGAGCATTCTGGCTGAAATTTAAGACAGATGGGTTTGCGCTTTTGGTATATTATGTTATATTCAATATTTTTTGTCAACACCGCAATCCAAATGCATCAATGATGAGTCAGTCTTCCTTATCCATTATCAAACTTTTGATGCATATGAAACAACTGAATGTAATATGGCATAAGTCAGGTGCTCATTGGTCCTCAACATGCCACCTTTGCTTCCGAATACTTTGAGGTATTTGGCATCAATTTGCACCATTTTATTTCTTGACTGCTGCTTCCATGGGTGTTGACTGTGGATCTAAGTCACACAAGATCTTTGAGCACTTCAATCTTTTCTCCATATATCACGATGAGGTTTATTGGCTCAGTTGTGAAGACTTTGGCTTTCTTAAGTGGTGGTGTAATCCATCCTGAAGATTGCCATCTTTGATTTTCATCAGTAAGTTCATCAGGCGTTGTTTGCTCTCAGCAAACAATATTGTATCGTTTATATATCAGAGGTTGTTAATGGGTGTTTCTGCAGGCCTGGGGCCATGTCTTCAGAAAGTTTGGCTTCTTATATTATTTGTTCAGCATAAAGATCGAACAGTGGGGTTAAAAGATACACCCGATGGTTAGCTTTCCTTATTTTGAACTATGCAGCACCCCCTTGGTTTTGTCTTGTTTTGTTTTTCAGTGTACTCAATCTATACATAGACTCTGCATGGGCACAATGAAATGGTTGGGAACTCTCCTGCTTCACAACATCACCCATGATCTGTTATGATCCTAGAGTTGAATGTCTTTTCGACGGGACCTGTGAGAACCCTGCTTTCCCTCTCTCTGCCTCACTGTGGCCCTCATGATGTCACCTGTCTTTGTTTCCACAGCCGTTTTCTCTGACACACATTTGGCCTCTTGAGAAATTGAAGATCCCAGTCACAGGGACTGGTATGCAGTTCAAGACCCCTCTCAGAGTCCCCGCCTTGTGTCGCAGGTGTTACGGGGTGTCTCTGAGGCTGGGTGACACTGTCTTGAAAACGAGAACAGCAGCAGTGGTAGCAACGACAACAAATGAGGCAAAACATGGTCTCCTGACCTCAGCCTCAGCACCAGGCGATGCCCAGCTCTGAAGCAATGAAGGCTTCGTATTTCAGGACAACTGCCACATGCCCTCTGCCCAGGGGATGTCAGTGCCACCATGCTCTGCCTCATTCATGTCCATCCTGGACCCTGGAGAACTGTCCATGTGCTCTGACCTACTACGGGTGCTGTTTCCATTAGAATCGGCTTCCCTACTCTACTGCTTTCATGTTCCAATCCTTTAGGTCCAAGATCACAGGAGATCCAGCGCAGCTGCTCTAGTTTTGTCCTAGTGGTGATTACTAACAATAGTTATAAATTGTCGTTCTGCAGCACCCACAGACGTCTTCGTGTTTTTATCTCCACAGCCCGCAATGTTGGATCGTGTATAGTAAGTTTTAAGAAACTGTGCCAGGGAACCAGTCAGTGTGACCCTCACCATCCTTGACCTTGGCTCTTCTTCTTTAGCTTGCCCCAAACAGGGCTTGCGACTCTCACAAATCTTCCTCCAGCCTCTGCCGTCCTATTTCCCTATACTCCAATGCCAAACTTCGATAAAGGGTGCAAATGAACACAGCTAGCCTCTAATTTCTCACTCACACTTTAACCTACCTCAATTGCTTTTCTGCAATCACCTCATTTAATCTCCTGAATCCGGTTCACCAATGACCTCCATATTGCCAAATGTACTGAATGCTTTCCAAATTTGGTTTTATGTAGCCTTTCTGTACTATTTAACACACCTCTTCTCCTGAAAACTTGCTTCTCTTTGGTTCTTTTTTTGTCTTTTCTTTTTTTTTTTAAACATTTTATTAGGGGCTCATACAACTCTTACCACAATCCATGCATATACATACGTCAATTGTATAAAGCACATCTGTACATTCTTTGCCCTAATCATTTTCTTTTTATTTTTCTTTTCTTGTTTTACATTTTATTAGGGGCTCATACAACTCTTATCACAATCCACACATATACATACATCAATTGTATAAAGCACATCCGTACATTCTTTGCCCTAATCACTCTCAAAGCATTTGCTCTCCACTTAAGCCCTCTTCATCAGGTCCTCTTTTTTTTTCCCTCCCTCCCCGCTCCCCCCTCCCTCATGTGCCCTTGGTAATTTATACATCGTTATTTTGTCATATCTTGCCCTATCCGGAGTCTCCCTTCCCCACCTTCCCTGCCATCCGTCTCCCAGGGAGGAGGTCACATGTGGATCCTTTTAATCAGTTCCCCCTTTCCAACCCACTCACCCTCCACTCTCCCAGCCTCGCCCCACACTTACTCCATTTTTTTTTCCTGTGACAGTTGACTACTCTGTCTCAGACTCCTTCGCTAGCTTGTCATCTGAGACCTAGTCTCCTGTGTCTAGAAGAAAATCTCTACGGCAACTTCTCCTTCAGCACTGAGCATGTTATTGTCTACCAGACTTCTGTATTTGTATAAGTGGCATTTTAGGCACAGTCTGTCGAAAGCTGAATTCTTGACATCCCTCCCCCTACAAGCAGTTTCTCCTCCATTTGAGCCATCTCGGTAAATGAGATTGTGACCCTTCAGTTGGTTACACCAGAAACCTGAGAATTATTCTGAATTATTCTCCGTACTCACCTCCTAGATTCTATCAGCAAAAAATCTGTACATTCATTTCCAATGAATATATTGAATACATTCACTTTCCCCATATTTATGTCACAATAATTTTCTGTGAATACAATTGAACAATATCATTAAAGTCACATGCAAGTACAATTTTGCTGAAAATAATTCAAAAGCAATTGCAGCAGTACATTGACAGGGTGTTGCCAAACATTCAAGCTGGATTCAGAAGACATGCGCTTCGTGAGGGATAGCAGTGCTGCCACCAGGTGGATCGTGGCTGAAAGCAGCAAACACCAGAAAGATGTGAACTTGTATTTAATTGACTATTTATAGATCATATCAGACTATGGGGAGCATTGGGAAGAGTGGGAATTCCAGGACACTTCGTTGTCCACAGGCAGGACCTGGACACGGGCCAAGGGGCAGGCACTCGAACACTGTAAGGGAATACCTGGCTCACAACCAGGAAAGGTTTCCATCAGGTTGGTGTCATTGCACCATACGGACTCAGTCTGTATGATGAGTAAAGAATGTAAGCAGCTGGATTATATGAAGAAATGGACATCAAAATTAGAGAACAATTTACTACCAACCTTCAATATGCAGATGATATAACCTTGCTTGCTAAAAGCAAGGAGGACTGGAAGCACTAGCTGATGCAGATCAAATACTCTAGTCTTCCGCATGGATGATAATTCAATGTAAAGAAAACCAATTCCTCACAACTGAATGAAGAAACAACATCATGATAAATGGAGAAAAGATTGAAGTTGCCAAGGATTTCATTGCTTGGATCCATGTTCAATTCTCATGGGAACCGCAGTCAGGGAAGCAAAGGATTTATTGCATTGGGTAAATCTGCTGCAAAACACCACTTTAAAGTGTTTAAAAGCCAGGAGGTCACATTGAAGACTTGGGTGTGCCTGAACCAAGCCATGGTATTTCAATTGCTTAATTTACACTGGAAAGTTGAACAATGAATAAGAAAGAATAAAGAAAATTTATACCTTTGAATTATGATATTGGCAAAGAATATTGAAAGTACCATCAACTGCCAGAACAAACAAATCCGTCTTGAAAGAAGTACAAGCATGCTCCCTAGAATTGAGACTAATGGGACTTTCTTGCCTACACTTTGGACGGTGTCAAGAGAGATTAGTCCCTGGGAAAGAATTTCATACTTGGGAAAGAAGAGGGTCAGTTACAAAGAGATCCACAACAAGAGGAATTGACACCGTGGCTGCAATAATGGGTTCAAACATGGAAAGATAGTGAGGATGCTGCTGGACTAGACAGTGTTTCCTTCTGTTGTGCTTCGAGTCAGTATGAGTTGGAACCGAGTCAACAGCACCTAACAACATGGCCACCAAACCTACTCCTCACTATGGCAGTTCCATGCACTGTTGTCGATTTGAGACTATTGAGAGTGAAAGCGTGGAGTTTAGCCTATCAGTCAGGTCGCAGCTTAATGACCTCAGTTGGAGGCACTAAGGAGATAAATAGCTGACTGGAGGCCAGATACGCACACTCCCTGTGAGATATTACTGAAGAAGAGCCTGATGGAGCTAGCTGGTAACAGCCAGAGCCCTGGGGCTGGTGGAGCCACATGGAGACACATGCCAGCACTGAGAGGCTTCTACCACCACTGGAGCCACAAGACTTTCCACCCACTGGCCTGTGATCTTTCTTCCTGCAGTCAGTGTCACCCCATGTGCTGCATGAATCTGAGAAAGAATTTATAGGCTGGTAAAAGACATATGGGTTAATATCGGATTTATGGATTTGACCTGGACTAGGCTGGGATGTTTTCTTAGTATACAATGGCTTGTTGATACAAAGTTCTCTCTTGTAGACATATAGGTGCCTATGGAGTTGGTTCTCTAGTCTACCCAGCCAAGAACAATCAATCACACCCTCTATCAGATATGTGATCAAATATAACCATGGATTGTGAAGTCCCGTGTTGCTCTTGTCCTATGTCACTTTCCCCTCATTCACTGCTCAAATGCCTCAGAAACTCCTCTGCATCTCTCTAGTCCTCCTAGTCCTTTTAAGGCCTTTGTGTCTATAATTTTCACTGCCCTGAGAGCAAGATTATCTATGACAGAAAGTTTGGTTTGGAGAAGTCATTCTCCTGGCATTACTGGGTTTAATTTTCTTATTTTAGGTGTCAGTTTAGGTGTCTCTTCAGAAAACCATTCCTGATCTCATTATCTAAATAAGTTTCATTAGTCTCCACATGAGTACATGGTTTGTTTTCTTAGTCGCTGTATTTGTTCCTTAACTCATTCATTGGTTTATTTGCACAAATTTTTATGAAGACTGATGATGTATAGTCATATGCATTATAGTCTATTTTAACTCATCAAAATCCAATGGGTTCAAAGTAGAACTGGCTGTTCAAGGTTATGGCCTTCCAAAATCAGATCATCAGGTCTTCTTCCAAGGTATCTCATGGTGGGTTTGAGCCTAGTTAGTTAGTTGTTAAGTGCTTAACTATTTGTACCACCTTGTTAATGTGTAGCATGGGATTAAAAATATGTGTTGGCTAAGAAATGAATAAATGCTTTCCCTTAATATTCTTGATAAAGAAAAAGTGTCTTTATGGTCTTGTGACTATTATCTAACTTCTGCAGCTGAGGGTCTAATTATGATCCCCATCTTCCTCTCATGATCTCTCCTAGGAGAGTGTACCCTGTATGCAATTTATGCTACAGCATGGCAGAGTTCTCAGGAAGATATGCAAATAGCACCCTAGTGAGCAACACACGTTTGACTTATTATTTCGATTACTAATACCAAGGTAAAGAAAAAAACTATCTAAAAATATCTATGGTGATCTTACTGTGTATCAGGCTCTGTGTGGTCTACATAGATGGGGCGATAGCACCAAAGAACAGACGAACTCTCTACCATCATGGATATAATTATCCACTTCATATTTGCAAAACATTTAAATGATTACAGTCCCCTCTGCTTGCCTTTCATTTTCTCTCTTGACCAGATTCCTGGACTCTTTCCACTCATTGCAGCTACAGTATTCCAATGGTGCACCGCTTTCCCCCCAACAGAACGGCTAGTCGTGTGTGTGGCCAAAATCTGTGAGTCTGCTTTCATGGCTGGCTTCCAGTCAGATTTTTGGCTGTTCTTTTGTAGCACATTTAGGGTTCTAGTTGACAGTCAAATGTTAATCCTAAATCATTCATAAGCTAGCTGTGGAGAGTTAATTATCTGTGGAGGCATTGCTACCGTGTGAACGTTGATTAAGCAGCTGTTACTCCCAACCTCAGGTTCTTTTTTGAGGACTGTGTGGAAAGCCCCTCCCCAGTCCCCAAGCAACTCTTCTCATGACTTTTCAGTGCCTGAAGTCCCCCATTCACTGCTCATTGTCACCAATATGCACAAATTGATTCTGTAATCATTAATTCCATACAGAATGCATAGGGTCTTTAAAAAATATCATCAGCTGAAGAGATTTAATTGAAAAAAAGAAAAAGTTTATCACAGTAGGTTCCACGATTTAAAGATGGGATAGGCAGTAATAGAAATGCAGGGCCCTTCTGAGCCAATAGCAGAAGAAGCTTTGATTGAAACAGGAAGTAGAAGAGCAGAAGTATTTAAAAGGTACATCTTTACAGCTCCATAGGGTCAACAAGGGTCCTGCTGTTGGTTGGTTTTTCACTCACTCACACCTTTCCTTGTCCCCAAGCTTCTCTGCAGTCTGCCACATCTCTCTCTTCTTCTAGGCACTCAGCTCCTAAGAAAAATATGTGCTTCTTCATCTTTGTCCCCTCATCACTAATGATAGTATTTCACCTAGTGTATCTCCTCATTAAGCATTTTTTGCATCAAAGAATTCAGGGTAACTGTATATTACTCTGGGAACAGGCATGGGGAAGGAGCAATATCAGAGATATGGTTTTCTAATTAAGAATGTATATTATACATAACTCGATTCCTATGTATGTCCTGAGGAATTTCTTTGTATATAGTCCCTACCAAACAACAAAGCCTAAGAGCTGAGCCACCCTTGATCTAACCAAGAACTTAGAAACAGAGATGAACTAAGAATGGCACTTCAACTATATGAAGAAGGCGTTCTGAGAGGCAATAACAGGTCCACAAAGGAGATAGCCTTTGAAAGTTCTAGACCAAGGCCAGGGAAAATGGTGTTTTAGAAACAGAGGATGAGAAAAGAACTTCAAAAGGCAGTGCAGAGGTCTCCCTGGGAGAGCTGAATGAATCTAACAAGTTGGGAACCAGGATAAGAAATCTGAATTAGCTGGCTAGAAGCCGAGCTTTGCCCGACTAATAGACTTGACACTAGTGGGTTTTCAGTTTTGGTTAAAGAGTCAGTTTAATCAATAGAGCCAGAGTTTGGAGAAGAGACGAAAGGATGCGTAAGACTACCGCGCTAGAAGAACTGGTTTTGAGATCTGGCTGCCAGTAGTACGAATGGTTTAGCTCTCAACTGCTAACCAAAAGGTTGACCACTCAAATTCACCTGGCAGTGCCTCAGAACAAAGGCTTGGTGATCTGCTTTAAAAGGTCACGGCCTTAACAACCCTATGAGACGGTTCTCCTTTGCACACACGTGGTCACTGTAAGTCGAGGGCAACTCAAGGGTAACGAGCACCCCCACCAACACATCTATCCAAGTAGGGAGTTTGGATCCGAGGCTCGCTCCGTCCCTTCTTCACTCTGGTTCCCTCAGCCACTCAACTGGGAGCCTGTGTAAACCCTTCCAGAAGCAAAGCTTTAACAAACTCACGCAATGCTGCAAATGCATACAGCAGATGGGCTTTTGATTTTTTTTAAGTGAAAAGGATAAAACAACAATAATATAAACACAAAAATACAAATAATGAGAAAGAGAGAAGAGACCATCATCAATAGTTCAAGGGCCAGGGGAGACTTTCTTGCCATGGAACCAGCAAGGACTACTTACTTGCTCCTGGAACAAATTTGGGTTGGGTCCACAGGGAGGTCCGCTGACCAAGTATCAAATTTTGATCCAGAATAATCAAGATGACAGTGAAGGATCTGTGTCTGACAGTACTGCTGCTCCAGACCTTGCCAGTGGCTACAGCGGACCTCCCAGCAGCGCAGTCTGACTAGAAACTCAACCAGATGGGTTTTGCGCTCCCCATGTCCTCCCTAGCCTTCGACAAATGGGGGTGGTGGGGGTGGTGTCATAATTTTAGCTCTGATACTCGTCCCTTCATCATATTCGAACTTTGTTGTGATCATGCTTGGATCACACAAACTGGCGTCCTTCTTCCATGTGGACCTAGTGGACTTCTTGCTTAGGACGGCTACTTATTTGAATACAAGCCTTTAAGACCCCAGACAATATTCTGATTGACAGCTGAGCACAGATAGGCTTTTTGAGCGAAGAACTTAGTTGCAAATGCCTCCTAGTATGTATATATGCATGCATGTATGTATGCATGTGTCTACAAGGGGCTACAACTTAAGGACCATTGGTCGGGATGCACGTCTGGGCCATGTGTTGTTTGTTCTGTTTTAAATAGGCCCTGAGTCAAGGGCAAGGGTAAAGAGAAGGTCAGGTGAGAGTACTTAACGTGTAGGATTAGGGATCAGGAGATTTCGACTGGGAACTGTAAATAGTTGTGTAGCCTTGCCCCAGGAGCCTAACTTCTCCAAATGGATAGGAATTCTCCCCGCATTTCTCAGGAGCGTGTTTGGGGAGGTGCTCAGTCATTTCGGGCAGCGGTTGCAGAGTCCTAGCGGGTGTTGTCCAGAGAAATCACAATGATAGCAAGCACAAAGGCGCCCAGCCTTCTGGTGCCTCTCTGCTTGTCAGATTAGGGTACAGACGCCCTCCCCGAGTGTTCTGGCCACCAGAGCAGGCCCCCATCATTAATGGTGTGTTATTGTTATTTTCCACTCGGCTAAGCCCATTGTTGTTAGGTGACGTCGTAGCCTTCCTACGCAGGGCCTCTTGGCTGGTGGCCGCGTAGAGAGCGATTAATAAAAGCCCTGCGCCAACCCTTCCGTGCGAAGGGTGCTACCTCCCCGGCATGAATATGCATGCAAGGCAGGCGCTGACTGACGCTGGAGCGGGAAGGCGACTTGGTGGGTTGGCCTGGAGGGGCTGGGAGCAGCAGGCAGGCTGGTCACCGGGGAGACGCCGCCACACACTGCGCTCTGCTGCTGGCCGGCTGGAGCGGAGCGGGCAGCCTTCATAGCCTTGCCATCCGCGTCGCCATCACCCGGGAAGACAGGCTGGCAGATGTGAACATAAATACATCCCCCTCTTGCCTCACCTCAGTGCCCTGAGGAGCTATTAGAGACTCAAAATTACCATTTCAGTGGAAGGAGAGAGCTTGAGAGTGGAGGGGGGCAGAGACTGTGTTTGTTAACATGGGAGGGTATTGTTGACTCAGGCGTCTTTCTCTCAGTGACCCTCTGGGAGGAAGCCGCTGGGGCCCCTTCGGAATCTGACCCTTGTCTCTTGGGATGGGGTGGGTGTGGGGGGGGCGGTGACAGCCTCCCCAAGGGCAAAGCAGACATGCTGACAAACTTGCAGAAGGTCCAGACCATCCCATGATTCCCAGGGAATGAAAGATGCATTAAATCCTGAATCCCAACTCAGCCCCTAGTCTCTCCCCCACCCCAAGGTGTGGGGCTGAGCTCTGAAATCACACCATTGGGTTTTTCTATCCTTAGAGCCTCAAGGGACTTACCGCCTAGTAGAGATGTTGATAAATGCTTATTTAATTTGAATAAATGAATTCTAGATGTTTAGTAAATATTTGGTGATTGGGGCATGATTGACTGAACTAAGCAGAGCATTTTAATCTCCTGGAGAAGAGCGAACTTTCTGGGAGGAATCACCTCATTCTCTGCAGCAGTCATGTCTGATCCTGGTTCGGGCAGCTTCAGGAAGGGAAGGAGGAGCGCCCAGGAATAGGAGCCAGCCCTGCCTTCTGCAGACATGTCCGATTCCTGTGCATGCCTCCACCCTCATTCAGAGCACAGGTTTTGCTTAGAGATCTACAATCTGCAAGTTCTTGTAGAACGAAGATAAGAGAACAAGCCAGGCACAAGGTCCTGTCCTTGAGCTGTTTCTTTTCAAATGAGGACATAAGAAAATATATAAAGAAATCAACAGAACGATTGGAGGTTTCTATAAAGCTCTAAATTTGTGTCTTCCCCCATGTAGACTGAATTTTCTCCCCATTCTCCCAAAATACTTTAATTAGCACAAGAAGAACTGGTATCTGACTACGAATGGGTTCATTACCAAACTTAATCCCTGGGTTTTTACCTGCTCGCTACAGGGAGGAGAGAGCTGTCTGCCTTGTGAAGGAGGGTGTGAGGAAGGTGGTTTGGGTGTACCCAGCAAAGCCCAGGTTTGGAGTCATTCTGTAGCCTAGACAGGTGTTCACTGGGCTCCTGCTAGCAGCCAGGGAGGGAATGTGGACGGAGGTCTGCCCTGGACTTCCTCTTCCTGCTGGGTAAAGTAGCAGTGGCATTGACAGTGACTGCTTCCCTTACAGAGGACCCTGTGCTTAGAAGGGCCTTACGTCGGCTTAATGCGCTGCCGATGCCATCTTGAAATTCTTTAAAATTGGTAACCAGGGACCCTTCGTTCTTGTTTTGTTCTACCAGTTGCCACCCTGTTGATTGCCACTCATGATCGCGTTGTGTGTGTCAGAGTAGAAATGCACTCCGGAGGACTTTCAATGCCTGCTATGGTTGTGTTTGTTTGTTTTTGACATCCCTCTGGGTGATTCTTTCAATTAGCAGCCAAGCATTAATCATGTGGACCACTGAGAAATTCCTTTATTTTGTACTGAGCTGGTTCGATGGGTTGATGATTGGGTAGAGCCAGCAGAAGCCTGAGCTCAGAGTGGTTACCTCCCAGAGCCTAACTTTCTTTCTCTGGATAATGAGGGGTTTGCTTACTCTACGGCTTTTTGCAAACCTGATTCTCCTGGAAGAAATTCCCAAATGTCAACCCCAGATTGAGAGTTTAGGTGCAAGAACTCAGGTTCCATGAAACATGTGGATTATGTCCTTGAAAGGGGCCTCTGGAACTCAGCGTTCAGGCACCTGGCCAGGGTATTTATAGGATGTCTGAATCTCTCCTCTTCAGCTGGGACAGGAGGAGGCTCATGGGAACAGCTCAGTGTCTGGGGATTCCAGTCTTTTTGTTAGGGTAATCAAATGAAGCACAAAAACAAACAGATAAAAAACAAAAAAAACTCCTTCTGTGCGCTACCCTCTGCCTAAACGCTGGATGTCAACCACAGGAAATCAAACAGACCCAGACTGAACAGGGAAAGGCAGAGAAAGATGGGCTGACATTTCAGATGTCTATCTGATAGGGTTCTTTTGGAGAAAGATGCATTAGCTTAATTAGGACAGAGTAGTCGCGATGCGCTTGGTTGTGCTGTAGCAACAAATGACACCCATATCGCAAGGCTTAGTGCACACCCACCCATTCACACGCTGTGTCCTGTCAGGGTTTACTATGGGCTGTCCTCATCCTGATTCCTCAGAGACCCAAGCTGACAGAGGCCTCACCTCAGCAGGTGCTCTCATAATCACTGTAGCAGCGAGGAAAGGATGTAGGAAATTTTACCCTGTCTCACAGGACCTCTACCCAGAAGTGATATAGGTTACTTCTGTTCGCATTTCATTGTGCAAATAAAGTCACCAGAACCTCCTGACTTTCATTGGAGCAGAGTCTACAGCTCTGCCCTGTGTTCACACGGAAGACAAATCAGAAATATTTGATGAATCAAACCGTTGACTCCTATGTGTGTCCAGACGGACAATGCCATCTGCATAGCCGAGGTCTGACTTCCTGGCGGGTTAAGCATTAGAGGGCAGGATTCCAATCTTTGTGAGCTGGCCAACGTCCTTTATTTTCTCTCCCTTTCAAATCAAGGATTAGAAAATAAGATGCAAATCTAAGGGTTGGGCATCTTTGTAATAATCACTATACATAATACAGGTCCATTATTACTCTGATTAGACAGAGGAGGAGACGGAGGCGCAGAGGGCTTGTGGGAGGGACCAGCCGACGATCATGCGGAAAGAGGAAGGTTTGCACTCTTGAAGCTGAGACTCAAGCAGGCTCTTAAGCACTATGCTACACCCACATGCGTTTGGGCTTCACTTGGGTTGTCTGGGGCCTCCAGGCAGTCACAGCAGCATCGCCACTTTCTTCTGAGCACCCCCTCCCCCCAGCACTGTGCAGGTGATCAACATGAATTACAAAAGCACATGTCGAAGTGGGTGGGTGCTGCACATGCCCGAAATCCCCCCAGGTGCCATGACAAAAGACCCCTTTCCCCTCATGCCTTCTCTTCACCCTGGTCAGCTTCTTGCCTCACTTGGAAAATAATAGCCAAGGAGAGAGTCTCCTTCCTCCCCCTTCGCTTCCCCAGCTTTCCACCTCGTGACACTTATGAACGGTATATTTCACATCTCTGGTGCTGCGTTCCGTAAAATAACACCTGTCATTGCTGGCAGCCCTCGAGGGGCCTGCAGCTCGGTGGCTCACTCTTCCACTCAGACATGGCGCCTGTGTGGGAAGGAGCTTGGCAGAAACCTACAGCATGCTGGCTGTGGAGGGACAGTGTCAAGGGCAGGGCCTGGGTGGACTGAACTCTATTCTAGGGGCAGTCTTAAAATGGGAAATCCTAGACTGAGCACAGTAGACTTGCCCTGCTTGACAGGCTCGTGCTTTGTCCATCCTCGTGATAAACTACTGATCTTGACCTTGTGTTCCTTCCACCAGCTCCATCGTGCCCAGTTCAAAAACCATTCAGTTCAGTGACCAAATATTCAATAACCAGTTCATGAATAAAGGACATAAAATGGGAGAGGACATAAGGATGCACAAAGACATGAACTAATATACACAAGATCGTAGACAGTGTGGGGCTGCTCTTTGCTCCAGGATTTGAAGACCAGCTGTGCTCTGGCCCTCCTCAGCATAGTCGGCCCAACAGTGGGGTCTTTGAGAGACAATCCCCCCAGTACCTTCTCTTAGATGCCTTCTCTAGATAAAACATCTTCTTCTCTTCAGGTGATGTGTTGACTTCTCTTCAGATGAAATGTTGTTCTCAAGTGGTGTTAGCGCCCATCAAGTTGGCCCCTACCCAAGACAGCACCACAGCACAATAGGATCAGACCCTGTGGTCCGCAGGGTTACACTGGCTGATTCGGGAAAATAGCTCTCCAGGCCTTTCTTCTTTGTCTCCGTCTGGAAGTCCCACTGCAACCGGTTCAGCATCAGCAACAAGGGAGGGATGACTGAAGTGTGGTGACTGCACAGACGGTGCATTTGAAGCCTGGCTTCCAGCAAGGGAAGGTGAGGATCCTGTGTGTAAATAGGTCCATTCTATCTCTTTCCTTCCTTCCCCACTCCCCCAACTCAGCCCGAACAAGCTTTTCCATTGCTTGCCCTAAGAGGCAGAGCAAAAAACTAGAGATGGGGAAGAAAACGCCAAGTTCCAAGTGTATGGACAGGAAAGAAAAGGGAAATAGGATAGAGAAAAACTCAATGTAGGTCGCGAGCCCGCTGGGATTCTGGAGCAGAGAGCGTTACAGGCACTGCTTCCTGGAGAGGTGCCTTGCGAGCAGCACGGAATGAGCCAAGCAAACCCCAATGACATGGAGAGGACACTGGCAGAATTCAGTCTAGCTTCTGTATTAGGGAGGGGGGAACTGAGGGTCAGGAAGGCCAAGTACATCGCAGCTCTTGACAGAGCAGCTCTTAGGACTGAAATCCTCCCCCATCCCACAACCCACCCCGGCACCCTGCCAGTGGATTTGTCCACCTGCAGACCTAGCATGGGAAGCTGGGGAGTGAGTCAAAGGTCTTCCTGCTGTCTCAGACTCGTGTCCAAAGGAAAGAGTCTCTTCCCCACACCAAGACAGTGGCCCTGACCCCACTCTGGGACCTTCATAAGGCTGTGGAGGAAGAGGTCTATAGGGGCCCCAGTCCCAGGTGCCAGGCAGCAGAGGGTTTGGGGAGGCAGGAGAAGGGTCAGCTGACAGCCATGAGCCTGGAGCAGCTGAGCTCATTAAGACCGGTGGGCAGCGGGAGCAAGTGGCGGAGCTCTGCTGGGATCAGGAGAGGGTTCCCAGGCTCCATTTAACCTAATTGGGCCACAAAACCCGAGGTGCAAAAGCCAGGCACACCACTGGTTTGCTCCTCTCCTCCCTTTGAAGTCTCACCTTATGGAGTTTTTAAACATGAGAATGCAGGCATTAGGTTGCTCGTGTTTAATGTGTAACATAGATCAAAGAGCAGATAGAGGGAGAAAACATCAGGGCAATAATTAAAGATTACTCCGGCAGCCAGCAGGGCTGGCTCTCTCTACCATGTCCTCCTCCCTGCTTGTTCTTCAGCATCTTCTTTCATCTCTCAGCCCCTTCCTCTCTCTCTCCCCTGCCTCTTTCATCCATCTCCTTTCCTCACTCACCATTCCTCGGCCCCACCTGCTTGTCTCTCCATCCCCTCCTTTGCCTTCCTGGCTTTCCTCTCCAATGACAATGGCCTTTCTCCATGCACCAATCCCTGGTATCTTTCCAAGATGAAAGACGCCCCTGTCTTCCAGGAAACCTCTGCTTCTGTCTTCCTCTCCCTTACCCTTTTTTGCCTTCCTCTCTTCTTCCCTCCTGCTTCTTTCTACTACCATCTCTCTCAAGCTCAGTGGCCCCCCCCTCCTCCATTCAGTCGCGTTCTCACCCTCTCTTTCTGAGCCCCACATCTCCATAGCCTGCTGCTCCAGTCGCCATGACAACAGCCTTCCATGACAATCACAGCCCAAGCAGCAGAGCATCTTCTCCATCAGAGACTCCAGTGCTCACTGGATGTCTATCCCCTGGCTCCTCTGCCCAGGCGCCAGTGAGCTTCTCTGCAGTTTGGTAAGACTGAGGCAAATCAGACATTGTTGCTCACTGCCGTGAGAGAAAAGCGAAGTAGAGGAAAGGAGAATGGGAGAGAATGAAGGACGGGAAACGGAAACTGTCCTCTGTTTCCTCTCTCTGGTTGGGAGGGGAAAGACCACAGCCGGCAAGGGTGGAAATTCAAAGGAGTTGAGGAGATGGGAGGGCACTGGCTAAGCAATCTTCCTCTTCTGTGGACTCGGCAGAAAGGAGCTGTTTCTTTCTGGTCATGATACAGAAAAAGGGATGTGGCAGCCAGAGGGATGTGCTACCAAGGCACTGCAGGCCAGCGATTGAGGGTGAAAAAAAAAACAAGCCCAACTCCTTTGCCTGGTTCTTAGGTTCTTAAGACTCTTAACACTTCACTATTATACCTGGCCACGGTGGTCACGTTGTGCATCAGCTACCTAAGAAACACACAGCAGGAGGCAAGGAGTGAGAGTACAGGAAAGAAACTCACTCTGGCCTCAGACACATTACAGCCTGTTTCTAAGATACCAAGTGACCACACACTACACGTCTATGAGTAGAATATGAGTGATGGATCCAAACAAAAAGATCCAAAGCACACCCCCTACACATATACACAAATCATTTCCCCCTAAAAGATGAAAATAATTTGAAGGAAGAGAAGATCACTTGCTGGCCCAGCTGCCCAAAAGGCTTGTGACATGAGGTTTAAGTTTGCTCTGGACGGCCTGAGTAAGGGCTAAGCAGCTGGACAAGAGTGGGCAGGGCAGCTGGGCAAGTGGGCACAATTATTTCACCACACCACAGAGGGTTTGCAGGCCCGACTAATTTCCTTACTTTATCCCTTAGATCACCAACTACTTACCTACATGCTAAGAAGATGGCTTATTTGTACAACCATGCCTCCCTCAGCGATATTGCTTGTTTCATTCTAGAGCACTACAATAAAATATGTACAGAAATACAATACAATTTTTGGTTTCCTGATACATATGAATGTTATATTTCCCCTATACTGTTAAAGGAGCCCTAGTTGCATAAGGGGTTGCACGTTAGGCTGCTAACCAAAACGTCAGCAGCTCAAATTCACTAGCTGCTCTGTGAGATAAAAAGGAGGCTGTCTGCTACCATAAAGATTTCCACTTTCAGAAACCCTACGGAGCCGTTCTACTCTGTCCTGTAGGGTCATCATGGGGATTGGAATAGACTCCACGGCTGTGGGTATGATTTAGTTTGGCTTGGTCATCTACAAAAGTAAAATGAAAAAGTTTGAAATGTTGCCAAGAATTACCAAAGGGGACACAGAGACGCAGAGTGAGCACATGATGTCAGGAAAATGGCACCAATAGGTTTGCTCGATACATTGGTGTGCCTCCAAATTTCAACTGAGTTTTTTTTCATCTGTAATGTGCAATAAAGTGAAACACACACACACACACACACACACACACACACACCGGAGTATGCCTGCAATTCATTTTGTCCAAAGTGAGCGTCACTGAATGGTGCCACCATTCGCAGGTGCACAACAGGAGAGAGCTGTGGGATGCGACTGTGGATCTGAACACCCGAAGCCCGCCTTCACCTCTTCTAGATCGCTCCCCAACCCTGGCCCAGCAGCGTGGGCCCTTGACCCTGTGGCTTGGTCATAGCAGGCCCTGTGGCTTTTCCACTTTTATGCCCTCTCCTTGCTTCTAGCACTTTTGCCAGACTGAAGAGATGGGGTTTTATTTGAAGAGTCTATTTTGCTCTCCAGAATGCCTCAAATAGAATAACGAGGAGGTGAACTTGAAAACGCAAACCGTGTAAAAAGTGTGTAGTAGCTTGTTCCCAGACACTGTAATCAGTGTATGTTATATAAATGTCAATTAAAAAGCCCAAGGAGGTGCAATGAGGATAAGCATGCCTCTCTGTGAGGCTGAGCCATCTAGCACAAAGAAAGAATAGTTAGGAGGCCTTGCCTGGGTCCAGCTGTGCCACCTGTCACCTGCGTGATCTTATTATACCAGTTAACCTCCTAGGCCATGCACACGCAATGGCCCCACTCTGTCTATGTCAAGGGGTTGCTTTTAGGATTATGCAAACCAACAGCTATAGGACCCACTAACTGGTTAACAATGGCTTTGTTTGTTTGTTACTTAAAGTCCTTGATGTGTTTTGTTTGGTGATTGTGGTGGTGGTGTGGCCCTTAAGTGACCAGGACATTATGGTCAGTCCTTCAGGCTGAAAAGTTCCTCCAAGGGCATTAGCCGGATTACATACTCAGAAGCCTCGATTAAAAAAAAAAAATCAACCAAACTCACTGCCAATGAGTCAATATGAATTTACGGTGACCCTCTAACACAAGGTAGAACTGTCCTTGTGAGTTCCCGAGACTGTAACTCTTAACAGGAGTTGAAAGCCCCTGCCTTTCCTCCTTAGAGAGGCTGGTGGTTTCAAGCTGCTGACCTTGCCATTAGCAGTTTAAAGCATGACAACTATACCACCGCGGCTCATATGTAAAGGCTGGACTAAAGTCACTATTTTTCCAAACACTGAAAATAATTTTAAGGTGCCCTGGGTAGCACAAAGGATTTGAACTTAACCATAAATCTAAAGTTGGTGGTTCAAACCCCGCCAGCAGCACCACAGGAGAAAGGTAAGAGGACAGTCAAGTATCATGTTCTGCTCTGTAACACAGGGGATCGGCGCAAGTCCAAACTCACTCGGCAGCAGCTGGCTCGGTTTTCTTTGGGGGGATGGTTTATGTGGGGCATGAAGATAGCATTAAGTTCCATTTAATCCTTAGTGTGAAATGCATCTCTTTTTCAATTATCTTTCAATCCTTCAAGTCTCAGCTTGGCTTGGGTTTCCAGCTAACACCTTTCTAATATCTGCTAATTTACCTTTGCAGGAAAGAGAAAGCAGGCCCGAGGCTCAGATCCTTGGCTAGCAGCAGTACCTCGCTAAAATTTAATAAGATGGCTGAGTTTTCATTGTATTTCTTCTTGGCCTTCTATGTATGAAAGGTGATATTGGTTTTCCATTTACAGTGATGATATAAGGTCTATTCTTCCTACACATGTAAGTAAAATGTGAATGGTATTAAAAGAAAGTATTGGGTTGGTAATAGGACAGAGATTGCACAGAAAATGGCAAAAATTATGGAGAGAGGAGGAGAATGACTACAGTTAGAGGATCGCTGGGGTAGCTGAGCCCTAATATTTATTCCGCCACTAATATTCCCTTCCAGTCTCACTGCGCCGCGGAGGAAGGCTTGGTTCCCGACAGGCCCCGTCTCCACAACGTCCATCAGAAACATGCTGATGATTTCAAGGAGACTGCACTTGGCTCAAGAGCGACGTTGAGAACCCAAGAAGGGCTGGGAAAGTTTCCCGAGCTCCTTCCTGTGTGATCGATTTGATCACACCGCATTTTACAAACTAGGGAAACAAGAC
Organism: Tenrec ecaudatus; assembly: GCF_050624435.1. Classification (NCBI taxonomy): domain Eukaryota; kingdom Metazoa; phylum Chordata; class Mammalia; order Afrosoricida; family Tenrecidae; genus Tenrec; species Tenrec ecaudatus. The sequence continues at coordinate 92,102,905 of NC_134537.1, forward strand.
CTCATGCCGTAGAATAATTTGGCCAGAGTCACTTTTTCAGTGATGAGTCAGGTCTCAAACCCAGCTTTCTCGAAAGTCTTGATTCTAGTATGCCTTGCTGTTTCTACGTTATCAGTAGACAGTATCCGATTATATGTGACTCGTGGTAATACAAAAGACTTCGAGTCTAAAACAAGAATGTGTTCTCTGACCAAGGGACGTGTCTTCATTATAAAAGGGGATCTGAGTTCTTTAGCTCCAGTAGAGTGGTGGGGATTACCCGTTCCAGCCCAGTATGATGAAAAGAGGGGGAAATCCACTTCTCTGAACATTTACTCTTTCAATGGGAGGAACGTGCCAAGCAGGAGTGATCTTGCCATCTATCTCCCAGTGACATCATGACTGCTTCCAGATCAAAAGACTTTGTTTCTCTGAACCAAAAATGTCAGGGCTCTTCTAAAACCACTCATGACTCTCAAATCACAAAATAATATAAAGATGACCATTTACTCACTCACAATCTTTAAGCATCTACTAAGTGCAAGTGGAAGAATCTAAGACACCGGCAATAAGTAGAAAAAATAAATCCCTCAAGGATATTGAAATCTTGTAGGAAATATTTAAATGGAACATATAATGATAATATTAAACAGAATATGATCATTATTTCAATGTGCATGATATATAGCATAACCGACATAGATAATATGTACACATGATATAGATATGTATATTGTAAAAACTTGTGGGCTACTACAATGCTGGAAGCTCCCTATGCCAGTAGGATTTCGAAAGCCGTCATATTAACCCATGGTGAACAGGTTTTACTGAAGCTTTCAGGTCAGGACAAATTAGGAAGAAAGGCCCGGGGATCTACTGATGAAATTGGGCCATTAAGATCTTCTGGATGGCAAGCGGAAGTAGTCTACCCTTTTGCTTTGGAGCAGCCATCAGGAGGGTCAATCATTGGACGAGGACATCACATTTGGTGACAGAGAGGGTCAGTGAGGGTACAGCAGTCCTCAGTGAGGTGGACAGACATGATAGCTTCAAGAATAAACTTCACTGTATCAGTGTTCATGAGGGCAGGGCAACATTTTGTTCTGTTGGGCATAAAGATCAGCATATCAATCAAATGGAAAATTTCATTATCTTTCCATTCAATGTTTCCATGAGCTTTTTGAAGCCCCTTTGTGAATATGCAGCCATGCAATGTTAACTTGCATGATACAATCTGTAACATAGGACATTACAGGATTTAACACTGTGAAAATATCATTATGTACATGCTGTCTCCCAATGATGTATGAGTTCCTTTCTAAGTTTCTCTTGAAGTTAAATATGTATGTAAATAAGAACAGTGAGGTAGAGTGTGTATCTAATTACAGTCAATGGTTTGTCTTCGTGTACAGTGTATAGCACACCTTTCTATGCTTAAAATTTTAAACAAACACTTCCAGATACACTAAAAGATCTTTAACATAATAATACAATAATAACAATAATAATGTTTTGATGAGAACCGCAGAGTAGCATCTATTTGCTAGTGAAAACCATAGTATGTATCTCACATTTTTAATTTAATAGGCTTTGTGGGGTTGGGGACCACAGATATATCTATGCATTGGACATTTCCAAACAGATGTTATGCTGTGTGTGATAATAAAAATACTTAAAATAAACACTTATGAAGATTTTATTGTGCCAGTTACTGCTCCAAGATTTTTATGTGGGTGTTTTATTTTTTTATAATCCAAAAACAATTTTGTGAAATACTATTAAGATGACACAATTTCAGAGGAAGTGACCAAGGCTTAGATAAATGACTTGGTGAAGGTGAAGCAATTCTTAAAAGAATGAATCATTCTCAAGTCCGGCTGACCCTAGAGGCTGTGGCAACACCCACTCGCCCTACTGGAATTGTTCAAAGCACGTGTCATTCACACTCCCGTTTTAACGTTCTACGGAGCCCTGGTGGCATTGTGGTTTTGCATTGGGCTGCTCACCATAAAGTTAGTAGTTTGAAACCAACAGCCTCTCCATTAGAGAAAGACAAGGTTTTCTTTTCTTGTAAAGAATTACAGTCTCAGAAATCCACAGGGGCAGTTCTACCCTGTCTGAGAAGGTCTTTATGAGACGGGATTGACCCAGTGGCAGTGAGTTTGGTATGGAGCAATGGAGCAATGTGGTTAGAGAATAAACCTGGAGGAAAGCCAAGGAGTAGCAGAACTGAGAGGATGGTGGCAGGATCAGAGTCAGTAAAAAGGGAGCAAAGCACGTCTAGCTCCACCTACTGTTCTGCCTTTGACCAGCAGGTGCTGCTCAATCACTAGCCTGCCCACCTGGCAAAACCTGAGAGCCACCTCTTCTGTCTCACCTGCCTGTAACCCACCATGGGCAAGTGTTACAAGATTCTGGGTTTGGGGTCTTTAAAATCCTTAAGGAAAAAATATTAACAGGAAAGCATCTTTCCCTTTAAAAAAAATAATGAAACCTTATATGACCATGGGCCCACAGTATTTGTAGTTGTCCAAATGAGCCTTGAGTGACACATAGCTGTCATTGACTTGGGGGCTTTCTACATAGAGGTTGTGATAGGAATACGCACACCTTTGTAAGAATGAGAAAAGAGAAAAAGTAAGACAAAGTACGAGGATTCAGAGAAGGAAACTATAATCAAGGCATTAAAGACTTTCAAGGAAGGAGACATGGCCTAGAGGCAAGGCGATGAGAGCAAGGAGCAAAGTTTTCTGAGTTAAGAACATTTAGTGGTCTATTCAGCAAGTTTGAAAAAGCACGTGTCTGAGTTACGCCCCCTGGCACACAATCTGCGGACTGTCCCTTTCCAATGGGCTTCCACTTTCCAGGCAGGAAGTGCTCGTCTCTGGCTACCCAGTTACTCATAATTGCCCAGATGTCTTCTGGATCAAGCATGCCCCAGACCAGCTCCTCCTTTCTTAAGGATTCCCTGGGAACCTATGTCCGCATGCTGTGTTAATTTGTACTTCTTAATGTGCTCTACATATTTCATGCTTGTGAGTCTAATTTCCCCAAATAGATTGCTGGCTCCTCGGGGGACAGGGATTATGCTTTTGATGCCAACAGCACTCACTGCCTCCCCACCTCACCCCCACACCTCCCAGGCCCCTTACCACTCAGAGGCCTGGCAGTGCTTACATCTGTGAGGTCCTAGGCAAATGACTGGCAACTCAACTGCCATGCTGAGCAGCTGGGTCCCCTGTGCCCTTTTCTAGTTGCCTTCTAGCTGCTGCCAGGAGCGCTCTCTCATTACAGTTAATAGCATGTACCTCCTCTGCCCAAATTCCTTTCTGACATCACCTCTGTCAACATGGTGTCCCCAAACCCCAGGGTGGCTTCTAGGGAATCATTTTTCAATATCTAGCCTGAGACTCCTCCTCGCTTATCCATTTCACAGTCTTTCAGCGACAGACAATAAACGAGACAGTGGCAGCAAAAGAGAACAAGCATCTGCTCACATGGGGCTTACAGTCTGGTGGCACTGGCAGTGGGGTGCTGGCATAGGTAGGTTTATTGTGCCAACATGGCCAATGAACACATGTAGGATTAACTGAAGGTCAGAGAGATAAATGGCTCAGCTAGCCTCACCTTTCTTGTCTCTTGCTTTTTGATGATCAGACCAGTAGGCGGCTGCCTTAGCTTGTTTTCTGCCTCATTTGCAAGCTAAACTACCTGTGGAATACCGAACCCATGGAGTGTGTCACTGTAGTTTGAGGTTCCTTCAAAACCTGCTTTGTCATGTTACTGGAGTATACATCCCTTGAGCTGGGGACTGTCAGACCCTGTCATCTGGCTGACAGTTGTGACCAGCCTTGCTGTTTGCTGCCTGTGGCCGGATAGCCTGAATTTCTCTACAGAGGACGACCTGGTGGCTTGGAGGACTGCCAGTATATTAGCTGCCTCATGGAAGTGAGTTGCACTGAGCCATTTGCACTGCTCTATAGATTAATTAACTGTTTATTTCTTATGTTCTATTTATCTATATATCTAAATATATATAAAGTCATTAGTGTCCTGGTTTTGTTTCTCTAGAGAAGCCTGTCTAACATAGGTGCCTAATAAAGATTTTAATTTCAAATAGTGAATTTGGGTTAAGAACTAAGAGGTTACCAGAACAAAAAACAGAAGATATTGAGAAAGTGTGGATTACAACATATGGAGAGGTGAAATAAGACACTTCTGAAAAAATAGCATGGGAACAGAGACCTAGATGATGGGAAGGACAAGCACAGTAAATATCCCAGGAGGGGCTCTGGCAGAGAGCAGCACTAGGAAAGGTCTGGGGCATTAGGAAAGGTCTGGGGCATTAGGAAAGGTCTGGGGCATTAGGAAAGATCTGGGGCATTAGGAAAGGTCTGGGGCATGGTATCCGTAGTATGTAAGCACTGGCCTTTTCAACATTAAAAAAAATGAACATTTCCATTAATAATGTGGAACGGACAAAGTCTGACTCTAGGAAAATGAGAAATTATCAGAAGTAACCTGACTAGGATCAGGCAGGAATGAGCAGAAATAGACTTGTTTGGGTTATTTTGAATCAGATAATCATAAATGTCTTTCCTATGCCAGGAAAAACAAATTCAAGCGGAATAATGTCATATTCATAATAAAAAGACAACCTCTAGATCTGTCTTGAAGCACAGTGATGTCTGTGAGAATAATACCTATAGACCTACAAGGAAGAAGTTAACACAACTATTATTCAAATTTATGTACCTTCCACTAAAGTTAGTACTGAAGAAATGAAAGAAACTTATTTTGTCTGAAATTGATCAACATTGATCAAATCAGGATGAATTGATAATCATTGGTGATTTGTGTGTAAAAATTGAAAATAAAACGGAAGGAAACGTGGTTGGAAAATATGATCTTGGTGATAAAAACAAAGCAGGCGATAACATGACAGATTTTTTGCAAGACCAAGGACATCATCATTGCAAATACCTTTTGCAACAAGGAAAATGGGGATACATGAACTTTGCCAAATGGGATACACAGGACATCATTCCCTTCTTTTTATTTGGATTTTAATATCTAGATTTCTTGGAAAGCACAGGCTGGTAGGCTTCTTTCATGTGGACTTAGTTGACACCTCACCTATATGAAATCCAGGGTAGACATATCTATAAAGACAGTAGCATTGATAATTGCCTAAGGCCATTGCAAGGGAAGATGGAGCAAATGGGAAGCTAACAATGAGTAGGAGGAAAAATAGGTCTGAAATTAATGGTGGTGACGATTGCTCAAGTCTTCTTAATATGATTTACTGATTAAATTGTATGCTATATGATGTCTATCCCAATAAAACAATTTTTAAAATTGTTACCAAATGATCTCTCAATAGATAATTTGAATTATTTCGTCAAACTTTAATATTGTTGTTTACTTTCTTATGCCTCTCTTTTTACATTTATTATTATATTTCTCCAAAAGAAAGTATTCATAAGCCACTATTCACAAATCTGTGAAAATTTACCCTGGTAGTAGCGGGGCAACATAAGCAATAAAATAGCCAAACACATTCCTGAATAGGAATTAGTGCTGCTTGCTAAATGTACTGTGTTTTTTTGTTAATATATTATATTTTTGTCCTATGTAGCTGCAAAGAGAATTACTTTTATTATTTGTTGGAAATCATACACAGATACACACAACTTCATTAATGTTGAAATTGAAACATTTTACTTTTCATTTTTTTCTCTAGTGAAAGGGTTCTTTAGGTAAACCAATGATGCTGAGAGATATAGGAAAAAGAATAAATGCCTTCAAATTATCCTCAAGTACATTGAAAATACCATTTTAAATAAAATTGATCATCTTGTTAGCCTGTTCCTGAAAAATTCTGGCAAGGCCAGACTTTGTTAATCTGTCTTCTATTTATTTAGTACTCTTGAGGGAGGGGGGATCAAATTTGGATCTTTGAATATATTTTCTAGCTTTCTAGCTTTATTAACTAAAATTAGAAAAATTAATTATATGTGGTATACATTTCATTATATTTTACTTTATCTTCTCAAGCTTCTTGAGCTGCCCTTTAAAATTTTCAGTTCAGCTCTTTAATTTCAACACTTCTTCCATTTGCCTTAGCTACAGAGCGAGCTTCAAAGTCTCTTCTGAGATCCACTTAGACCTTTTCTTTCTTACGTGTCTTTTTCTTGTCCTTTAGCTTCTTTTATGTATGAGAGTCTCATCAGGTCTTTTTTCATAAGAGTTTTGATGTGTCAAATCTGGTTTTGAGGCGTTCTCCAATTTGGGTGTGAAACACTGAAGGTCGTGTTTTGTCTCTCGTGGACTTATTTTCATTTTCTTCACCTTAAGTCTGAATTTACATATGAGAAATTGGTGGTCTGTTCCATAGTCAGCCCCTGGACACCTTTCAGCTGCTGCTATTGCACTTTCCCACGATCTCTTCCCAGAGATGTAATTAAGTTGACTTTTTATCTATTTAATTTGGAGGAGCCCATGCATAAAGTTGCCATTTGTTTTGTTAAAATACGGTATTTGCAATGAAGAAATCCTCGGTCTTGCAAAATTGTATCATGTGACTTCTAACATCATTTCTATCAGTAGGACTATATTTTCCGATTTTTGTTCTTTCTTGTTTCCAACTTTTGCTTTCAAATCACCAATCAAAATCAATACGTCTTAATTTCATGTTTGATCAATTTCAGACTAAAGCTGTTGTTAAAATTCTCTAATTTCTTCATTACTAGCTTTAGTGGTTGGTTCCTAAATTTGAATAATAATTGTATCAACTGGATTTCCTTGCATGCAGCAAATATTGTCCTATCACACATAACATCTTACTTCACGATAGATCTTGCAATGTCCTTTTTGATGATTCATATGGTGCCATTCATCTTGAATCTGTAATTCCCAGCAAAATAAGCTATATGATTTTCCAATTCAAAGTGGCCAATGCCACAGTCGATTTCAGTTCACTGATGCCTAGAATGATGATATTTATACATTCCATTTAATTTTTTATAACTTCTAATTTTCCTTGATTTACATTTAAATATACAATCGAAGCTCTGATTAATAATTTGTAATATTTTCTGCTGTATCTTCTCTGTTTGAGTTGTGCCCCATCAGTAAATTTAGGTCCCTAAGCCTTTTCTCTAGCGGACTTTACTCCAGTCACATAATTATGGTTAGCATTAATTTGAGAAGGCAGCTCTTCCTCAGTAATATTTTGGGTCCCGTTTGACCTGAGGGGCCCATCGTCTGGCACTCGCTCTTAATATATTCTGCTTCTGCTCATAACGTTTTCAGAATCTGACAAGTTTTGATGCTATTCATAAAGTTTTCTGTGGCTCATTCTTCAGAAGTGGACATCCTATTCCTTCTTTGTGATCTGCTCTTTACTCAATCTAAAGGATTGGGGGACCTTGCTGGTATTTGAATACCAGTGGCATATTACTTCCATCACAGTAATACCCAAGCCATCACAGTTGGACAAACTGACAGACAAGTGGTCGAACTTTTACTTGAGACCTGCTTAAAGTGATGAATAGCAGGACTGTCACTTTGAGGACCAGGTGTGTCCGATTCAAACTGTGTTATTTTCAGCCACCTCACAGGCACGTGAAAATTAGACAATGAATAAGGAAAACTGAGGAATTCATGCATTTGGATCACGGTGTTGGTGAAGAATATTGAAAGTATCAATATTTTGCCAGAACAAATAAATCAGTGTTGGAGGAAGTACAACCAGGTGGCTCCTTCTAAGGGAGGATAGCAAGACATTGTCTTAAAAACTTTGGGCTGGTTATTGAGAGAGACCAGTCTCTGGTAAAGAACATCATGCTTAGTAGAGGGCGGGGTCAACGAAAAGGAGCAGACTCTCCAGACCATCGATTACCACAGTGACTGCAACAGTGGATTCAATACGCCCACACTTGTAATGATGTTACTGGGAGGAAGGATGTCTTATTCTGGTGTCCATAGGGTCACTGGGTCAGAACTGACCCCATGGAACCTAACAACGCACTTGTCCAGCATTTGGTACTTGTAAGTGCAGTACTAAATTTCTTTCTGTGGGGTTTGCTCCGTGTATCTAGGTCATGGTTTTCCGGCAGTGGTTTCACTATTTGGTCTCTAACTTCCTGGTCTCCAGAGATTGCTCTGGAAGAGGCTGCTGCTCCTATGGGCTGCCTCACTCCCTAGTCACAGCTCAGCCTTGGGTTCATGATCTGCTCCTCTTGTTCCTTTAGGTCCACTGGACACAGTCACTTCCCACTTAGCTAGTCCTCATGCGTCTCCACTCCTTTTTATCCCTTTAAACCTGACCACACCATTGTAAAAACCTCCTCCATTCAGCTCCTCAGTTACTCATGGAGCATACTGCTGCCTCAGTAGGATTTGATGAAAGGAAAGTTGTGCAGTGACAGAGTAGTGCAGGCTTGAGAATCTTTCAGGTTTAAAAGATTAAGCAATGTTAGAAAGAAGGAAAGACAGATGGTGAGGTGAATGAAAAGTCGGGGCACAAGAAGTGTCACAGTAATGGTGAAGTGCATGAATGCTGGCGTGGTGGACAGAGGCTGGTCCTGAAGACTCTCGGAGGCCACACAGACAACCGGCGAGGGGCTGAACCAGAAACCAGGTCTCAGACTGGGGGCAGTACTGTGAGGGGCACCTTCCCCCAATCAACTCTAGTTTCTGAGCTCTTTGAGTGCTTCCATTGTTCCATAGACCCTCATTTCATCTCCTCTGTCCATCTTCCCAAGAAATCCCAAAGTGATGAATGGGTTTAAAGAGCTACTTAGGGGCAAAAGAATCTGCCCCCTGACATTCTTACTACCCTGAGCGGTCACTCTGGCAGGAAAAGATGGCTCCGAATGCTGCCAGTGAGGAGTCCAGAGTGGTGTGGTTAGGTAGTTCACACCTCCTAAGGCGCTTGATTTTTCACTCCCTGTACACTCTCTCCATATCCTCATGGCATGGCCTCACTTCCAGGGCAGCAACAACCTCTTCCAAGAGCTATTTTATTTTTTCAGTGGTACCTTTCACCCATGGGCTTGCCTCTGAAAGGCTAGCAGTGACGCTCTGGTAGATCAGGTGTCTTTAATTCTGCGGCTCCCTCAGCTATTAACGAATTTGGATATGATGATACATTTTCTCAGCATTTTAGGAGTTATTATCAAAATGCTTTTGTGGTAAAGATGTTCCCAAGTCCCATGAAAACCCTCAGCATGAAAATCTCAGCAGCATCCTCAGGACATTCAATGGAGTGTCAGTTAGTTAGAGAAGAGAGTTGTATTCTCAGGATGAAACTTCCATTGTTACTGCGAGAATTAATAAGGGTCAGGGGACTCCCAGATCCCTAGGGCAACTTTCTAGTCTGTGAGCCTTTCTTCCATTTCACCCCAAGTGACTGCTTTTGAAACGCTTTCTTTGGCAAAATTGAAGAAATTCAGAATAACTGCAGTTTAGGTCTGTTTGAATACAGAGAAGTCAAAAATCATGAAATATTAATAAATACAGTATACTTCTTTTAAAGTGAATAGAACTCGACATGCCCCCCCCCCCCCCCAGGACTCTCTAGTTTTCAGTTGGGCTATGTTATTCATTGAAATGGACACAAGTAACTTACATTGCTTGCAATACTGGAGTTTATTAAGGGAGTTAACAGGTTCGGATCCAGGTGAGAAATGCTCAGGATACAGTTATTCAGTCAGAACCGTTTCTTCTGTCATGACCACAGGCAGATCTCTCTCAGGCGCTAAGAAACTTTACCTGGCTTCTACCCAACTCAGGTTATAGGACAGAGCTCTTTTAGGGTTGCCATTAAATGCCCAGAGGACATGCTGCTTTGCTATAAGCCTCAACCCAAAGGCATGCAGCTCCAGCTCCACAGGTTAGCAAAACCAGCTCTTCTGGGCATCCCATTGTATAACTAGCTTCTTCCCCAAATCATTCACCTCTTCTTGCTCTGTGCTTAGGAAATTCACTGCTCTGTCTCATGCTGTGGCCCCTGGTTCTGTGGTTGCTATTCCTCTCCAGCTCCTCTGTAGTTAACGCTGTCTTCTGAATCAAGTGGGTTCAATTTAACCAACAGGTATTTCAAGGTCAAAAGGATTTGCTTCACTTTAGCCTTTTCTCTTTTTCAGGTCATGACATTTCTACTTCCTTCTACCGAGATTGGTAATTTTATACCCAGTAAAAATGGCAATCACAATTTACCCTGTTATTAGTTAATCCTCATAATCCAATTAGTATCACCCTGTACTTTCTTACTAACACCCATCAGGAAAACAAAGGTCATTTGGTGAGAGTCACAACGGGTAGTGCTAGAAGAGTCATATTGAATAGACAGCTAAAAGGACGCACCAATCTGTCTTGGAAGAAGTACCACTAGAGTGCTCCTTAGATTCAAGGATGGTAAGACTTTGTCTTACATATTATGAACATTCTGTTAGGAGAGCCCAGTCTCTGGAGAAGGACATCATGTTTTGTGGACGGACAGACCAAAATCAGAAGGTCCTTAAGGAGATGTCTTGACACTGTGGCTTCAGTAATGATCTTAGACATGGGGAGAATTGTGAAGCTAGTGCAGGACGGGACAATGTTTCATTCTATTGTGCCCAGAGTCACTATGGGTCAGAATATACTTGACGACCCCTAACAACAACATTGAGAGCACTTCTCAAAGGGGGCTAAGGATAATGGTGGCCACTGTTTAATTGGCTAGCGACTGTAAGACTGGAGGCAAGTAAGAATAGCAGTGAACCCACATCAGAGCCCTTCATCCCTGGAGCCGTGTGAGTGGATGGCTCAGGAGCATCAAATTATTTAAGCCTAAATACTTTAGAGAATGCTCGATGGAATAAACAGTTCATATGATAAGTGATCATGGAAAACGTACATAGAGGCTTGAATCTACCCAGCGGTACCTCAGAAGAAAGGCCTGGTGTTCAATTAAAAAATGTCAGCCATTAAGAACCCTGCAGTTCTACTCTGATACATAGTGGGTCTCCAGGAGTCAGGCAACTAGATGGCAGCTAGTAAGAATTTTAAGGACTTTTCCTGCCATCCTGATTATTCTTTACATTAGTTCTCTATTCGACTCTACCCTTACTTCAGAAATTCTATCCATTCTTTGCTAAATCAAAACAAAGCCACTTCTTCCAGGCACATGGTTCTCCTATTACTGACCTTCCTTATCACGACCGACCTGTCGCTGAGTTTATTGTCTATCCCAACCATCTGGTTCTGAATTATAACAGTGGACCAGTGTTGGGCCTTCTCCATTAGAGAAAGATGAGGCTATCTACTCCGCTACAGGTTTAGTGTTGGAAATCCAACAGGCATTTCTTTTCTTTTTAAAATCATTTTGTTGACGGCTTGTACAATTCTTATCACACTCCATACATACATCCATTGTGTCAAGCACATTTGTATGTTTGTTGTCATCATCACTTTCAAAACATTTTCTTTCTACTTGAGTCCTTGGGATCAGCTCCTCATTTTTTTCTCCTTCATCCCCACCCTCCCTCCTTCATGTACCCTTGATAATTTATAAATTATTATTTTTGTCATATCTTACACTGTCTGATGTCTCCCTCCACCTACTTTTCTGTTGTCTGTCCCCCAGGAAGGGGGTTATATGTAGATCATGTGGCAGGCTCCCTTTTTCTCCCCCCACTATCCTCTTCCCCTCCTAGTTTCTCTACTCTCATTATTGGTCCTGAGGGGTTTATCAGTCATGGATTCCCTGTATTTCCATCTCTTATCTGCACCAGTGTACATAGTTTGGTCTAGCCGGATTTGTAAGGTAGAATTGGGATCATGACAGTGGGGAGGAAGAAGCATTAGAGAACTAGAGGAAAGTTGTATGTTTCATTGGTGCTATACTACACCCTGACTGGCTCATCTCCTCCCCCCGATCCTTCTGTAAGGGGATATCCCAATGGCTTTTTATAATCTGTTGTAAAGGATTACTATGAGTTGAAATTGACTTGGCGGCTGTGTGTGTTTTTGTTGTTGTTTGCTTAGGGTGCTTTGATTCTCATCATAATTATAGAGAACTACTGGCATATATTGCTTTGGGCAAATCTGCTGCACAAGTACTCCTTAAAGTGTTGAAGAGTAGGGATGTCACTTTGAAGACTAAGGTGCACCTGACCCAATATACCATTTACATATACCATATACATGGAATACCTGAACAAGGAATATCAAGACTACAGAAGGACTGATTCATTTAAGTTATGGTGTTGGAAAAGAATATTAAAAGTACCATCGCTTTCCAAAAGAACAAACCAATCTGTCTTGGAAGAAGTACAGTCAGAATGCTCCTTAGAGCAAGGATAGTGAGACTTTGCTTCCCATACTTTGGACGCATTATCAGGAGAGAGTCAGGAAAAAAAAAAAAAAGAGGAAGGCCTGGCAAGATGGAGTGACACCGTGGCTGGACCAAGGGGCTCTATATAGCAATTGTAAGCATGGCATAGGACCAGCAGGCATGTCATCAGTTCACTCCTAGTCGGAAAGGATTCGACAGCACAATACTTTTCTGTGTTGGGAAAGGGATATTAAAAGCCCTTCAATGCTGGGCATAGTACTGAATGGAAAGAACTGTCTCATATGCTACATGGACTTACATAACCCATCAAACACTGGAGACTGGATGCACACCTTGGGAGGTAGTTCCATTTCATATGGGAGAAATGTTTTCTGTGAGGCTTCGACATTATCTCATCCCATGTCACAACAGCAGGCATTCTTTTGACACCGTATTTGTAAATAAGGCTCAGTTCATTTGTGAGAATATCATACTTTCTCATTTTCTCTATTTCAACGGCCTGTGATTTGATTTGGCATGTTGTCCTTGCTTCAATTAAAGCTATTTCCTTCTTCCTCTTTTCATTTACAAATAAGCTCCATCTGTTACCCTTCCACAGGCTTTCAATCCAGGATATATGAATATATAGCTCTGCTATTGAAATTCATGTACAGAAAGACTTGTGATCCTCTCACTACTCTGCAATTCAAACTTACTCATGACAAGCAGGTGCAATGATCTGACTAATTCATTATAACTTCCACTGTGGCTATATCTAAAAATTCACACATTGAAGCACATATTATATTTTTTGAAATGCTTGCTATTTTGGCTGTCCCAGTGTGAGTCACTATACAAAATGCCACATTAATTATTTTCTAAAAAAGTGACTTTCATATGAATCAAATATTTATATCTATCTCAATAATCAAATAGAGTAGAATTTAAAAATGTATTTTCTTTTTATTTCTGCTTTGTATTATAATTGAAGTGTTAAACCAATTTGTATTATGTATATAGGTATGTTAAATATGTATGTTTTATTTCAATTTGGTAAATGAGGCATTACAAATTACCAAAGATGGTATTAAGTCTGATAAGTTTGAGAACCACTGATCTATTACAGTCCCTTAATTTACAGAGGGAAAGGTGATGTACAATGAGATTAAATGGCCTCTTCAGTTAGATGCTGATCTGGAATTAAACCCTGAACTGGCTTTGAGTAGTTCTTGTTTCTACAGTAGGATTATACTCTCAATCCCCTTGAGGACAGAATCATTCTAAACATTAATTTTTTCCCCTACAATTGTCACATTGACCAGTCAGCTTTAGTCGTATAGTAGTTCTTTAATACATATTTAACAGAGTAGAATGGATTGAATTGGTTTGCACTAAGTGGAAATTATTTGAATTGAGTAGTATTGTGTTAATGTCTTGGAGCAAGTAAAACTGTAGTGTGAAACAGAATGGACCAGGGAGCCAGACTGGACCAGGGAGCCAGACTAGACCAGGGAGCCAGACTGATATCACTTTATCAGATACCGTGTACACCTCCTCTCTGGTCGTTCACCCCATATTCTCATTTATTTTCAGCCTCTTACCATGGTCTCTATCAGGCCTCCCTTCACCCACAACTACTGACCTTCCTGGCTCAGGAATTTCCCAAAGTTCTACCAGCCTCTATTGCTGGCTGTCTCTTCAATAGCCACATCCTTAAGGTGAACAGGTACTCCAAGGCCAAAGATGCCGACAAGAGCAGAAAGAAAAACAAAGAGCTTTGTGGAGGGGTTCAAAAATACCAATAAGTAGGGGAAATAGCAAAGGATGCTGTCAACATAGCATCCCACTGTCTCTAACAAATTAGGGCTTTAATAAATATGGATAAAAAGTAAAGTCAGGGGATGAATAACCAGCTTCAATTTGAAATATTCTGAAACATCAAGGGCAGCCATCAGTTTAGGGGGCAGTGGGCCAGTTATTTGGTTATTCTTGATGGTGGAATCATAGTCAGTGGGTTATTCATTGGGCTGCACACGTACAAGCCGAACAGTCTGAAATCACCAGCCCCTAGGAGGAGAAAGCAGCTTTTTACTCCCATAAAGATTTACGCTCGAACACCCACAGAGGCAGTTCTATTCTGCCATGTAGAGTCGCTTTGAATCTCCCCACTTGAGAGAAAGAAGCCTCTGCAAACCCTAGGCACAACTTCCAAGCATTTTCAAATACTGGAAGCCTAAACAAAGGAAACAGAACAGTGTTGGGGGTATTGCTGGCAGAGGGGTCTTTCAGATCCCAGGGCACTGGAAATGTGACTGAAGTGGAGAGGGTTTCTTGGGGATCCGGCCGTGATGATGGGAGTCAGATAAAGCCCGTGGGAGGGGAGCCTTCGGGATCTTCATTTGTTAACATAGGCATGACTCAAGGTAAAGAGAAACAGCTGCAAAAACCTTCTAATAACCGGAACTTGAAATGTACAAGATACGAATGTGAAAAAATGGAGAGTGATCAAAATTAAATGGAACACATGAAGATCGATATCCTCGGTATTAGTGAGCTGAAATTGATGGGTCTTGGCCATTTTGAATCAGAAAATTATGTGATTTACTATGCTGGGAAAACCACAAATCAAGAGGAATGGCGTGGCATTCACGTTCAGAAAGGATCTTGTTAAATCCATCATGAAGAGCAATGCTATCGGTGATCAGATCATATCTATCTTCTTTCAAGGAAAACCAAACAATACAACTATTATTCAATTTTATCTTTTGACCACAAAAGCTATTGATGAAAAAATTGAAGATTTCTATCAATAGCTTCAGTCAGAAATTGATCAAACATGCAATCAAGATGTGTTAGTAGTTATTGGTGACTGAAATGCAAAAGTTGAAAACAAAGGAAGGAAATATGGACTTGGGGTTAGAAATGAAACTGGAGATCACATGATAGAATTTTTAAAACCAACAAGTTGTTCCTAGCAAGTACCTCTTTACAACAACAGAAAAAGCATGGACTTTCACAGATGGAATACACAGAAATCAAATTTACCACATCTGTGGACAGACACAATGGAGAAGCTCAATATCAGCAAGTAATACCAGACCAGACACTAACTGTAGAATAGATGATCAATTGCTCATATCTAAGGTCAGGATAATAAAGCTGAAGAAAATTAAAACAAGTCCACAGGAGCCGAAATATGATCTTGAGTCTATCCCACCTGAATGTTGAGAATATCTCAAGAACAGATTTGCTACACTGAACACTCGTGACAGAAGACCTGATGAGCTATGGAAGGACATCAATAACATCATTCATGAAGAAAGCAAAAGGTCATTAAAGTCGAAGGGATCAGATATCAGGCATCAAAGAAAAAAAATTCACATCATTGTGTGCTTACCTTCCCAATAGGACCGCTGAAGACTAATGGGTGCATAAGCAAATGTGGTGGAGAAAGCTGATGGTACCCGGCTATCAAAAGATAGAGTGTCTGGGGTCTTAAAGGCTTGAATGTAAACAAGGAGCCATCTAGCTCAGAAGCAACAAAGCCCACATGGAAGAAGCACACCAGCCTGTGTGATCATGAGGTATCAAAGGGATCAGGCATCAAAGAAGAAGAAATCATATAATTGTGAATGAAGGGGAGTTCAGATTGGGGACCCAGAGCCTATCTGTAGGCAACTGGACATCATCGCCTTACAGAAGGGTCTCGAGGAGGAGACGAGCCAGGCAGGGGGCAGTATAGCAAGGATGAAACACAAGTTTCCTCTAGTTCTTAAATGTTTACTCTCCCCCACTATCATGATCCCAATTCTACCTTACAAATCTGGCTAGACGAGAGGATGTACACCGGTACAGATAGGAACTAGAAACACAGGGCATCCAGGACAGATGATCCCTTCAGGACCAATGGTGAGTGTGGTGAGAGTGGTGATACTGGGAGGTTGGAGAGAAGGTGGGATAAAAAAGGGGGAACCGATTACAAAGATCTACATATAGCCTCCTCTCTGGGGGACAGACAACAGGATAGTGGGTGAAGGGAGATGGTAAACAATTTAAGACATAACAAAATAATAATAATTTATAAATTATCAAGGGTTCATGAGGAGTGGGGAGTGGGGCGGGAGGGGAAAAACAAGGAGCTGACAGCAAGGTTTAAGTAGAAAACAAATGTTTTGAGAATGATAATGGCAACAAATGTACAAATATGCTTGAGACAATGGATGTATGTATGGGTTGTGATGAGAGTTGTATGAGGCCCCAATAAAATGATGTTTTTTAAAAAGACAGGAAGAAAAAGACAAGATCAAATGGATGTCATAAGAGACTCTGAAACTTGCTATAAACTGTAGAGTAGCTATCTGAAATGGAAAAAAGAAACTGAAGAGAAAATTTCAAAGGGCAGCTTGAGTAGACAAAGCCAAATATTATAATGAAATGTATAAGGACCTAGAATTAGAAAAACAACAGGGATAAAAACGCTCAATATATCTGTCACTGAAAGAACCCAAGGAAAAAAATTCAAGCCTCAGATTGCAATGTTGAAAGATACTATAGGCAAAATAAGAAGTTCAGGCTGCACTGAATTCATTAGGCAAAATCAAGGCTCCAGGACTGGAAGGAATAGCCATTGAAAGATTTCAGAAAACTTAAGAAAACACTAGAAGTACTCACTCATCTGTGCCAGGAAGTTTGAAAGACAGCTACCTGGCCAACTGACTGGAAAACATTTGTGTTCATTCCAAAGAAAAGTGATGCAGTAGAATGCTCAAACTGTGGAACAAAATCATTGATATCGCACACGAGTAAACTTTTACTTCAGATCATCCAACAATGGCTACACAATGCCTGAGAACAGCCAGAAGTCCAGCTGGAAGGCGACATGGAGCAAAGAATATCATTGCTGATGTCAGATGGAACTTGGCTCAAAGCAGAGAATACTACAAACATGTTTACACATGTTTCATTGACTGTGTAAAGACCTTCCACTGTGTGGACCAAAATTAAAGGTGCATTTTATTATGGGAATTCCGGAACACTTTATTGTGCTCATTTGGAACTTTTGTGCGCATCAAGAAGCAGTTGTGCAAACAGAGCAAAGGAATCCTGCAAGGTTTAAAAGCAGCAAAGATGTGCATCAGGGTTGCATCCACTCACCTCACTTGTTCAAACCCTATGCTGAACAAATCACCAGAGAAGCTGGATTATATGAAGCGTGTGGCATCAGGATTGGAGGAAGCCTTATTAACAACCTGCAGTATGTAGGTGACACAACCTTGCCTGCTGACAGTGAGAACGACTTACAGTGCTTGCTGATGAAGACCTGGGATTTCAGGCTTCAGTCTGGATTGCAACTCAACGTAAAGAAGACGAAATCCTCACAACTAGACAAGTGGGAAACATCATGAAATTGGAGAAAAGGTTACAGTTGTTGAGGATTTTGTCTTAAATTCAGATCCACAATCGAGACTCACTGAAGCAGTAGTCAAGAGCTCAAAAGACATACTACATTTGGGAAATCTTCTGCACAAGGCCGCTTTAGAGTATTGCAGAGCAAGGATGTTACTTTGAGAACTAAGGTGTGCTTGACCCAAGCCATAATAGTCTCTATTGCAACACATGCATGTGAAAGTTGGACATTAAATAAGGAAGACAGTAGAAGAACTGATGCATTTGAATCGTGGTGATGGAGAAACACATTGAAAAGTAACATGCAGATCTATATTGGAGGAAGTAAGGCCAGAGCGCTCCTAAGAGGCAAGGATGGCACGACTTCATCTTACATATTTTGAGCATGTCGTCAGGAGAGATCAGTCTCTGGAGGAGGACCTCACGTTTGGTGAAGTGGAGGGGCAGCAGACAAGAGGAAGGCCCTCAAGGAGATGGACAACCATCAGGGCTGCAACAATGGGCTCAGGCACAGGGAGAACTGTGAGGGTGGTGCACGACTCTGTTCTGCTATGCATGGGGTTGTGATGGGTCTGAGCTGGCTTGATGCACGGAACAAGGTCAACCACATGAATCAAAAATTCACTCAATGGCAGTGAGCTTTTAATTTGGATGTTGTGCTGCTAATTACTGAGTCAGCAGCTCAAATATCGCTTTGCAGGAGAAATTTGAGCCTACCCTCCTGTACAGATTATCAGCCTCAGAGACAGTGCATAGGTCTCTATGAGTTGGATTTAACTCCATGACAGTGTTTTTGTTAAATTGATTTGGTATTCAGATTGGTAGTCCATGGGACCAAACTATTAATATATTCTCAAATGGTTTGCATGCTGATCAGTTTGAACATATTATTTCCATTTTACATAACTTCAAATATACTTGACATAACTCAAAACTCACTGGTCTTGTGCAGTTTTATACTTATTTTTTAAACTTTGTATAATACCCCAAATCATTTCATAAGTCTTCAATGTTAACTGTTACCAATAGGTCCTTTTTAGTATTTAATACTCCAACAAAACAAACTCTGCCGTTGACTTGGAACAACCCTATAGGACAGGGTAGCACTACCCCTGTGGGTCTCTGACGCTAACACTTGATGAGAGAAGAGAGCCTCATCTTTCTCTCAAGGAGCACCTGATGGCTTCAAACTGCTGACCCCAAGGTTAACAGCCCACGTCACAACCACTGCGCCACTAAAGCTCCTACAACTGCACAATCTGCCTTCATGATTTCATATCCTGACCTTTTGTTTCCCGGTGATGCATGTTGACTTCATTGTTCTGTTTGTTGAGAGTCTTAAACGTTTCCTCATTCTTTTCTAAAAGATTTCTAAAAATCTATTGGTGTGTACAAAACACCTGGTAAACTTCCAAAAATGGCAGGTTATAGTTTTTAAAGTAGAAACTATGCTTTAAAAAATCAAATGAGCCTGGCTTTGACTAAGAATGTAGACCTTTCCTATTTAGCAGGGGCCTGGTTTATTAATTCTAGGTGCTCCTACTCAACAGTTTAAGCTTTTTCAGTGCTCAATTATTTTTTCCTGATGTTTTCCAAAATATATTAAGAAATGTGGTCCCTGTTGAGATATTTTATTGACCTGAGACAGGAGTGAATTCAACATATATCAATGGAATAGGCACCAAAACATTGACTAAAACCCAGATTCCTACAAGTAGATTAATTGTCTTATTCTCCCCACAACCCCTGCACACACACTATACTCCCCCGTACACATATAAAACTGCCAACATTCAAAATAAATGTTAAAGAGTTGGAAAAATCATGGTGCCTCAAGAACTATTTGCAAAGCAGAGGAGTCGCAAACAGAGATTGTGACCAGTTAGCAGGATCTAAAAGGAGGAAACCATTTGGGATGAGCATGGGAAAGTGCTCATCCTGTCTCTAATCACTGCACAGAGGAAACTGACTAAACATAAATCTTGCTTTCATAGATGACTCGCTAAGTCACACATGCACACAACAACCACAATGATAACGAAGCAACAATCAGATTGGTCCTGTTTTGACTTACCCTCCAAATTCTGTAAGATATTATCATTTCCATTCTAACAAAGGGGAAAAAAAGGGTTATAATTCTAAAAATCATCAGAATTGAGGAGACAAAGAGAACTAAATTAACCTAACAAAGAGAACCTAAATTAACAAAGAGAACAAAGAGAAAATTGCAAACAATAAGAGAAAATAAACTCATCATTTACCTAAAATCTGATTTATGCATCAAGCAATAAACTGTAAGAAATAGATCAAATGGGAATAAGGAAGAGAATGGGGGGAAGGTCCATATTTTGGTTAGTTTTGAAAGGTTGACTATAGAATGGTCAGAGGAATTCTAGTGGTATAGTGTGTCAGCCGTTTGAAACCACCAGCCATTCCTCCCGAGACAGACAAGGCATTCTATTCCCATTGAGATTTACAGTCAAAGAAACCCTTAGGAGCTGTTACACCCTGTCTCATAAGGTCACAATGAATTGGGATTGTCTTGGTTTCAATGGATGAGAGTGAGTGATGGACTAGGATAGCAGATTAGAGGACTCCAACCCATATTGTATACTCTACTCATTTGCCCAACACACTGCCATCAAATTAATTCCTACGGTAACCCTACAGGGGACAGTGTAGAACTGCCCATGTAGTTCTGATTTACTGAAACTATACATATTTATGGGCATTGAAAACCTCATTCTTCTTCCATGGAGTGACTGGTGGTTTCAAACATATGACCTTGTTTTAGCAGCCCCATGCATATCCCACTAAGCCATCAGGGCTTTCCCAGGCATTTGCCAGCTTTAAGTAGTCCATCATTACAAATGTGGGGTATGTGCCAGGGGTCATATGCCAAAAGATGGACGGAAGTAGGAAGGGAGAGCTGAGAGATCTGAGATATGTGATGCTTTTCCCAAGTTCAAGGCTTTCTCAAAAGACATGAAATGGAGGAGAACTGAGAAAAACTATTTCACAATCTTCTTAGATGTGTGAAATCTGAGGGTACCACCAGGGCACTGAGAGAGATCTCCCAAGTCATTCCAGGCTCTGAAGACCTCCTAAGGCTGAGGACGTGGCAGTACAGCTAAAAGCAAACACCCAGTGTACAGAGAAGAGCCAAGTAGAACTTGGTTGCAGAGAACTCGCCAGTAAACCAAAAACCTGTCAACCGAGCTATAAAACAGGAACATTTCCCATATCTAGAAGTTTGTGGCTTAGCTGTAAATCAGAGGCAAAGTCCAGAATCTCTCCAGTGATGAGATTTCAGATCTTAATGAAGTAAAGATACTTACCCTATCTTCAAGAAATTTGAAGCGAATGGCGAATTGAATGAAACTGAGAAATGAAGCCGAACTCATTGCTACCAAGTCGATACCAACTTATAGCAAACTGAGAGGACAGGGTAGAGCTGCCCTTCAGATCTCTGAGACTGTTATTCTTTACAGGACTAGAAATCCTCATCTTTTTCCCAAACAGCAGCAGGTAGTTTCAAACTGCTCACCTTGTGGTTGGCCAGCCAACATGGAATCAATAAATCACCAGGGTTCCTGAATCGAACGAAAGCTTCAACAAAAGTCCAGACCTACCTCAACCCAGCCTATCCTAAATCTAATTGACATAGCTGCCACCCACAAGGCAGGAAACAAACAAAACACAAAACAGAGTCCACTTTTACGGAAGCAAAAATAATTTGCTCGGTCTCAACTGTCCTTTTGGGTCTTGTAAGTAAATGTATTGAGCTTAAATTCTAAGCACTTGATTTGTAAAATACCATGGTTTATATAAATTCATTCTCCATTGAAGTTTGACTACTAATGGTAATGCTTTGCTTTCAGACAGAGTGTATTTAAAAGTGGATTGAAACTCTCCTAGTCAGACCTTGTTTTCAAGGGACTTTCCTGGGCATCCCATTAATGAAAATTGGGGTAACCAGGCCCACATAGTTGAGTCATACCCCACTATCAAGTAGCCAAATGGCCAAAGGAACCCAGAACCAATCCTGTAAGATTTTCTGATCTGAATTAGTGTATGTATTCCAGCTACGGTCTTTTCTTATGAACAGTTACAGCTGTGACAGTGATGCAATTGATGTGCCACTGTAGTGCGGTAACTTTTAGCCATATATGTAACTCTCATCTCAAGACTAGGTACGGCATGCAAATTGAATAAATTTCCTTCCCCCCACCCCCATGGTTTTGAGTAAGAGCGCACTGGGTAAGATGCTGATAAGTAATTCAATTGTGAGTCATTTTTAGTAGGGTTAATTGTGATTGTTAAACTTTTGTGTGGGAATGGGTCAATTTTTAATCACAGTGGGTATATAACGAGACATCTCAGTGGCAGAAATAGAGAGGTTCTCACTGTCATCACGAAAGAAGAGCCAGGCACACAGAACATCATTTGGACCCCCAAATCCCGACATGAGTGTGGCAAAGGAGTAATAATAGCAGAACCAAGAGTCAAATAGACCACAAAACAGAACAGGGGACTGCCAGGCCTAGGGAGCAAGTAAAGCTGAGTAGTACCTTCAGGCAGAATACTCACCTGTGGAATAAGGGACCTCCGGACACTTGGTTGGGAGAACTGAGTTTGCTGGATAATAGAGCTGGAGCTGACCACCTTCAGCCGGAGGCTTATGGCGGAGTGAAGGGCCCTTTAGGCACTTATCAGCAGAGCTTTGGGAGCTTTGTAACATTTGACCAAGCTGATTAGAGGCCCAAGGGCCTTATGAATGAGAGGCAAAGGATTAGAGAGAGTGTATCAGTAGTCACAGCTGAGAAGAGGCACTCCTGATTGGGAAAACTATATCCTGAACATTTCTGATCCTGAAGAGTAAGTAACCTATTAACTTGCCCAATAAACCCTGTCATTGTGAGTATGGTCTGTGAGCTCTGTTTGGCCCCTGTAGCAAATGGCCAAATAGAGCCTGATGTGGGAGGGACAGTTGGAGCCAGAATTGGTCAAAAGTAGCAGGAGGAAAGAGGGGGGAAGGCACATATGCCCCCCCCCCATTATGGGAATGGCCCTTGGGCTGATGTTTACTTTCATGCTCTCTCACCCTTGTCAAGGCAGGGAGGTCAGTCGCCACATCCGTGCCATTTTCACAGCCACCAATTTTGTGACAATTTCCTCTGTTTTCTGTAGCACATGAATTAGTTTTGCGGCCACGAATCCCTTGAGCACCATTCTAGCCTGATGCTGATGGTCTCCCACATGTGGACCCTTTATCTCTGGTTTGTCTTTGTCCTCTTTAAGACTCAAGACTGGCTTTTTAAGCCATAGTGTGTCCCTCTATTAAGGGGCATCTTTGGAGTCTTTTTCTGCTATGTAACCCAATGTCAATAGAAGAAATAGTCAATAGAGGGGGGTCCAGATATTGGAATTATCAGAGACTTTAAAGTAATTATGACAAAAACATGAAAGAATGAGACATGGAAACCATTAAAAAAGGAAGTGAAAGTTCAGATATTAAAAAATATAACACCCAATAGAAAATGATTTATAAAATGAGATTAGTAAAATATTGAACACAGAGGAGGAAAGAATTGTTGATCTTGAAGACACATGATCAAAACTGAAACAAAAGACAAAAACAGTCTGGGAAGGGGGAAGGGAAAGCAGAACAGAGGATGAGAGCTCTGGATGAGAGAGTAAATGGAGCCCCAGAGGAGAGAAAGGGGGGTGCTGTAAGCAGGTCATTGAATAAACAAAATGAGCAAAGACCGAGTACTCTTTAAGAGGCTTATTGGGTCCAAACCCAGACAGCACTGAGGAACCACACCAGACTCTATCGAGTGCCAGGTATGGACCCCGAGCTGAGGTTGGGGACAAGCTTTAAAGGTACAGTTTATTGGGTCACACAGAAAAAAATGCCGTACTTTGCATTATCTTTTAGCTTGCACCAGCATGTGATTTTTCTGAGAAGCTACACGTTACAGAAACAGAACAGTGGCAGTTTGGCTGACCTTTCCACAAGCTTGGGATCATCCTGTTTCCTTCTGTTCTTATTGCAAACCTAGAACAATTTCACTCAGAACACTTCCAACTGCCTTATTGCCTAGAACAATTCTACCTTCTTTAGAACCCAGAACAAATTCAACTTCCTCATCACATCCCTTATCACAGAGACAATAGGGCAGAGGAAATACTCGAAGAACTAATTGCTAAAAAATGTCCTCAAACAAAGAATAAATGAACTAAATCACCCCACAGATCTAAGATGACTAACAAACTCCAAGATAGAAAAGTAAAAAGAAAACCACATCTGAAGACACCAATCAAACCACCCAAGGTAGAGGACCAAAAAAGTAGATGTAGAAGCAGTTAAAGCAAAAGGGCACAATTTCTTGAAAAATAATAGTCGAGAAGACAGCAGAATAATTTATTTGTAGCGCTGAAAGTTTCAAAAAAAAGTTGTCAACTTAGATTCTACTAAGTTAATATATTTATATGGATTGACTTTTTAAAGCAAAGCAAAAAAAAGGCAACTAATTGTGGTATTTCTAGCATTTTTTATTGTTAGGTACCACTAAGTCCACTCTGCCGTGTATTGACAACAGAACAAAACTCTCCTTGGCCCTACACTACCCTCACAATTGTTCTCCTTGAGCCCATTGTTGCAATCACCTGTGTCAGTCCGCCCAGCTGACGGTCTTTCTCTTCTGTTGACCCTCTGCTTTACCACGCATGCTAGCTCTCCTCAGGGATTTCTATTGATAACATGCCCAAAGCGCGCAACATAAAGCTTCACCGTCCTCATTTGGAAGGAGCACTCTGGCTGTTCTTCTTCCAAGACAGATTTGTTTGTTCTCCTGGCAGTCCTTAGTACTTTCAATATGCTTTGCCAGCACCATAATTCAGATACATCTATTATTCTCTGGTCTTCCTTATTCATTGCTCAGCTCACACATGCACATGCAACTATTGAACTGAGATGAGTGTAGGTTTAGAGCATAGAGTAAGAAAATATAACACATGCACAAAGTGTGAGAGGAACACATTGAATTATGTTATTGTATGTTCTAGCACTCTTTTGAAGTAGTACAATATTATGTTGTACTAAATCATACTATATTCTCGATAATTGTTTCGGTAGCACAATGAATACTGGAATCTCAAAGAAGGGTAATACCAGCCTGGCTTTCTCCTGATTTTGATTCTATGTTAACAAAGCCCAAATAATAATAATGTTAATCCAAAGCATATTTAATCTTCATTTTTGTTTCCCAGCCCAATAAAAATAACACAATTGCAAAGCTGAATTACTCAAGCCATGTTAGAAGCATAATTATCACAAACAAATCACTCACGATGTTCAAGGCAGCATGGTGCAGTAGAAAGAGCATTCAATTTGGAGTCAGGGCACTCTGGCTTGGCTCTGTCACTAGGACATTGTATGACCTTGTACATATTACTTAAATTCTCGAATCTCAAAGTTTTCATCTTTAAATTGAGGTTGTCACTCACTCCCATCAAGTTGTCTCCAATTCCTAGCGACCTTATAGGACAGAGGAGAAGGGGAAAACACCCCAAAACATCTTCCTACCTCTAGGATGAGGTTAGTAAATCATTTTTCATAGGATCACAGAATGAGATATAGAATTTGATGCAGGAATAAAGCATGGAGCCAGCACAACGGCTCCCACCTAGCCACCCACCCACTGCCATTGATTCCAATCTGACTCCTAGAGACCTTAGAAAGGGTTCTAAGGATATACATCTTTATGGGAGAAGATTTCCTCTTCTTTCTTCCACAGAGTGGCTGGTGGGCTTGAACCTCTGACCTTGCAGTTATCAGTCCAATGCTTACAGAACATCTCCATCAGGGCTCCTGAAGGCACAACTGTCTGGCACCTAAGTGTCAATTCCCCATCACCTTTGAAGATTCAAATCTTTCAAGGGAAACCAAGAAAATCTAGCTTGATTCTATGTCTGTTTGTTGACTCAGAGCCTCTGGAAATTTGACTTTTTTTCTTGTCAAAGGCATACAGTAATTCATCACTTCAAGCTAAGAAGACAAAGGAAAAAGAAAAATTCACATTACTTCGGACTTAAAAGGTACACTTTAATGAGTAAGAGTAAGCACAATGACCCAGAAACAAGTACATTTTCCTACAATGCTCCCAGGGTTTTCAAGAAGGTAGGTGTCGAATCTGGTGAATTCATAAGAAGGATCATAAAGTCCTGGAAGGTTTGGGGGCATGTGAGGCAGGAAAAGAGGGAGGAAAAGATCAGTTTTGCCTCAGGGTTCTGCAACCTGGGACAGCCTCGGGGGCAGCCAGCAGACATCAGGGCCTCCTCCCTGAAGGCAAAGGAGGGCCTCTGGTACACAGCCAGGCAGGCCTACTTCAGAGGCCCTTGCTAGGTGACTCTAAACAAAGTACTTGACCTTCCTGACATTCCATTTCTTCCACTATCAAATGGGGCAATAAAACCCACTTTCTAGGGTTGTTGAAAGGAATAAAAAACCATCAAGCGTGGAAAGCAGAAGTTTAAAACTGATCACATTTGAGCCAAATCTGAGAAGCAGATGTGTTTTGTTTAGGCTGAAGAATACTGTAGAATAATTTCTAATTTTTAAAATTATTTCTTGATGGTTTATAGATAGAATTCACAGTTTGCAAACCTGTGTTTCTGAGTTCTCTTGAAAAGTTAAGACATGTGGCACCTTAGGTTTGCATTTCATTAAAGGCTTACCCAGCGAGAGTAAGTAGCAGCTCTGGATTAAAAGCAAAACACAAAACTCACTAACATTGAGCAGATCCCAACTCACAGCAACCATACATGATGGAGAACTGCCCCATAGGCGTCCAAGGCTGTCAATCTTACTAAAAGCAGGCTGCTATGGCTTTCTCTCTCAGAGTAGCTAGTGGGTTTGATCCACCAACCTTTCGGTTAGTACCCAAGCGCTTTTAACACTGTGCCACGAGGGCTCACTCACCTCTGTACACAGGGCTTATTTTCTTCAAATGGCCACATCCCGCCATTGCTTATTGCCCCATCTACACTGATGGTCAAGTTGAGGAAGCATTGGCCTACCAATGTTGAGGTCAGTGGTTCAAACCCACCAGCCACTTGAGGGAAGAAAGATGAGACTGACCGTTCTCATAAAGATTTACAGCCTCAGAAACCCTATCTAGGATTGGTATGGGTTGAAATCAACTCTACAACAGAGTATTTAGTTTGTTTTTATTTTTATTTTTACTTGGCTGATGGAAAGAAAGATGAGGCTATTTGCTTCTGTAAATATTTACATCCTCACTGTCCCTGCACAGGGTCTCCATGTGTCAGAATAAGCTCAATGGCAGTGGGTTTGGTGTTTTGGACCTAGTTATGGTAACTGAGTTTTCCACTAGTGATGTAAAGTGTCTCACATTAATGGAGGGTTAATATGAAGAAGCTAATATGAGAGACAAAATGGAAATCAAAGATAACGAGTTTTTCCCCAAACTTTTTGAAGCTTCCTTTGTAGATGCCCTCTTTACACTCTGCTCATGACCTTGAGTGCCCCATAGACAAAGAGTGCCCCAGGGTTCAGAGAGGAAAGAATAACTTTCCTATTTACCGGGAACTTATCCTTCAGCTGGTCAATAATTTCCTTCGGAGCCCGACCTCTCCCTTAACCTAGCACCTTAATCAATTATTCTCAATTCAGGAATATAAATGAAGAGCAAGGGATTGGTTGGTGGTACTTTCTTCACCTAAAGACAGAGCCTGCCTTCGCAGAAAGCTGATGTTAGGGCCCGGGGAGGAGGAGCATCAATATGCATGAAAGGAAATTAGAAATCTCTTCTCAGAACCTGTGGCCTCTCTCTGAGACCACTGTACATTCGGATTTGATGCATCCCAGCTGTAGAAGGGAGAAGCATGGGCCTTGTGCCCTGAGCTTCAGGCAGAGGGGTGAGAAATCAGAGGCAATTTTCCCACAGGGACCCTTAAAATTCACTCGTCCTTGACTTTCTTCCAAATCCATCAGTGCAAGCTTCATTAAAGAAAACCACAATCCTCCAGAGGGCCAGGCGAGAGCAGCAGCAGAGTCTAATTTCACACAAGGTTTGGGAGCTGCAGGAAACACGGGGTTATGAACAGAGAGAGGCTGGCGGGGGGTGGGGGACGTTGTAGGGAGGACCATGGCAGTGGAATTCCAGGCTGTAAGGCTCTTTGGGGGCAAATGAGTTCCTTATCACAGCACAGGACAACTGGAATGCATTTACAAGGAATTGAGGCACCTGGGAAGTTGGCAGTTCAGCCTCTGACTCCGGGGTCTCACCAGAGCTAGCGGTAGGTAGATAAGTCCTACAGACTGGATGAGAATCACTGGGAGTCAGCAGCAGACTGGTTAAAATGAAATCTAGGCCCTGCACCTCTGCCACCTATGATTGAGAATTTACTGATGGTGCCCCACCTCCTTCTCTTCCCAGAGCAGCCAGCTAAGTGCATCAGGAACAGCAGGGTCCGACGGGACATTTGGATTTGGTAAAGCAAGAGATATTGGACCCAGGAGAGTCCTTCAAGACCAGGGTGTTGGGATCAGATGAGGGTCCAAGGGGATAGAGCTGTGGATCTTGAAGGGAGCCAAGAGATTGTTTGCTCTCTTCAAAGAAATTATATCTTCCACATCAGGGAGTCTAAAAGCTAATAGTCTTAAGTTTTAAAGGCTTAAGATGAGATAGTAGAGAGTTACATCTCATGACCCTACTTTTGTAAATTGAGGGATGGGGGAGTAGTTGTCTACGGAAACAATTGAGAAGCCAAATGACTTCTCAAACTTCCATGGTGACATGGAAGAAGGGTTGGAGTTAGAACTCGTTCACTATACCAGGCTTCCCCTGCCCTCCGTTCCCATGGCCAGGCCTAGATGGTGTCAGGGTAAATCTCAGCACCTACATAAATCCCCCACGGGCTCAAAAAAACCCCTCAGATTCCGAACTTGACTCTCCAAACAAGAGAGTCACTTAACATGCAGGGCAGGTGTAAGACATGGTCAACTAAAATTGGATTTAAAATAAGTCCTGTCCTAAAGAAGCCTCTTATCCCCTGGCTTTCTTTGGTCCTGCTCAACTCCTCACACTTAAGTGATCTACTAGAAGTCAATCTGCATGAACTATGCGGCATCTCTGCATGCTCCTCATTCTTAGTGCTTTCCTCTACTACTACATTACAATGTAATGAAGTGCTGTTTGGTTTTGATTTTCCACTCTAGGCATTTCATTTTCCTGGCTACACAGTATGTGACTTCAAATTAGAGACCTTAAAACCTATATATTTTCATTTTCTGCCTCACCCTCTAGGCAAGACACAATACCCGTGGCTCTTTTTGCTAAATTAATAAATGATTCTTGTCGGTACTGCTACTAACTTGACTGACTCACCTGGGAAACCACTACATAGAACTTGACTTTTCCAAGCTAGGTTCATGGGTCTGTGCACCCAGGGAACATCTCATTGTGTGACCTGGGTTAATCTAGTGCACTTACTGTCCCCCTAAAAGTCATGGCTAAGGCCCAGTGATGGGGAGCCCATATCTTGTTACCCTAGAATTCAAGATTCCCCTCGCTATTATGATAAATGGACAATCAAAAAGGAAAGTTGAAGTAGAATTGATTAGAATTATGGTGGTGGTGGAAAATATTGCATATACTATGCACTGTCAAAGGAGGAAACACATCTGTCAGGACAGAGGAACAGACAGAGTGCCCCTTAGAAGTGAGGACGGTGAGAGACTTTGCCTCACATACTTAGGACATGTTATCGGGAATTCCCTGAAGAAGTGGGCCATGCATGGAAAAGTAGAAGGCCACAAAGAAAGATCCTCAATGGGATTAAGTGATCCAATGACTACAACAATGGGTTCAGCCATACCGACTATTGTAAGGATAGTACAGGACCAGGCAGAATTTCGTTCTGCTATACGCAGGGTTGCTATGAGTTGGAGGCGAGTGGACACTACTTAACAATACTTGTTGACAACCTGCTATGTGATAGGCATTAATCTAAGCATGGGTGTGCTTCATCCAAGTCTCATAAAAAGTCTACCCAGTGACAATGGCCATTTTACAGATGACAAATAGATGGAGTACCGTGTTACAAATAGTTACTACATTTGGATATTAATCTAACGATGGGGTAGTAAATTCACGCAGAAGTACCCTAAAAGAAAGGCCTGACAAGATACTTTCAAGAACTCAACCACTGAAAACCCTATTGAGCACCCCTACTTTGACTGAATCAAAATCAACGTGATGGTTCCTGGTTAATTTACCCCAAGGTCTCAGCATGAGTAGGTGGTGAGTACCAGGGTGCTTTCAGGTCTGCATGAAAGCAGAGCCCTTGTTCTTGACCCTCTGCAGCCTGCTTTCTCCCACGGAAAGTTCCGTGCACAAGGCTCTCCTCCTGCCGCCAAATCCAGAGACTGTCCTCCATCTCCCTTCCTCCCTCCATGAAAAAGCTTGGTGTGGCTAGCAACCAGGAGATTGCTTTCTTTCACCTTCTTATTATTTCAAGGTTTCCATGAGGCTCCTTCCGCCTTGCTCCTCTCAACATGGCTTCCCATATATGGCTCTGACATGCCCCTGCTAGTCTCATTTCTCCTGCTTGTCACCCTTTCCTCCATCACCAAAGTGCTCCGTCAGCAGCTCCTGACAGCTCGATGGAGCCCCCAACTCAGCGCCTTTCCTTTCATTCCCAGCATTTATTATTTATTTTCACTCTAAGTCATATGATGATTATAAAGGCAGTTCTTTGCCTGATGCTTCTGTAAAATATTGTATGTCTTTAGCAAGAAAGGGGGAGAGCAAATCTCATCACCATACAAAGCAATTTCTGCCTGTGTTGATGTAAAGTCAAAGGGGTAAGCCATTCATTGCTTACACATTCAAGTCTGACCTCAGTTATGGGGCAAATGGAAGAGAAAGTAATTAGTTTCTTTAATGGCTCAGTGATAGGCACCCCCCAAAAGGGGGTTGGGATGGGTAGGTAGTGGTGATTGTTCAAATCAGCAGGTTTGAGAGTTTAATTTCTTTGTATTCATTAAGCTTTAAGATCACTCTGACATGCTTCATTATAATACAGTGGACCAGCTGGAAGAGCCCTATTATCAAGTTACAAAAATGATAAATTAGTGGGACAAAGGTTATTTGTTTCTTGAGCTGCTGTTTGGAAATTCTGGGCATGGATTTCTCTATCACAGGGCGGTGGGGTGACGATATTTATTTCCCCTGTTAGGCAGCATTAGGAAGAGAAAGCAGGATGTTCGCCTCAACCCCCTCCATCCCCCCTGACAGTGCTGCTCAGCGAGCCTCCCTTTCAAGCCCAGAGTCCGGCTCTACGATTGATGACACAGGTGAGAGAGCTGGCCTGAGCTCCCTGGGGCTTGGCTCCCTACGTTTTCTGGCATCCGAATGTCTGGGAGTTATTGATGAGATGAGCAGACACTAATTCCCTTTGCCCATATTTCATGTCATGTTTAAGGCAGACAATATAGTACAGTGGGAAGCACACATAGCCTGGTGGTCAAACTCCAGCTCAGCCACCTACTCACTCACTCACTGCCAGCAAGTCCATGCCCACTCACGACTCTCTAGGATGCTCGAGAAGAGCCCCTGCGGCTTTCTGAGACTGTGACTTTTCATGGGAGTCAAAAGCCCCGTCTTCCCCCAGGGAGCAGCAGGAGGCCCACCACACTATACTAGGGCTGGCCATGCTGCCTTGATCCATTACTTTCTACCACGGAGCTCGCTCTCTTGTTAAACAGGATCAATAATATCTGGCAAGGCTTTGTGAGGGTTTATCATTTTGCGCCCAATATGTGTGTACCCTATGTTCATATAGCCTACAGCCCTGGGTTACACGTTGGACTGCAAGGCCAGCTTTCTGCTTCTGTAAAGATGTGCAGGATGAAGCTTTCTGCTTCGGTTACGATGACAATGAGCGTGGGTTTCAGAGAGCACGCTCCCCAATGAGCGCTGGTGATGCAGTGGTAAAAGCACTCGCTTGCTAACCTGAATGCCGGCAACTCAAGCCCACCAAGCGCTCTGCGGGAGAGAGAAGTGACAGTGTGCTCCACGAAGATCCCGTGCTCCCTAACATCGCTGCGAGGCCTGCATCTGAATCCACCAAGTGGCAATCAGTTTGGTTTTGAACACAGGGCCCCACCCAGAATGGGCGCTTACGGATTACCTTAGATGTTCTAGCTTTTGACATTGTGGCTTCTTGCCCTCTTTTATCAGGCTACATTTGAGTTTGTAGATCCAGTTTGCCCATATCCTCTAAAACATCGCTCTAGAAAGTCCTGTAGGTTTCACTTAGATTTCATGCGGCGAGAAGAAAGAGGCTTTATGTGGCTTACAATAAAGTTGAACGATAATGAAATGTCCCATCAGGCAAGCCTAAAGGAGCTGCACATCACAGTCTATGTGATTGGCACCCTCCAGATGTGCAGCCCCCAGCCGCCAAGCCTTGCCTCCACCCTATAGCCCCCACTGCTCCTTTCCTGCTGGCATTGATTTCATATTCTCTCCCTTTAGTTGGTGGCTTCTGAAACCACTTCTATTATGCAATCCCGGCAGCTTTTGACTTTATGTTGCTTTGAATCAACTCTCACTCATGACACCAGCATGCACAACAACAGAAACAGCAGTGCACAGTCCTGTGCCATCTCTGCACCGTGGTGTGCTCCTGTTCATTGTCAGAGCCATTGTCTCCATCCACCTCATCCCTTCTCACTGGCTCTCTACTCTGTCAGACATAATGGTCTTTTCTACCGGTTGGTATTGAGGACCCAACAGGTAAGCCAGTCGAAGTCTCCACATGCTTGCTTCTAAGAAGCATTCTGGTTCTGTTTCTCAGGGAGACTTCACTGTGATTCTCAGATGCCCTAAGGCAGTGATTCTCAACCTTCCTCATGCCGAGACCCTTTCATACAGTTCCTCATGTTGCGGTAACACCCTAAGCATAAAGTGATTTTCGTTGCTACTTCATCAGTGTCATTTTGCTACTCTTATGGATAAGGCGACCCCTGTGAAAGGGTCATTCAACCCCCATAAGTGTTGCAACCCACAGGTTCAGAACCATTGCCTTAAATATCTTCCCAATCAGGTACTTTGGCAAAAAATTCAAACAATAAAATCCACATTTCCCTTAAAAAACAGGGAGCGAGCTAGAGGTAATTGCTGGTGGTGGTGGCGGTGGTGGTGGCGGTGGTGGTGGTGGTGGTGGTGGTAGGGCAATATCAACAATGGCAAATATTATGCCAGTGAGTTCATTATGACTCATAGACACCCTACGGAGGAGGCCTAGGTGGCAGAGTAGGCAAGAGTTGGGCTGTTAACTACAGGGTCAGCAGTTTGAAGCCACCAATGGCTCCACAGAAGACCAATGAGGCTTTCTACTCCCTTAAAGACCTACAAGTCTTTGAAACTCACAGGGGCAGTGATACTCTGTCCTGGAGATGAGTCAAACAACACCAAAAGGAACTTGAAAATGCTTTCCATGTGGCTCAAAACTCACTCATAACCAGCAGAAATGCAAGGAGCATGTGCCTCGGGACTGCTTGTGGAAGGTAGGATTCTCAATCCCAACCTGAGTTCTGGGACAGTGTGTTAGTCTGGGTAGACTAGAGAAACAAGTCCACAGAAACTCATATATGTATAAGAGAGAGTTTTATATAAAGAGTAAGTGTACATTAAGAAACCATCCCAACCCAGTACTGTCCAAGCACATAAGTCCAACATTAGCCCATATGTCCGACACTGATCTACAAAGTCCTTCTCAGTCTCACAAAACATATGCAATGACACGGACTGCAGGAGGAGAGCTGAATCAGAGAGCATGTAAGCATCTCAGCGCTGGCAGGGGTCTCCATGCGGTTTATCCAGCACCCAGACCTGCATCATGGTGGATCAATGTGTCTTCTTCTCAGGGATGTCTTGCAGGAAGTGAACCTTACTAGCTGAAACAGGGAACTGACTAAGGCAGCTGCACCCTGGTCTGACCCTCAGAAAGCAAGAGAACCAGAAAAGCTCACCCAGAGATTTCTCTCTCCACCCTCAATTAATCCTACATGTGTTTATCGGCCAGGTTGGTACAATAAACCTTAACTATCTCAGATGGGAAGATATTGCCCTTAACATGAAGATGCATCACTTTTGTAACCACAGAACCACTTCTCCAGGATCAAATTCTGGATAGAAATGGCCCCAGGCTTGTAGCCCCGAGCAATGTTGAGGGAGTTTGATAAAAATTGGAAGAATTATCCATTGAACCTCAGAACTACATTATATGGTCAGGCAACCCCTTAGTTTATAATACTTCATTGCTGCTGTTCTTAATAAGTCCAAAGAAAACAAAGTCCACATGGAAGTAACACACCAGCCTGATCATGAGGTTTCAATGGGATCAGCTATCAGGCATCAAAAGACCAAAAACAATCAATTATAAAGATGCAAATAATGGGGGGTCAGAATGGAAACCCAAAGCCCATCTGCAGGCAGTTGGACATCCCCCTCACAAAAGGGTCACAAGGAAGGAAGAAATCAGCCAGGGTACAGTGTAGCACTGATGGAACCCACAGCATACCTCTAGTCCTTTAATGCTTCCTCCTCCTACCCCCTGCCCCCCACTATCATGACCCCAGTTCTACCTTACAAATATGGCTAGACCAGAGCATTTACACTGCTACAGATAAAAACTCTTGACACAGAATCCAGGACAGATGAGCTATGTCAGGAACAGTAATGGTAGTAGCGATACCATGAGGCTAGGGGAAGGTGGGGGAGAAGAGGGGAAAATGGGGAACTCATCGCAAGGATCAATGTGTAAACACACCCACACACAGACACCCTGAGGGGGGTGAACATCAGAAACAGGGGTGAAAGGACACAGAAGACAATGTAAGACATGAAAACAATAATAATTTATAATTTATCAAGGGTTCACGAAAATGGGAGGGGGGAGGGGAAAAAAGGAGCTCATACCAAGGGTTCAAGTAGAAAGAAAAGGTTTTGAAAAGGATGATGACAACCTATGTTCAATTATGTTTGCTACAATCGATGTATGAATTGTTATAAGAGCTGTAAGAGTCCCCAATCCAATGACTTATTTTAAAATAATAATAAGTCCAAAGGAGAGAATGTCTTTGGAAATTAATTTTTTTTATTTTCATGTGTTGGGATCAAAAAGGATATTTTATGCCACCTACAATCCTCTTTTACTTAAAACTCGTAAGTACACTGTGCAGTGCGTGTTCTCATCGTCAGAATATCACAGACAAAGACAAGGAGGTTTGGTAGCTTATCAGAGGACAGACAGCTAGTAAAACATTCCAAGCCCGGTGCTCTTTCCACCTCCCCCCCCCCTCCCATTGCATTCCTTCTCCTGTGCTGCTGAACTAACTGACCCATGCAGCTGGCTTCAAGCAGCAGCGGTTTGCAATCTCGCAGTGCTGTAAATCAGAAGTCCCTGCAGGCTACAGCAGATCCCCTGGCTCCAAGTCCCACAAGACCAACATCAAGGTGTCAGCAGGGCTGCACTCTTCCCTGGAGTCTCTGGAGGGAAAAACCGTTTCCAACATGATTCTATCGCATCACACACTTCCGTTCTTAGCAATTGTAGACTGAGATCCCTGATTCTCACTGGCTCTGGGCAATGGCCCTCTCCCTCATCATCAGTCCTTCTCAGGTGGCCCCTCCATCTTCAAACCAGGAACACCTAGGATCACCCATTCTCAAGCTCTCTGAAGTCCCTTTAAAGGGTTTATGTGGCTGGATATGGCCCTATCAGGAGCAGACTGTAATTGCATTTGTAAAATCTCCTCACAGAAGTACCTAGGTTAGTGTTTGACTGAATAGCCAGGGGGCAGAAAGAGTGGGAGGAGACCTACCGAATTCTTCCTACCACAATGGCTCTCGGACTCTA
This sequence comes from Tenrec ecaudatus, assembly GCF_050624435.1. NCBI lineage: Eukaryota > Metazoa > Chordata > Mammalia > Afrosoricida > Tenrecidae > Tenrec > Tenrec ecaudatus. The sequence goes on from NC_134537.1 coordinate 92,138,573, forward strand.
GTTAAGAATTGCCTAGAGTTCTTGTTGACAGTGCCAGTAGGTAGCCCTGTCCCTAGAGATTTAATTTTCCCAAATCTGGGACAGAATCCAAGCATCTTCACTCTTAACAGTCTCCCCCCTCCTCTTGGCCCGATTTGAATACAGTGGCTCTAGGACTGTGTTTTAAGAAACATTGGCTTATACTTAGCTCCATCGATAATAATGTATTCAATCTATCTAAGTAACAGGGCTCTTCTAATTCTACAAGTATTGACTCATTTAATCTGCATTGCAAACACTCTGAGCTTCATACTGGGATTAGCCTAAATTTTCAGACCCAAAGAGATTAAGTGATTTACTTAATATCACCTAGCTAATATATGGCAGAGTCGGGATTTAAAGTTGAGCAGGTTGGTTTCAGAACTTCTGGTTCCAGAATCATGGTCTCTAAATGACAATGTGATTTTCATTTGTCATGAGTCAAGATCAAAGCAAATCCAGATTAAATTGAAGACTCACTCAGAAGATTATTTCAGTTGTAACAGCATCGGGTGGGGGCTAGTATGGAGAAGCAAAAAGGACAAGAGGCTTGAGCAAGAACAACCCTATCTCTCAATTTTGCCCCCTTTGAACAAGGCTACCGAGCCAAACTCACTGCCATGGAGTTGACTCCAATTTACGGCGACCCTGTGGGGTAAGGTAGAAGAATTGCCCACTGTGGGTTTTCAAGATGGTAACTCTTTACAGGTTAGAAAGCCTCGTCTCTCTCACTTGAGGTGCCTCGTGGTTTTGAATTGCTGACACTTGTGGTTAGCAGACAAATGTGCAACTACTACGCCACTAAGACTGCTACGGAAGCACTTAAATATATCTGATGCTCGCACAGTATGTTAGAGACTTTACTTACCCAAAAGAAGGCTGGTGTTTCCAGAGCATAAGATTGCCAACACAGTGAAGTGCAGAGCATCTATGGTGCAAGGAGCAGAGTATCAGCTTAAAAATTGGCCTTCCTCTCTGACACCTGGTACTACACCTGTATCACCGACGACAATTGGCTGTCATCCTCACCCTCCCTCTAGAGCCACAAGGTTTGCACAGTCCTAGCTTCTCTGCACTGATCCTGCCGGAGGTCACCCCCCAGGCCTTTCTCCATTGCACAGCCGTGTGATAGAGACTAGGACACTGGGTTGTCACTCTGGGAAAGGTACTAACCTCCATCCCACTCACTTATTCAGTCATCCCAATTCTCTTAGATATTTATTCAAGGATCATTGAGCTTGCAAAATGGAAGCTTGAAAAATAACTCAACCAAGATGCTCCATGTATGGTTTTATCAACACTGATGGTTAGCAACAGATTTCCCAGCTGAATCCCACAAACTGGCCCAGACCTGAAGCACTGGAAGGCTGGTTCTTGGGTGTGGTATTCAGTCAGTACAATAACCCCTAAAGGAAAATAGCAAGGGTCTTGCCATCCTAACCACTTGTTCCCCAAACTCTTCATAATTTTGCCTTGCAGGTGGTTCACAGGAAATTCTGCCTGGTTATTTATATTGAAAATGCTGAATAGTTTTAAATTCATCAAGATGTGATAAATGACCTGCTATGTCACTCAGTCTCTGCAGGGATTCGTCTTTAAAGAAGAAAGTCTTGCTACCAAATAGCAATTAAAAAGGAATCACAGACATTATTTATGCCTCTTGAAGCATGCTAAATGGGATCCAATTCATAAGCCCCGGCAACTTGTTTCAAAGCCCTTTCTTCTACCTCCCAGTTCTCTCATATCCCACAGCTACTCCAAAGCGCTTCACATGCCACCCCCAGATCTCTACTCAGAGCACCAGGCAGGCTGCTTCTCTTTTCTTGACTCCTCTTCGTTCACAGCTCCTTATTATACGAGTCAAATTAGTCTCCTTATCCCACTCAGCCCCTTTCTCTTCCTCATCTTGGTCTAAATCTCCCTCTACTAGTCTCTTGACTTAATATCCTAGATCTAGAAGCCTGGCTAACAGAAAGGGAGGTGTGTGTGTGTGTGTGTGTGTGTGTGTGTGTATGTGTGTATACTGTGGAGGAAGTTGTTAGAGATATGGTGCAGTGAGATGGAACACTCCCATAGGAAGAAACACAATCCCTGTTCCATAAATGAAATGAAAGGAAGATGAAATAAAAAGTAAGATTAATACAAATTGTGAAATTCATTTGTGTACAGCAGTATTGTGCATGGCACTTTCACATCTCCTAGTCTATTTGGTTCTTATAGTATGTGTATGAGAAAAAAATGTCTGACAGAGATTTTCCATGTGGATATAAAAAGAAAGTATTGAGACTCAAGGAACTGACAATTTATTGGAACTGACAGTGAATACGAGGCCATGTATCCTGGTTTTGGCGTTCGGGCTCCGAGCTGTGAAGTCATAGAAGCTCAAATCTGAAGGAGCCATTATAGATAATTATTTTATTTTCAAGGATCACTCAATTATTTAGAGGGAAAACAAGAATAGTATTCATGCCTCTAGCTTCTGGTCACAAGTCCTTTGCACACACATGAAAATACCTTATAACATTCTCATTTTTTAATATTTGTGTTGATTTAAATATAAAGGGCCTTCAGAAAATTCATAGGAATATTCCATTATCTCCTTATTCCATTGCCCATGAACTTTCTGAACACCCTGCCTATGGATCTATAAACCTATATAAATCAATTTTTTAAGTTTAAAACAAACATTATGATTTCTAAGCATTGCTTACGGAACTCTGAATCCTGCTGCATTTCCCACAAACGTTTCTGCAGATCCAGCATTCTGCACCAGCAGCAGCAGTAGCTGTTTGGAAGTCACGAATGCACATCCACAAAACCCCTGTGCTTGTCTCAGGAACCCTAGTAGCAAAGCAGAGTGGGTTGTCTGTGCGTCAGGATTGACTGCGAAGCAGTGGGGTTGAGTTCAGGAGTGAGCCTTGCCCCAGGCAAAGGCCAGCATTTAGGATTTGAACATGGCAGAAGCAACCGTCTTTTTCTCTAGCAATCCCAACACAAGCTTTTCTAGCCTAAAATAACAGGTCTACTTTGTTGTGAGCTGCTCTGACATCCTCAACCCATGCATTCATTTATGGTCCAAGATGGCTGTGTGACGTCCCATCAAAGAAAAAAGCAAGGGCTGCCCCTTCTCTTGAGAGTCACAACTTTAAAAGATGCACTCCACTTATTTTTTGCTGCTCAAAATGTACTCATATAGGCCACCTATGCATGGTCATCAGCCCACCTGAAACATTAGTATCTATCAATAAACATAGGATGGAAATTGGCTTCTGGATTAAATAAGACACTTTTGAATCTGCAGCCCCTTAAGGGGGCAAGAGTGGCAATGGATTCAATCAAGCAAACTTAGAAAATAAACAAATGGATGAATGAAAGCATCCTGGGATTCAGGGTAATTATCAGAAGATGAAATAGATATCTTAGGCAGGGTAAATGCTGCCTCACACACCTCTGGACCTATGGATTAGTTCACTTTCCTACGCTTTCTTAAAGGCAAGACCAAGTCATATTTACTTCCTGCCTTCCTCAGGATGCTTCCAGGCAGAAGAAGGCGGGCCCTGCTATGCGCTGTACTCAGGAGAGGTTGTCATCACACCTCTGTTTTAACAGTACTGAAGGAAAGACGCATGGCATGGTCCAGCTCTTTCAGGCCTACACACACACATGCGTGAACACACACACTCACACGTATGTATACACATCAACACACTGGCACACAAGCTCAAATGTGAATGTAGGGTAAATATGCCTGTCATAGAGACTGACATATGTCAATGGATGGCTACTCACAGAGTGTGTCCAATAATGCTCCCCCGAACTAAGGGGAAGGCTCCTCTATGGCTTCCTATCCCATACTCGCCAAGTCTGCACGACCCTATCCTTGTGCAGGAAATAAATCTTCACCTCTCTGTTGCTAAGCCAGATCCCAGAGGAGAGGGTTCTTTCCTAGAGCACGGTGTAAGTGAACTGAACAACACACAAATCTAGGCCCCATCGGTTGACTGCAAAGCTACGTCCTTTAGCATGCTCCACGGCAGTGTGGGCTCTGTGATGACTCGGGCCACATGTCCTCCTTTCTACAGCTGGGAAAAACAGACTGAAGAAGGTAGAAAATGCCCGCCTTTGAAAAGTGCATCATCGATCTTGGATTGTGACATCTGCACCAAATGATTGGACAGGAAGCGTGTGATGGAGGGATGCGAAGAAGGGAATGCAAATAGGTTGGCTTCTCCTCAGAGCCTTAAAATCCCACCCAAACCAAACTCACTGCCATCGGGTTAATCGTGACTCACTGTCAGGATCAATCTCTATGACAGGATAGGGTTTCTTAAAGGGCAACTCTTTGTGGGAGTGGAAAGCATCATCATTCTTCCAGAGTAACTGGTAGTTTCACACTCCTACCATGTGGTTAGCAGCTCAACACATAACCACTATGCCACTGGGGCCCCTGAGCCTTAAAGCATGCTCTGAATTTAGTATCCAGAGAGAAGAAAGTTGTGAGCAAGCAGGTCTTTGTGACTATCCACACAAGGAGTACAGAGGCCCTAAACAAGCAAGATCAAAAACAGGGACTGTCAAGGTCAAGTTTGTTGCAGATCTGAAGGGACAAGAATGCCAGTGTTTGTTGACTCGTGTTGTTTGTTGTAGCCAAGAGTGGGAGGCGATCTAAAATGTCTGTCTCAAGAGGTGGGGATGAATAAAATGTATGGATGCACGCCACCCCAGCAGGCAGGAGCTAAAAGCAATGAACTTGCTGCATGCAGAGCAAATGTAGGTATCTCCAACAGTCAATTGTTGGGGAAAAATAAGAAGCAAAATGAAGTCTGCAAAAAAAAATGTTACTTCTGTAAACCAAAAGCACATGCAAATACAATATTAACCAAGACACATAACTTGCACATTCAAGAGAGTGTCTAGGCAGATGAATGGGCATGAGGATGAAAGACTGAATGGGGAAAATAAATGAGACAGGGGCCCTGTGGACACTGATGGAAATTGTATACTGAGAATTGATGTATAATTAACTCAACTCTACATGAGTTCAAAACAAAAGTAAATAATTATATATTTGCATACATAAATGCATAAAATCTTTCTTGAAGATGGAAATCGTTTGTAGTGTTATGAAGGGTTTTTGAAACCTCAATTGCTGCAAGTCAGTTCTGACTCATGGTCGCTGTGTTTGTGTGTCAGAGTAGAAATGTGCTCAGGAGCATTCTCTGTGGCTAACTTTTCTGTTTTTATTTATTTTTTAATCATTTTATTGGGGGCATTTACAACCTTATCACAATCCATTTATACATCCATTGTGTCAAACACATGTGTACATTTGTTGCCCTCCTCATTCTCATAACATTTTCTTTCTACATGAGCCCTTGGTATCAGGTCATCATTTCCCCCTCTCTTTCTCACCCTCCCTTCCTCTCTCCCTCACCCTTGATAATTTATAAATTATTATTATTTTGTAATGTCTTGCACTGTCTGACATCTCCCTTCACCCACTTTTCTGTTGCCCGCCCCCCCCCCCAGGGAGGGGGTTATATATAGATCCTTGTGATAGGTTCCTCCTTTTTTACCCAACCTTTACCTTCTCCTCCTGGTATCTCCATTCTCATTATTGGTCCTGAGGGATTTATTTGTCCTGAATTCCAGTTCCTATTTGTACAACGGTACATCCTCTGGTCTAGCCAGATTTGGGATCATGATACTGGGGAGGAAGAAGCATTAAAGAACTAGAGGAAAGTTGTATGTTTCATCATTGCTACACTTCACCCTGACTGGCTCATCTCCTTCCCCCGACCCTTACATAAGGGGATGTCCAGTTGTGTATAAATGGGCTTTGGGTCTCCCTCATTCACAATAATATGATTTTTGGTTCTTTGATGCCTGATACATGATTCCATTGAGACCTCAGGATCACACAGGTTGGTGTGCTTCTTCCATGTGGTTTTTGTTGTTTCTCAGCTAGATGGCCACTTGTTTATCTTCAAGCCTTTAAGACCCAAGACATGATATCTTTTGATAGCCGGGCACCATCAGCTTTCTTCAACACATTTGCTTATGCACCCACTTTGTCTTCAACGATTGTGTTGGGAAGGTGAGCATCACAGAATGCCAGTTTTAATAGAACAAAGTGTTCTTGCATTGCAGGAATACTTAAGTATAGGCCCAATGTCAATCTGCTACCTTAGTAGAAAACCTATAAATATATGCACACAGATCTATTTCCTCATCCTCATATATAAATATACTTACATATGTAGATGCCTGTATTTAGACCTCTATAAATGTCCTTTGCCTCCTAGTTCTTTCCTCCATTTCCTTTTACTTTCCTCTTGTCCCACTATCATGCTCAGTCTTTTTTTTTAAAACATTGTATTAGGGATTCATACAACTCTTATCACAATCCATACATATATCAATTGTGTAAAGCACATCTATACATTCTTTTCCCTCATCATTTTCAAAGCATTTGCTCTCCACTTAAGCACCTGGCATCAGTTCCTCATTTTCCCCCTTCCTCCCCACTCCCCCCTCCCTCATGAGCCCTTGATAATTTATAAATTATTATTTTGTCATATCTTTCCCTGTCCAGCTACTCCCCTCACCCACTTTTATGTTGTCCTTCCCCTAGGGAGAAGGTCACATGTAGATCTTTGTAATAGGTTCCCTCTTTCCAACCCACTCACCCTCTACTCTCTCAGTATTGCCCCTCACACCCCTGGTCCTGAAGGTATCATCCGCCCTGGATTCCTTGTGCCTCCAGCTCCTATCTGCACAGTGTACATCCTCTCCTCTATCCAAACTTGCAAGGTAGAATTTGGATCATGAGAGTTGGGGGGGGGGAAGCATTTAGGAACTGGAGGAAAGCTGTATTCTTCATTGGTGCTACATCACACCCTGACTGACTCATCTCCTCCCCTATACCCCTCTGCAAGGCTATCTCCAGTGGCCGACAAATGGGCTTTGGGTCTCCACTCTGCACATCCCCCTTCATTCACTATGGTAAGATTTTTTTTATGATGCCTTATACCCGATCCCTTCGACACCTCATGATCCCACAAGCTGGTGTGCTTCCTCTATGGGGGCTTTGTTGCTTCTGAGCTAGATGGCCGCTTGTTTACCTTCAAGCCTTTAAGACCCCAGACACTATCTCTTTTGATAGCTGGACACCATCAGCTTTCTTTGCCACATTTGCTTATGCACCCGTTTGTCCTCAGTGATAGTATCATGGAGGACAATGATTTTTTGTTCTTTGATGACTGATACCTGATCCCTTCAGAACCACGTGATCACACAGGCTGGTGTGTTCTTCCATGTGGGCTTTGTTGCTTCTGAGTTAGATGGCCACTTGTTTATCTTCAAGCGTTTAAGACCCCAGACACTATCTCTTTTTATAGCCAGGCAACATCAGCTTTTGTCACATTTGCTTGTTCATCCGCTTTTTCTTCAGCAGTTGTGTTGGAATGGTGAGCATCATAGAATGCCAATTTAATAGAAGAAAGTATTCATGCATTGAGGGAGTGCTTGAGTAGAGGCCAAAGGTCCTTCTGCCACCTTAATACTAAACCTATAAATATAGACACATAAATCTATTTCCCCATCCTCATATATATATTTGCATATGTACATGTCTTTGTCTAGACCACTATAAATGCCCTTTGCCTCCTAGCTCTTTCCTCTATTTCCCTTGACTTTCCTCTTGTCCCACTATCATGCTCTGTCTCCAACTGGGTTTCAGCTATACCTCTTAGTTACATTACCCTTGATCACTCCCTACCAGGCCTGCCATACCCACCTCACCACCAATTTGGATCACTTGTTGTTCCCTTGTCCCTGGGTTTGTTAACACCACTTCATTACCCCCCCACCTCCCCCTATCCCAAGTCCCCCAGAACTCTCGGTCCGGTTGTTTTTCCACCAGATAGTTCATCCAGCCTTTCTTATTTAGACAGACCTGTGGACATAATAACATGCACAAAAACAAGACAGAGAAAAACCAAGCAACAGTATACAACAAAACAACAACAAACCACTGACAAACAACAAAACACAACAAGAAAGAAAAGCTTGTAGTTAGTTCAAGGATCGTTTATTGGCCTTTAGGAGTGTTTTCCAGTCCAGTCTGTTGGGGCACCATGCCCTGGCCCCAAAGTCCACTTTGAGCATTCCCTGGGGACCTTGCCGCTCCATTCCTTTGCTGTTCCATTGCACTCCCCAAGTGCTTTGCCTCGGTGTGGTGGGATCACATTAGGCACAATTCCCACACTGTGCCACTGACTTTAGATCACTTGTTGTTTCCTTTTCCCTGGATTTGTTAACACCTGCTTCCTTTCCCCTGCCTGCCCGCCCCCATATCCCCCTGGAACAGCATGAAGCAGGGAATCAATAGAGAGGTCTGAGGGGCCAGCCCCAATCCCAACTACACAGACAGCAGTCCTTGCCCCCAGAAGAATTTACTTCAAAGGCCAGCACTGACACTATAACTCAGGGAGAGGGACATGTCTGATCAGAGCATGCAGGAGCAAATAAAGGGGGAGGTAGAGAGAGTGGAGTACATCATGGCCCACCAAGCCTTGAGAACCATATCCCTGCTCAGCACAGAGAGGACCATATAGCCAATCCCACTATGACACACAACATCCCTCACTGACCCATAGACATGTGGGGGACAACATTGGAGACACAGTGCAAAAATTGTGCCCTATCTGACCCCACCTCACCAAGGCAAACACTAAGGGCATGCAACAGAACAGTAAAGGGAGCAGAGCAAAGAAGTCCCGAGGGAATACAGAAAATAGACGTTGGGGCCAGGGCATGGAACACCATCAGATTGGACTGGAAAACACTGCTAAAGGTCAACAAGCAGACCTTGAACTATTCACAGGCTTTTTGTTGGTCATTGTTTTTTGTTTTGTTTTCTTGCTTTGTTTTGCTCTGTCTTGTTTTTGTGTGTGTGTGTATTATTATCTCTGCAGATCTATTTAGATAAGATGGGTGGGATAAACAATCGGGAGGAGAAAACAGTAGGACTGAAGGTGGCTGACTCTTCTAAAGCAGATCACCAGGCCTGTGCTTCTGAGGTGCTTCTGGGTCAACCTTTTGGTTATCAGCCAAGCAGCCTAACTGTCTACACTACTCCGGGAATGCACCGAGATAAAGGTCAAGGAAGGAGGGCACCCAGTTTTGCTGTCTGTGTAACTTATACCATTCTGGCCAACACCTTTGCAGTTGTGTTTCCTCTCCTTCTCTCAGTTTTAGTTCTACATTTATTCGTCACCTTTAGTGACCACATCCCAAGAAAATAACCTTTGAAAACAAACTGATATTACTGTCACTTCATATGTACTATGGTAAATAAGCCCCTCCCTAGATATGAGGGATTTCAAACTGCACCAGGTGACACTGTCAGTGGGGGGTGCAGAAGAGGGGATGGTGACACAAAAATGACGGTCTATAAAACCTTTGTGTAGAATTTCAGCAAAAATATATTATTTTTATTTTTAAATACCTGAGATACTTATAACAACAAAATTAATTTTTTACATAAGATTTTGGTCTTCTACTGACATCTATAAACCAGGTGTTCACAAATTGAGCTCTGCTATCATTCCCTCCATCTGATATGGATTTCATTATTTATAATCCTTGGATCACACAAGCTGGCGTGCTTCTTCCATGTGAACTTAATTGAAGGCTCACTTAGATGACTGCTTGTTTGGCTTGTTTGAAGATAAACCTTTAAAATCCCAGACACTATTACTTCTGATAACTGGCCGTCAACTAGTTTCTTCACCACATTTTGCTATAGCACCCATATCTTCAGTGATCTCTTCATGAATGTGATGCCTTGTGTGTGTGCATATATATATATATATATATATATATATATATATATATATATATATATATAGAGAGAGAGAGAGAGAGAGAGAGAGAGAGAGAGAGAGAGAGAGAAAGAGACTCTGATTTTGCCACTTTTTTTCTGTTCTGGGTACAATATTTGGATAGTGTTTGCAAATATCAATAACTTTTGAGAATTAAATAGTAACTGAAGAAAAAGAAGGAGTAAATAAGAAAGGCTCTCACTCAGTTACCAATAATGTAATTCATATGTACTGGAATGTAGAAAAATTTTACAAGACCACCTTTTTAGGAACCACATAGCCTAAGAAATGTTACACTTAAGCAGTTTACCACACATTACTCTATAGTTAATATTGAAACAAAGCCTCACTAAGGATTTAATATAGTCTCAGGTCTGCGGGGAAGATGACACTGTCAGTTACCATATTGAGTGGCATGAACCCTAGGGCCACCACGATTGGCCGTATAACATTGAGGAAGTCACACAAAAAATGCTTTGAGCCTCAGTTTTCTCCCGTGTTGAAAAAGGGCTGATACCTTCTCCGTGTGCTTAGGGAGGAGCCATGGCGTAGTGGGTTACTTGCCGGGCTGCTGACCAAAAGGAACCTTCTGTGCTGTCTTCTATGGTTGCGATTCGTCATAGCAACTCTACACCATGAGGGTCTGTCTTTGTTGTTGTTCTCTCCATGTAGTGAAGAAACCCTGGTGAGGCAGTGCTTAACGCATTTGCCTGCTAACCAAAGGTCAGCAGTTCAAGACTATCAGCCACCCACTCACCCTAATGAGAACAATGTGGCCCTTTGCTTCTGTGAAGAGGACAGCCTTAGAAACGTCGTGGAGCAGTTCCATTCGGTCCTGAAGCATCATTAGGCATCAGAATCCCCCTGAGGGCAACTAGGTTAGTTTTGGGTTTTCTCACATAGTCACGAGGTAGGTGTTATATAAAGGGATATAATACAGAATTTGATTTAGTTCATAAAATGTCTCTTTCTGATTGCCCTGGGCCAAAGGACCCCAGTTTTCCCCTGCGGTCTCAGTCAGACTGGCCACTGAGGTGAGAGCCAAGCTTTGTAACTGAGGTAGAGGCTTGCTCAGTACCAAAGGCGGAGCTTTCTGGGAGTGTGGTCAGGAGCAGCCCTAGTGGTGAAGGGCCCTAATCCCCTCCTGGCCCTTGAGAAAGCGGCATCCAGGCCTGGCCAGGTGCCCAAGGTCTGATGAAAAGCCACTGAGAGAGGCTGGGCTCGCTTACACCCAACGTAGCTGCACATTTTCATCTTTTTTATGTGTTTGAGATGTTGCACTAATTGTGATGGATGTTCTCTTTGTGCTCACGCTGAGGGCGGATGATGAAGCCATAATATAAGGTAATATGTCTATTAAAGATTTAAAATAACCCGCCTGCTGGATGATTCCTCACTCCACTGGCAGATTCAAGCTCCTTGGGGGAAAGCTGGTGCTAAATTAGAGGAGGTGATAGGGTGGGAGGGAGGCAGGAGCAAGGAATAGCCTCCAACTTGTGGAATGTTGTTACACAGCTCTACCTTTAAGGAGCTGATCGTTTACTGTGCACCAGCTTTCAATTCCTGCTCCTGATACACAGAGATGGTCGATGACTTTGGAGTTTCTTAATGTAGGAGAAATTTTAACTGGGGTCAGTGAGCTAAGTAACAGAACTCAATAATCATGGATTCACCGTCCTTCTCCCAGACATTCAGATGGATGTGTAAGTCCTTAGTTATGGATATGGCATTAGATGTACTACCGAATCTCTCTGTCCCCAAATTCTAGTGTCAGATACAAAATTGACAAATAGGATCAGGTAGTTTTCAAACCTCGTCTATCTTTGGAAAAATAGGAATCTAATGTTTAAAAATTTATATAAAGAGAACTTTAGAATCTTCTGTATGTATGCCCTTGTCCTATGGCCTGTGTTTCACACACACACACACACACACACACACACACAGAAGTAGCAAAAGGTGTGTGCTCCCTGTGGCCAGAATGTTTGGGTCATCGGCTTAGAACCCTACAGGTTAATTTTAGGAGAGACAACATATAGATTTAGGACAGCATTCCCGGAGATGGCCAAGAGCCCAGATATTAGCCTCAGCTCCATCTCCAATACCACACCTTCCTTTTAAAAGCTTCCCACCATCCATTCTCCCTGCCTGAGTGCATCAGCTACTAATCCACCACTCTAGTTAGGCAGTTCTCTTTATTTATAACCAGTCCCTACTTTTACCGCCTCCTTTTTTTCTTCTCTGTTGGAGCCTGATGTAGTACCCTCTTCTCTTCTCTCAATCTCTGAAAATCCCATTTCAACTTCCAGATAAAGATGAAGCATAAAAGAAGATGAAGAAGTATCTCTTCTTCATTACCTATTTAAATTAGTACCAATAGCACAAATATCCCCATCAGCACCCAAAGCAAATGGAATACGATCTCATAGCATAAGCTTGGGAGAATGGTTACCAAAAAAAGACACAAAATAAGTGGATATGATTCCATAAGGCTTAACTCCACGTTTGTATCTACATATTCCCAGCTGGTGATATAAACAAAGGGAGCAAAGGTCATAAAACCTCAAGAACATAACTTCTTTGGGAAAAAAGAATGATTAGGCATACCAAGCAGAAGGTAAAGCAATGCTCGTAAGTGCAATATTTACACCTGGCAGTACAGACTATGGCATGGAAAGGACTCTGGTAGCACTATGGGTTAGATGTTGGTCTGCTAACTGCAAGGTCAGTGGTTCAAACCCACCAGCCAGTCTGCAGAAGAAAGATCAGGCTGTCTTTCATAAAGATTTACAGTCTCAGAAATACTGAGAAACAGTTGTACTCTACTCTGTCATTGTGGGTCAGAATCAACTTGATGGCAGTAGGTTTTTAATTTTTGGTGGTGGGGGTGAGATGGGGTGGGGTGGAGGGCAGTGCTGATGGGGCTGCTAACTACAAGGTTAGTTGGGCAAGCCCACCAGCCACTTCGGGGGCAAATGATGAAGTTATCTGCTCCCACAGAGATGTACTGCCCAAGGAACCCAATATAAGGTCACTATACATTGGAATTAAGCCAATGGCAGTGGGTTTCTGGTATAGTATGATCACATCTCAGGGTGTGCAACATTCTATTTGGGTTTCAAAACTCCCTGTGGTGCTGGTACTGGTGCTGATAGCTCCATGATGTGCATGAGAAAACTGGGCCGCATGATCCAAACCATAATCTAACCTGCATCCCAGCAGAGACAGAAAACTATCTGGTGTCATGTTTTCATAGTTGAAGTTCAAGGGATGATTTTAAACATAAAGTCATATCCCAACTTATAAGCATAAGCTACAACTAAGAGCAGATATGGTGGTGTCTAACAGGATACTTTCTAAATTTTAGAGTAATGGACAGAATCTATATTATCTAACAAAACTTTCTACATTTGCAACTTAAAATTTTATTAACTATGATCCATCAAGGTACTAAAAAGGGAAAAATATATGATCCCTCTCAAATTTGGCTCAGTGAGGAAGTAAAAAAAATCTCAATAAGATGGGAAAAGCATTAAGAAGATTTTATACACATGGATAGCTATATAATAAATAGCAAAGACGTCGCTTTGACAAATAAGATACCTCTGATCCAAACCATTGTATTTTAAATAACTTCATATGCATGTGAATGCTGAAAACAATGAATAAGAAAGACAAGTAAAGAATCGATGCATCTGAATTACTGTGCTGGTGAAGAATACGGAAATCGATGTGGACTTCCAAAAGACCAAACAAACCTGTCTTGGAAGAATTCCCTAGAGGTGAGGATGCATCGGTTTTGTCTCAGATACTTTGAACATGGTATCAGGAGAGACCAGTCCTTGCCAAAGGACATCATGCTTGGTAAAATAGAGGGTGAGTGGAAAAGAGGAAGACTCTCAACAGCATGCATTAACACTGTGGTCACAGAAGCAGGTTCAAACAGAACACTGGAGGGAATGGCCCTGGACCAGGCAGGGTTTCCTTCTGTGGTGAAGGGGGTTGCTCTGCAGCAGAACCATCTCCGGGCACCTCCCAACAGGGGCAGCATATCAATCGCACTGGCTTGAGTAAGGAGAAAGAGTTTGCTTGTCATGGTGAGTATGCAAACATCTCGCAGAAAAACTTTGAAAGAAAATATACCTCCAAAAATATAATAATTAACTCAGTTGACAGAAAATGTAACACAAAGACCAGAAGATGATTCCCTATCCATAGTTTCTAGTATAGAACAATTCCATATATAAATCCCACTTTTTTAAACAATGGTCAAAGACAATATGCTACAATAACGGAAAGAGATTAGAGGGTGAATGCAGAATTAAGGGAACTAACCAAAGGCCAAACCAATGTCATCACAGAACTATACTAATTAGAACCGCCCCAAACCAAACAGGCACGGCTGGAAATTTCATTAAAGACATGGAATAACATCTTGAGGGAACGCAAAAGGAGAAAGGAGAGAGAGAATTATTACAAATAAAGGAATGGATTCAGTCCCTGGAGAAGACATCATATTTGGTAAAGTAGAGGATCCGCGAAACAGGAGACTGTGGAAGAGGTGAGCTGGCACAGTGGCTGCAACCAGGGAGCCCAAACATGACGATTTGGAGGATGGTGCTGAATTGGCCGGCATTTTCCTGGGTTGCCCATAACAGTGGCGCCAAATAGAAAGGACTTGATATTACTAACAGCAACAATGTTTAAACTTTCCCCGAAATAGTGACCACTTCAAAAAGAATACAAATTATTCAGATATTCTAATTTAAAAAATTTAATGTGTACATTTTAAAAGCTTAGCTATTCTCAGGAAAAAATGATTCAGAATGACTAGAGCCAAGAGAAATCACAGTTACATTGTTGCATGCAAAAGATACATAATTACTGAACTATTGAATTATATGATATGTGAGTATGTGCCAATGAAACTGTAAAATACGTAGATAAGTTAAAGAATTAGACTTCCAGGCAGAAAACACAAGTATCTAGAAAGGAAAAGCCCAGTTCTCCCCACACTTCCTCAGAGCGGCATCAGGGCTAAAAAATAAAAGGAAAATATATCCAACACTTGAGTGGTGACCCAGAATATCTAGCTGCACATTCTAAAATAAAATTAAAATTCCCACTTTTTGTGGTCCAACCTCTCCATGAAAAATGACATGATCACTTTTGCACTTGTCAATTATTTTCCTTATATCAATATATCATGACTTTTAAGCTACCTGTAAGCTTTCTACTGACTAAAAGACCCACACACTCAGGAAACAGTTCACTTAATGAAGATGAAAGTACTTAAAAGCCATAAAATTCCATGCAAGGGAAAGGACCCTTATCGGTTATGGTCACCATCTGTCCCTTTCTTAGCCTTTGTCACCATTGTCCCTTCTCTCCTTTTCAATCATTCCTCTCTCCGCTCTTTCTTTAGAGATTATAGAACTGCAAAGACCAAACACTTGCAGACACAGCCCACACAGTTTCTTTCGTTTTGTGCTGTTTACTTGTGTATGGGTGAACCCAGCCTCAGAAAGATCGGTGGCTTGTCTAAGGTCATAAGCCAAATTAATGGCCAAATTAGGATTAAATACATGAGAATAATCAGATTAGTGTCCTACATTGCCTGAAATTTCAAGAGAGATTTTTTTTTTTACTTAACAGAGACTTTGTTAAAACAAGAATTTTACATTTCTCTTCTAAAATCTATAACGTTTGTCTTAAATTTTATTGTGGTACAATATGCATAACAACATATATTCCATTTTTGCCACTCTTCCTACTTTGGCTAATTTAATGCGGTGATGTTAACTATATTCATCACGTGTTGCAACCATCACAACCATTCATCTCCAAATGTTTTCCATCATACAAA
Source organism: Tenrec ecaudatus (assembly GCF_050624435.1). Lineage (NCBI taxonomy): Eukaryota > Metazoa > Chordata > Mammalia > Afrosoricida > Tenrecidae > Tenrec > Tenrec ecaudatus. The sequence continues at coordinate 92,154,344 of NC_134537.1, forward strand.
ACAAAGCTCCGTAATAAGGATACCATAAGTAATCAATCACTTTCTTCCTCTCAGCCTTTGATAACCACCAATAAACTTACCTCTATCTACTCATTTGCAATATTCCTTGTAGGTGGAAAAATACAAACTTTGACCTCACCTGATTTACTTCATGGGAATGAATATTTTCAAATTCATCGATTTATAGTACATATCAGAACGTTGTTAGGACTGAATTGGAGTGTACCATATGTGCGCACCACATTTTGTTTATCCATCCACCTGCTGAGGGGCCCCTGGCTTGTTTGTGTTAGCTTTTGTGAATAATAATGCAATGCATCTGGTGGCGCAGTGGATTGAGTGTGGGGCTGTTACATTTGAAAGTGGGTGGTTCTAAGCCACCAGTCTCTCCCTGGGAGCAAGGTGACACAACCTGCTTCCACAAAGACTTACAGCCTCAGAAACTGCATGGTACAATTCTACTCTCTCCTCTGGAGTCACTAGAAGTTAGAATCGACTACATGACAGTGGGGTTGGCTTGCTTTTCTTGTTGATAATAAATTCTATAATTATAAACTGAAAAGATGTCACAATAGGAAATTTAATGATCACAAAACAAATATTACAACAAATTACTATGTCTTCTTTTTAGATCGATTTTTCATCTCTAACATATTATAATTAAGACCATTTTTCTATTCTTTGCTCTTACAATTTTTTCAAGGTTTTTTATCACAATTAAGCTGCCACACAAGATCGACTTCCATAAAGAATAAGGGTAGTGAATAGAGTCTCTCCTGAAACGCTGTATACTGAGGATTCTGAGCCTCGTTAGGCCTGGCCGTGATCGCTCAGTTGTGGCGTTTGTGGAATCATTAAAGTTAGGAATATGTCTACTATCAACGCGGGGAAAGTGCACTGTATTTCATCCTCTATCATAGAATCACATATGCCTAGATGAGTGTAAGTTTTCTTTTCTGAACCTATAAACTTAGTTCTCGTGTCGGAACGACATTGTCACTCTTCTCCATACAGACTTGTACTTACGTCCTCTGGATAAGCCTTGGATAACGTGGACAAGTCGGGATCATTTCTGGGATGTTTTTGGGCGCTCTTCATCAGCCACATCCACTCTGCTCCAGAGTAAATCTATTTGAAAGAACAGCATGCATTTCCACCCCGATTTTCATGAAAGATTCAAGTGAGTCAATGACGACACAGTATGTGATTATGTGAAATTGATCTCTGGCACTTAATACTTCGGGAGCACTTCTGTCATTTCCTTGTTTCTTTCTACTGCTTCTGCGACAGCAAGCTGCTTGGTAATCAGTATTTGGAAGTGTTTATTTTGTGCTTTCAAAATTTTCAAATCTACTCTTAAATTATGTGAATACTCTGTTAATGACTAATAGAGAGCTGTGAGTATCTCTAAGTTTACTTATAAATCACAGAACACTTGATTCATCTGATGAAGAAGGCTGCACTATATCATTCCCCACAACCAACATAAATAAATACTTCGTGTCTGCATTTTAACGGCAATGCTTTCAACTTTTCTTTCACTATCTCCCTTTTGGGTCTCATATTCACCAATATTTTCAAAGATATCTAGACCTGGGATTGCGTTCATTGCTACAGAATGTACTTCCCAGTGTGCATTAGAGAGGCATTTTAATACTTGGTTATTACCTAAATATGTTTTAAGAACTGCTCATCAATGCGAAGAAATAACAAAAACGTACAGAGTAAGAGAAAAAAATAAATCAGCTGATTCCAGACAACAATCTACTGCCCTCTGCCCTACAAGGTAAAGTGACTGTGTAGCACATGGGCACATGGTAAGAAAATGCATATTCATCATGCTTCATCCTATGATTTATGTTAATCAGATTACGTGGTAAGGGCAGGGAGAATAGAGAATAAGTTCATTGGAGGAAAATAATTCAAGGAACTAGCAGGCCAGGTGTTGTAGAAATCATTTATACGTGGAAATCACCAGGCATTAAGACAGGAATAAAGTTGGAGAGAAGAGTGAACCAAGAGCTACAGACATTGAGAAATAAGAGGAAGTCTTCTGGTCGGACAGAAGCTGAAGCAGACATGTTGCACAGGTTTTCTACAATAAAGATATGAGAGACCAAGTGAAACTGATAGGGATGATAACCTGGAACCCAAAGCTTCAGAGGGAAGGCTAGAGAAGTGCTGGAATACAGACTAGAGGGAGAAGCTGAATAAAAGAGGTGAGAGAGGAGACAGATGAGTGCAATGGCGGTCCCCATGGTCCTATACAGCCATCCGGAACTTTTGCAAGCAGCATTCCATGGAGACAATGGCCTGGCAGCACAAGGCCTGACAGGCCTCTCACACTGGTGAGAGGCTACAAGAAAGATGTGGTATTCCGTTTTCCCACACCGTCCTGGTGACCTGAAGCATGGCCAACCCTCACCACACAGTCACCACCACACTGCTTCCTGCTACCCATGCACACTGGTTAGGGTCCTGGTATACCAGCCCAAGTGTAGAGGTGCGTGAACTCTGGATATCAAACCAGCAAAAGAAGTGCTAGGCAAATGGCCTGTCCCCAGCCGTTTGCAAGAACTCCTTCTGCACCCAGTCGTCCTGCTTACAGCTGCCCTCTGAGCTCCGCAGATTTCCTTTTGGTGATGGACACCCTGACCACAGTCCGTTTCAAAGCCAGTGTGAACTTCCAGAATAGGGATCCTGCTCCCCAACAGCATCAAGGTCGACAAACATTCCATCTAGTCCTGTGCCCCTTTCCTCCTAGCCCTGCCCTGCCCTCTCCATAAGCTCTGGCTTGCAGAGGGTGCAACTCACACTGGGATTCCTGTCCGCTTCAATTTTCTCCTCTCTCAATCCTGCCCTTTCACCACGTTTCCCCTTTCTTTTTTCGTTTCCTTGCTTTTTATGGTTTGCTCCTTTGAATTTTTGTCTTTTCTTCTGATTATCTTTTATTTTTCCCTGCCTTCACTGGTTTTCTTTTTTTCTTTTCTATTATTGTTTCTGTTCTATATAATTTTCACTGCTGTTTTTCTTTTCTTTCCTTCTACGCCTAAGTTTTTGTGGCATTTTTTTATTTTCTCTTCTTTTAATCTCTTCACTTGTATTTATTTTTAATGATTAAATAAGTTTATTTCTGTTATTTGCCTAATTTTCTACTTGTATTTGTTTATTGTCTTCTTTTTATTGCTGTTGTTTGTGTTGGGTTTTTTCCAACAGTTTTATTGGCCCATAATTTACATATCACAAAATTGAATAGTTCAATCTTTTGAACACATCTAGAGGAAACTGTACAATAGCCACCACATCCATCCTAGGGCATTCCTGTATCCCATGTTGCTTGATTTTTCTGTTTTCTATATGGGCATATACCTCAAAGAAATAAGATACATGGATGTATGGTCTCTCGTGTTTATAGCAACAGAGTGAACAATAGGAAGAAACTAGAAGCAACCCAAGTGCCCAATATTGGAAGAATGGATAAAGAAACGATGGTACATACACATAATGGTACACTGTGCATCCCTGAAAAACAGTGTTGAAAGCATGAAACATCACATGCCATGGAAGGACCTGGAAACCATTATGCTGAGTGAAGTTAGCCAATCACAAAAGATCAACTATTGTATGAATCCACTACTATAGGAAGAAACAGCAAATAAAACAAATCTTGGAGACCAATTTCCAAACTAAGGGGTAGAAACTCTGCCCACCAAGCATATATCAAATGTATCTCACCCCACTTATGTGCACTTCATAAGAACCTCGTCGAAAGAGGAGACTTCACATTGGCTGGAGTCACTCCTTCAAGAAGGGGAAAAAGGGAGAAGATCATGAACCTGATGCTGTACAATACTGAGAAAAGGCTGCGACAAATCCACAGGCTCTCCAGAGGAATGAGAGGAAGCCCTTAGTTGAAAATCAAGTCCAGACTAGGGGAGGGAGCATCTTCACTTCAGGGGAGGCACTGATATTTCTGTTGGTGGGTATGATGGGAAAATGGAGAAGTGCAACTGCATATTGAGGAAAGATGCTAAACAATAATTGTATGGAACTAAGAAAAGAAGAAACCCAGTTCTATGTTCCTGGGTAGACACATCTAATATGTTTCTACCCACCTCTCAGGGACACAGACCATGGATTAAGCATTATGATGAACTTAGACGCTGGCCTTATAAGGAACATGGCATCCTCTAAGGACCACACCAGAAGGACTCAACATGGAAGCCTGACTGAACAAACTAGGCCCTACCTCAAAACTACCTGTAGCCCTTGGACTTCAGTCTGAAGTTCCCTGATGGGAGAGAAAGCAAAGGATTGCTACCCTAACTGTGGAAATGGCAGTTGTTGGAATTAGGTGGGACCCCAGGCTTAGTGGGTGTCCAGTGAGAGGGGAGCCAGAATCACCAGCTATTTACTATCTCAATGCTTACATTAATATGACAGGTTTTAATCTGATAGGCAAGTATCTGCCCTTGTAAGAAATAATACAGGAAATTTTCTCCTACCTCTAACCCCCATGCTCAATGTAACACATCTCAATCAATTAAGAAATCAATCTACACAAAGCAATAGCTCATGGGTTGCAGCTCACAGACTATACTCGCATGTAATTCACATGTTAACAGCACCATAAATTCTATGCCATTGGACAAGTTATTGATGTTATCAATGCAATCACCTTATACCCCAGAGAGATGATTGACAATGGCCTTTTTTGTTTGCTCTGTTTTTGTTGTTGTTCTGGTTTTTTGTTTTGTTTTTATCATAATATGACTGCCAAAGTAAACCAGAGTCCTTCCTAACCTGGGACAAGCAAATGAATTCTGGGCTCCTATTGAATTCTAGCCCCAATACAAGAACATTAGTTCTTATAACATGGCCCTGCTTGATACTCACCTTCATGAAGACATAACTGAAGCTAAAGGTGCTATATCAAAGTGTGGTACCTGACCATCAATTGGAATAGTGTATGGAGTCTTAAAGGCTTGTATTCAAACCATCAGCCATCTGAGTGAGGCATCAACTAGTCTACATCGAAGAAGCACTCCAGCCTGGGTGATTCAAAGGTGACAATAACAAAATCCAAATATGATGAAGGGAAAATTATCAGAGCTTAAACTGAACACACAATTTATAGAAGGCTATGAAGAACAAAATCCATCTGCAAATTATCTAGTCAGATTCAGCCTCTGGTAGATCATCTCTGGCCATAGGTAAGGGACAGTAACAACTTTACTATTAAACTAGTAAACTTGATTATGGTGGATTCAACCACAGCATAATATAATACTGAGCAGTTGACCTTCCTCTTGAACCAACTTGAATTTTCTCTAGACTCAGATATTTCTCGCTCGTTTCAAAGAAGAAATTTCTTCTCTGGCTTCTTTAATGTTGCTGATCTTTTCTTTCACTCTGTATATTTATTTGTATCTTTTTATTATTTTTTCTTCTATTTAATTTTGTTGTGATTTTGATTTATTGTTCATTTTAGGCTTCTCAGTTTAAGAAGTTCGGAAGTAGATGCATAGAGAAAATAATTAAGAAATGGTTTACAGAGACCAGAGTAGGGAGCATAAACAAGATTGAGGAGCAAACAATGAATTCAGGAGTGGGGAGAAAGCACTAGGACTGACTGTGATGATGTGTAGACAACTCTTTTTAATGTAATATAGCTACGGAAGTGTATGATATATAGGTATTATATCATGAAAACTACTAAAAAATAAACCAAAGCTGACCATTCCTTCACCCAATTCATAACAGTAGCAAAATTACAGTTATGAAGTAACAATGAAAATAACTTTATACTGGATGGGGGTCACGACAACATGAGGACCTGTAGGAAAGGGTCACGGCATTAGGAAGGTTGCAAACCACTGGCTTAGGGCATTGAGTATGTGATAATGGTGGTGGAATCATTTGGAAAAGGATACCCATCATGGCTGCACAACATGAAGAGCATAATCAATGACACTGAATTACACAGGTAGAAGTTGTTGAATTTGGACAATGTTGCACTGTGTATACTTTTGCACAATTTTTGAAATTACAATAGTAACATGAGTATAAGGAAGAAGAAAATACTCTAAAATTGATTGTGGCAATGATTGTGCAGCTCTTCTTGATATGATTGAACTATTGAATGATGTGATATGGGATGTGCCAAAAAAGAAATAAAATGATATAAAAGGGAAAAAAAACCTTTAAAATCATAAAGGAGACCCAGATTCCTGACTGGAATAGAAACTGTGAAGCCCAGAGACTACATCCCTTTGTCGTGTTTCAGGTCTGGGACGGAACCTGCCTCTGTAGTGCTGTCTTAATCCAAAGTGCACACAGTGTATAAGGGGAAATAGAACACTAGTGAGGCACACGTACATGCCAAACACTATTACCAGGCACACTGTGGGGAAATGTGGGGCTTTCTATTCCTGTAACCAGTTATATTCCCAGAACCTCAGGACAGTTCTGCCCTATCCTACCAGTTCGCTGTGAGTTGGCATGGACTCAATGCTGCAAGTTATTTACTCAAGTACACAGTTCAGGAGAGCTACGAAAAGAGTAAAGGAAACAAGGAGCACATAGAGAAAGTGGTCTACGTGGTGTTACATTGAGGGGATTGTGTATGAATTGTTGGCTGTAAAACTGATGATGTGATCGGAAAACCTTCACCCAGCTCATCATTTTAAAATTCAATGGAAGAGGCATAATAGGGTTCAGAAGTTAACTGCAACAAGGAGTAGTGGGTGGAAGTCTGGAGACATGAGATTCAAAGCTGTTTCTTCAAAGGAAATCAAAAGGGGAGAGCAAATAGACAAGAAGGACCTCTGCCTTATCTTGTGTCCAGTAGCTCTAGAGATGAAGGAGAACAAATATCACTACTGAGAGTCCCAGACTGGGTTGCAGAGTGGTACGGATTGGGCTGCTAGCCACGAGGTCCGCAGTTAGAAACCACCGCTTACTCGGAGGGAGAAAAACAGGACTTTCTATTTCTGTTAGGAATTACAGTCTCAGAAACCCACAGGTGGCAGGTTTTCCCTGTCTTATAAGGTCACTATGAGTCAGCATGGACTCCATGGTAGTGGGTTTGGTTTTTGTATTTTAGAGAGAGACCCATCACAGCACAGTCTTCAGAGTAAGACAGAGTTTTACAAAAGATAAAGTGAGGATATAATTCAGATATGAGGTTCAGGATATGGGAAGTTTTGTTGATGATGGACCATGATTTGGGGACACAGTGTCCAGGGGTAGGAGACAGAATGGTGAAATGATGGCAGAAAAATTGATCTGAAGAAGGTGAGACTTAGCATGCATCTGAACTTTTCATGGTCATTCACATGAGCAGTGTGAGGTGATATCAGCCATGTGGACACATGGCAGATGTAAAGAGACCTACACCTTGTGTTTGTGGATAGGTAGGATTGGTATCTGAGGTTTCTTCTGGACATATGCAAATGAAGGGTAGAATGTTCTGGAAGACATGTTACCTGTCATGTCTTTATTAATATTCAAATGGTTTATGCACATCTAGAAAGAAAAAGATATGTCAGCATGGACACGGTGGTTTGTGTGTCAGAAACAACTGGATCGTAGTTTTTACTGAACCAGGCAAGCTGGGTGAGCCATGCCAGTGGGGAAAGTATAATTTGGGGTAAATCTGGGAACTCTTAGATTTGGAGAAGGAAGCCCAAGAAGAGATTGCATGTACTGAAAGGACCTTCCAGACCACCAGTGTCCATAAAGTTGATCCAACTCGTGGTAACTCCGTGTGTGTTCTAGTAGAATTGTGTGGAAATAGGATTGAGTCAAGGTCTTAGCCCTGATCCAACGTGAAGGGGATTTTCCTGGGCTGTGATCCGCATCAGATTTTGTTTTACAAGAGACAAAAGAAGAGATTTTAGAGCAGAGACAGAGGAAGCTGACTACCATCTATAAAGTGCCAAGAGTGAATTATGTTCTTTCGAATCAAAGTTCCTGTGCAGAGGACTTCCTAGACCTAAGTGCAGATTGATGCCGAGACACATGGAGCTCCCCAAGGGCTCACTGATGCTGAAAGAAGACAAAGGCCATATCAACGAGAGAGAATCCCTCCTTTGAGATGACATTTCTAATTTTAATTTTAGCCTCCAAAAATGTCACAGAATAAATGTCTGCTTGTTAAAGAAACACCCATTGGTTATATTTATGTCATAGTAGCACTAAATGACTGATGACCTTGGTGGAAAATCCTGGTGACCCACTTAAAAACAAAGAGCCTTTGCAATCCTATTTCCACCCAGTTCAACTCTAAGTGACCCTATCTCACTAACCAAAACCTATGAACAATTGTGAAGATGGCTTACAACTAGGCCACCTGTTGTCCCTAGGGCCTCCATGAATCAGAACCAACTCCGTGGCACCTAACAACAGACAACAACAGCCTCACTCACAAACTGCCACTGAGTCGAGACTGATTCACAGTGACCCTATAGGACAGAGGAGAAGTGCCCTTATGGGTTTCAACCACCAAAGTCTTATCTATCTTCTATGGGGTGCCTGCTGGTTTCGAATTACCAACCTTGTGGTTAGTGGCCCAACATGCATCATACTTACAAACTATATCATTACATAATTGCCAAACTGCTGAGAATAATGATCTGGTTAAGTTAACACATATTTGGGGATGGGAACACAATCCAATCCATGACAGTGCCATTGGGTGAACATGAACTACCTACCTTTCAGTTAGCAGGCAAATATGCTCACCATTTGCACAACTTGGAGAGCTCTCCCACTTCAGTCATCGTCCAATATTTTTGATCACAAAATTTCTAGTAATATATTTTTGATATGTGGTTTACATTTTTATAAAAGGACTAAGATGATTTATTCATTTGAATGAGATGGAGTTGGAAAGAGTTTTGTTATAATAATGTCAATCATTTTTTTAAAATTCCTTCTATAAGCCAAAAATCACTTAGTGATCTATTATCAAATATTATTTTAGTGATCTATTACCAAACTATTTGACTTGGTTTTTCTTCATGATCAAGTGGTAAGATTGCCCCTTGTCAAAGATAGAAAGAAACCAGGAAAAACAAGGCACACCCCTAAGTTCCTGCTCTCACAGATTTCATTGTATTGTTCATTTCAATGCTTCATTGACAAGACAGTCTTTTTCAACACACTTTTATCATCACATCCTTTAACTATAGATTGAGCTCATCTCACATGCGGGAAAATAACCAGTCATCACTGTCAAAAGATCAGACAAATCAGACTCACTCTCTGCCACGAAATTTCTGACTTTATTTTTCAAGTCAAATAAGTGGATTAATGTATATTTTGGGAATATTATTAAAAATCATTGATTATTACACTGTGGAAATTTATTTTAAAAATAGATTATGAAAAGCTGTCAAATCAAGATTAAGCTGATAGAGAGTTAATACAATTAGAGTGCTTTTATAATATATAAAAGCAATAATAAATTCACTGTTGCTATCATTACTTAGTTGAAATAATGTAGTGTAAATGATACAAAAATGTGTTAGTTATGGAAAAAGAAGTATAAG